>NC_143550.1:143253750-143576875 GCF_054136105.1 Typopeltis vanoorti
CACATTTCCAGGCCTATAACAAACTCTCACTAAATATCTCATCTAGCTCATCTTGTCTACATCCACTACATATACTACTTTAGAACCACTGCCACTATTGTTCCTCTTCTCTATATCTTCACTTTCAGGAGAGCATACCCCCCCCCCTTTCTTATCATCATGGGAAAACTCAATATTTCTTCATTTCTGTTCCTGTCAGTATGCCATCATCGTCAAACATTGTCTTACATATTCCAATGATTTTTTTAGGCTGATTTGTCCGAATCCTTGTTGATCACTGTCACAGATTCTTTCCTCCTTATTCTTGGCATGTGTAAAGAAACTGAAGTCATTTTTGAATCTATAATTGGTCTAGCCTGTGCCACTTTTCAAATGCAAGACTTGATTTGATTTATCATATTGGCTAGAATATTTAGAAACTGCTAAGTTTTGAAGCATTTGTATTTGCAGTAACTCACATAATAACTATATCCTTGGAAGTTTATTTTCCATTTGGTTAGACAATAATAAATTTAGTTTAATCCTTTATCCAAGTGTAAGCAAACAAAGTTTGCACCTGAAGTATCTTCAGGACTGAGGCAACTCATAGTAAAAGTGGTCCAAGCTCTCATTATTCCTTGTCTCAGTATCTGCCAAAATGCAAGACACATCTCCTTGCAGACATGTATAATGCTGTGCATTAAGGGAAGGGCCACTACCCAGACTGGTTTCCCTGTTTAAGTGCAGGGTAACCTCTCCAAAAACTTGTGAGATCCCCTGGATCACCCAATAATGAGCAACCCGCAGGATCAAAAATTCAGAAACCCAGCGTCGTTCCCCCTCAATCACAGGCTCACCCTGTCAATGAGAAGAACTCTGAGAACTGGTTGGCTCTACGCCTTGGCAAGCTCCTCCAGCCACAGAGCAGAGCTGCTCATTTGCTCATCTGAAGGGTAACAGCAACAGACGTGCCTCACTTAATTTTACAGGCTACAGCATTGCCATTCATTACCCCCCCCCCCCATACACACACTTTCGGCTGTTGCTGCCCTGGGTGACAGCAACAGCCGAACCTCAGTTAAAACATAACGGGCTACAGCATTGCCATTCATCACCCAAGCTTGCAACTGGTTTCAACCTTTATTGAGGTATCATCAGTGGGAGCCAGACCCAGAAGTGGTGATACTAAGGCAGAAGCAATGGAGAGGTCATATTTACCTAAACAAGTTGCCAAAAGGTGTACCACCTTATTATTAAATTACTCTGAAAGCACACCCCAACTCAACATCACCAGAGTTAAAGATTGGTACTATCAACATAAGAAGCCTGAATGGCAAAAAAATGGAGCTAGCTGAGGAATTAGATAAGTACCAGATCGACATAATAGGGGTGACTGAAACAAAAAAGACAAAAACTGGTGAGATGTTTCTGAGCAATAAATACAAAATGTTATATTCAGGCAATGACAATCAAGGAAAAGGAGTAGCCATAGTATTCAACACTAAATACGAAGCTAATCTTCTTGAATGGCAGGCAGTCTCAAGTAGAATAATGTGGGCAAATATGAGAATGGGGAACTGGACAATGAGACTTATTTGTGCCTATGGTCCCACAGAAGGTTCTACTCAGGTAGAAGTGGAGGAATGTTTTGAGGGTTTAGAGAAAGCATCTGATACAATGAAAAAGGAAAACTTGGTCCTTGTTGGGGATCTAAATAGCAGAGTAGGAAATGATTGTCAGACATACAAAAATATTTTGGGAAAATTTGGAGAAAAGACCAAAGCCCATAATAATGGCAAATACCTGTTGGATTTCTGCTCAGGACATGGACTGGTTATTACTAACACCATGTTCCAACATAAAAATGTGCACAAATTCACATGGAGAGAAGAGGCAAGGAATAAGAAAAGTCTCATTGACTATGTTATTGTTGATAGTGATGTTTTCTCCATGGTGCAGGACACCAGAGTGTACAGAGGAAGTGATCACTATTTAGTCTTGAGCAGATAAAATTGAATTTCATATTGAAAAGAATAACATGTAAGAAAGTTTTAAAGCGAATAAAAGTTGAGCAGCTCTCAGATGTGAACAGTAGACTAAAATACACAAAGATTATTGAAGAAAAAATGAAAGAGTTTGAGAACATGAATCAAACCTTGGAGATTCAGTGGCAAACTCTGAAGAAAACATTGATTGATTCTGCCAGAGAGGCATGTGGTGAGGTTGTCTGCAAGGATAGAAAAATCAGAACTCCATGGTGGACACAGGAAGTTAAAGAGGCAGTGAAGGAAAAGAAGAAAGCATATCAAAAGTTCCTGGCAAATAAGTCAGCTTGTGCTCTTAGAGAATACAGAGACAAATGTAAGAAAGCTAAACACTGTGTAAAACTAGCTAAACAAAAGTCATGGGAGGACTTTGGCAAGAATATAGAAAATAAATATCAAGAAGGTGGCAAAATATTCTGGAGGTTGTTGAAGAAGCTTAAGAATGGAGGAAAGAGTGCTATAAAAGGAATTAGAGATGATAAAGGTGACATGAAAACGGGAGAAAAAGATATCCTTGAAGTATGGAGTAATTACTTTGAAAAACTGCTAAATGAAACAAGCAGTGATGACAGCACAGTGGTAAAAAACACTCAACAGGCATACAGTCAGGAATACATATCCATACTTGAAGTAGAAAAAGCCATCAAATGCTTGAAATGTGGAAAGGCAGCAGGACTAGATGATATTCGACCAGACTGACACCCCCATTCATTTGCCCAACTATCTAGCTTATTCAAATCCTCTTGCAGGGCCACCACATCTGCGCTATTACTAATAATCCTTCCCAGCTTCGCATCATCCGCAAACAACTGAACATCCCCCTGCAATCCACTGGCTATGTCATTGATATAAAGGTTAAACAATATAGGTCCTAGTACTGAGCCCTGTGGGACCCCACTGGTAACCCTCTGCCTCCTGGAAACTGCTCCACCATACACAACTCTCTGATACCTATCAGACAGCCAATCCTGAATCCAGTTGACCAATCTGACATCCAGACCCATGTGCTGCAACTTAAATATCAGCTTATCATGTGGCACCCTGTCAAATGCCTTCGCCAAGTCTAAGAAAATTGCAGTATATGCCTTTCCCTCATCTAATGCTCTTGTAACTTTATTATAAAAGGCTAGCATATTGCTAAAACAAGAGCGTCCTTTCACAAATCCATGTTGATTCTCACAGATAACATTACCCTCATCTGCCCAATGCTGTACACGGTCCCTCACTACTTTCTCCAAGATCTTAACAACTACTGATGACACACAGACTGGCCTATAATTAGACACTTCCAGTCTGTTACCACCCTTATGCAATGGCACTATCTTACCTTCCTTCCATTCCCTGGGCACCTTTGCCAAAGCCAGACTTTCATTGTAAAGCCACGTTAAAGGTATTGTCAATTCGCTAGCACATTCTCTCAAAACTCGTGGCGAAATACCATCCAGTCCCACAGCTTTACTGACATCCAGAGTACTCAGTATCTGAAACACACTCTCCTCCTGTACCTCCAGACCTCGTACCAGTCCTATCCCTCTAGCATTAAAACTGACTCCTCTAGGATGAAATACTCCAATAAAGTGTTCATTGAACAATTCCACTATGTCCTCTGCATCAGTCACTCTATTCCCATTTTTATCCCACAATATCATTCTTCCACAGTCATTTCTCCTCCTACTGGCCACATAGCTAAAAAATTCCCTAGGATTTTCTTTGGATCTTAGGGCCAATCTCCTCTCATATTCCAGTTTCGCTTTCCTTACCACACGAGTCACTCTTCAGGCCTGTGTCTTATATTCTTCACCCATCCTCTCTTCACCTGTCTCCTTATATCTCTTCCATAGCCTCTTTTTCGCATGCAGTTCCTGTTTAATGTTGTTTGTCATCCACTTTACTCCAAATTGCGCCCTCTTCTTCACTCGTGGTATACAACTTACCATTGCTGATAACAAATATTCTTTCACAATTTCCCACGCACTGGTGATATCCCGGCCGTCCAATTCCTCCCTCCATGAAACTTCCCGAAGTTGACGTCTAAGACTATTATAATCACCTGCCTTATAATTCCACATAAGTGCATGTCTATTCATTTTCCATGTCAACACCATATGGTCACTCTCTCCAACTGGTGGGAGAGACGTCAACTCAGTTATTATCAACTCTTCTGATGCTATAACCAAATCCAAAATTTTTGAACCTCTTGTTCCCTCTGTTACATGTTGCCTAAGACATTTGTCCCTCAAGAATTCTAGAAATTCCATTCCCCTATTGTTACATGCATGTTCCTCTCTCCAATTTATACTACTGAAGTTAAAATCTCCCATAACAATCATTCTTCTTGCACTTGCCAAACTTAGCTGTCTAAACATCTCCTGGTCCCCATCCTCTGTGCTCCTGGGTCTGTAGCAACACCCCACTAAATATCCTGTCTTGCCTACCTCTAGCTCACACCATACGCTCTCAAAATCATTTGTCTCACTTCCTTCCAAATTCTCCACTCTTAGAGGACATAGGTCATCACTTATCATAAGCAGCACCCCACCACCACGCTTTCCCCTCCTATCCTGACGAAAAATGCTATACCCAGCGACTTCTATTCCTGTTTTTATATCCTCTTCTGTCAACCACGTCTCAGTGATCGCAATAATTTTTGGCCAGGCTGATGCTATCTGCGCCACCAATTCCTCTCCCTTATTCCGGATACTCCTGGCATTAGTATACAGCATATAAATGCCATTGTTTCTATACCCAGCCTTATCCTTTCTAGACTCCACTGGGCTCAGTGTTACCTGACATTGTCTCCCTTCTCCCAAGTATCCATTCCCACAAGAGGCCACCCCTGCTATCATCCTCCCTGGGACACACTGACTCGTTCAGAACAGCAATCTCTCCAGATGCCTACGCCCTTCCTCATTCAAATGTAAACGGTCTCTCGCATACAACTCCTCTCTTTCCTCAAATGCACTCCAAGCATCCACATATACCAGTCCTCTCTTGTCACACATTCTCGCTATTATGCCATTCAATATCACCGCTCTTCTGCTCAGCTCATCATTATCATACCTAGGCAACACGCACACTATTTTTCCTCTCTCTGTCAGTTTAATGCAGCAAAATGTAAGGTCTTGAGGTTTGGGAAACATCGATGGGATGCTGCATACTCTATGGGAGGAGTTATACTGGAGGAAGTAGGGGAGACAAGAGATCTGGGGTTGATGATTGATAGAAACCTGAAGTTTAGGGGACATATTGCAAAGGTGGTGAAGGTAACACAGAGGATTGCTGCTATTATGAGAAGGACACTGACCTGCAGAGATAAGAGGGTTATCATTCCGTTGTATAAGTCTCTGATCAGACCACACTTGGACTATTGTTCTCAGATTTGGTCCCCAGGATTTGAAGGGGATAAATTAACTGTGGAAAGGATACAAAGACGGATGACAAAGATGGTTTCAGGACTGTACAATGATAGTTATGAGGATCGGCTGAGAGAATGTGGACTGCAGAGTTTGGCGGATAGAAGAAGGAGAGGTGATATGATTGAGACTTTTAAACTGTTGAGAGGTGGTTACAGGGTTGACACTGGGGAGTTCTTTCGCTTGGTTGATCAGCGGGAAGGAGTGATGACAAGAGGCCATCCCTGGAAGTTACGAAAGGAAACTGTGAGCAAGAGGGTAAGGAGTGGTTTCTTTGTGTGGAGGGGTGGAGGGTGGTTGAGCCGTGGAATGCATTGCCTGATGGAGTGGTGGGAGCGAGAACGGTCAGTGACTTTAAAGAGTGGTATGATAAGCTTTGTGTTTCTCAGGGGGGGACCTCCCCTCGATGAGTCTTGACAGACTTTATGTCTTAGGAAGGACCTCCCTCGACGAGTCTTTTGACTCCTTGGAGGCCTGAATAATAATAATAATAATAATAAAAAAATGCTAACGTATGGTGGTATAAAAGTCTTACAGTGGCTGCGCTGCATAGTTCAGAGAGCCTGCACAGAGGGACGAATTCTTGATGATTGGAGTAGAGCTCTAATAGTACTCATATATAAAAAGGGAAATAAAACTGAATGCGAGAATTAGAGGTATTTCCCTACTGAGTGTTCCTGGTAAGATATATGCAAGTATACTTGAGAAATGGTTGAGAAGAATTGTGGAAAAAAAGCTTGGTGAAGAACAAGCTGGATTCAGGTCAAATAGAGGCTGTCAGGATCAGATCACTTTACGACAAATAGTAGAGAAATCACGGGAATATAACAAAGATCTCTATTTGAGTTTTATAGATCTGGAAAAGGCATATGATAAGGTGCCAAGAGAGAAGCTATTCAATATGCTACAGTTGTATGGTGTCAATGAGCATTATACTAAGTATTGCTTGATATAATTTTGCTTGACTTTATTTGAGTTGTAAGTCAGCAGTTAGAATTGAAGGAAGTACAGGAAGATGGTTTAATGTTAAATCTGGTGTGAGACAAGGATGTACATTAACCTCTCTGTTATCCATTATCTATATGGATCACATTATGAATGAAAGTGGTATTAAACATGATATCGAAATTGGAGATGTTAATGTCAGCTCTTTGCTTTATGCGGACGATGTTATACTTATCAGTAAATCCACTACAAGTCTGCAAGATTCTTTGACTAAATTGAGTAATTGTTGTAATAGATATGGTATGAAGGTCAGCAATAAAAAGACAAAGACACTGAAAATAGGCAGAATCGTTGAAAATGTCAACTGCATTGTGAACCTGTTGAACAAGTAAAACATTTCACCTACTTAGGCACGATTTTTAGTGAAGATGGTAAATTAAATATGGAAATAAACAACAGAATCAATAAAGCTGGTATAGTAGAAGGTCAGTTGAATAAATTCACATGGAATAAGAGAGAAATTAGTCGGAACACTAAATTAGCTGTATACAAGACAGTGTTCAAACCAGTTTTAATTTATTGATCTGAGAGCTGGGTCTGAAGTAAAACACTTGACCAAAGACTAGAGACTACAGATATGAGAGTCCTGAGAAAGATTAGAGGTGTGAACAGATGGCATCAATGGGAATATCATATTAAAAATGAGTATATTAGGAAAGAACTTGAAATTGTCAGCATCGAGGAATGCGTTAGCAGAGCTAATCTTAGGTGGGTATGGTCATTTAAACAGAATGGGTGAGGAAAGATTGGCAAAACAGGTGTTCTCTGCCAGGTTGGCAGGAAAACGACCCAGAGGAAGACCAAGATATAGGTGGTTTGATAGGGTACAAAGTTCCTTTGACGATGAAATATAAGATCTGATAATATTGGAGTCTTGACAAATAGCACACTGATCTGGAGGAAAATTGTAGATAGGAAGTTAGTAATGATGTAAATTTTTCATGTAGTACTATCATATCCTGTACACCCCTTGAGGGTACATGGCAGGAATTTGATGATGATGATGGATTTAGAGAAAGATGGAAGTTTATTTCCACTTTCTTTGCTTACACTTGGATAAATGATTAAACTAAATTTATTATAATCTAACCAAGTGTAAAATAAACTTCCAACATCTTTCTCTAAATCCAGAGTAATTTAATAATTAGGTGGTATACCTTTTGGCAACTCGTACAGATAAATATGATCTCTCCATTGCTTCTGCCTTAGTATCACCACTTCTGGGTCTGGCTCCCACTGATGAGACCTCAATAAAAGTCGAAACCGGCCTGGGAAGTGGCCCTTCCCTTAATGCATAGCATTATACATCTCCACAAGGAGATGTGCTTGACATTATGGGAGATACTGAGACAAGGAGTGATGAGAGCTTGGTCCATCTTTACTACGAGTTGCCTCAGTCCTGAAGATACTTCAGGCACTAATTTTCTTTACTTACACTTGGATAAAGGATTAAACTAAATTTATTATAATAACTATATCCCTTAGGACTTGTAGAAGACCTATGGTGTCTGGATAATTCATGGTCACATAGTATAGTTTCTGGTATTTAATATCAGGTGGGGAAAATGCTTCATTTATTTAGTTTTCAAAATGAAATATGGAAATTATCAGGATGACTGTGCCAGCTTGGAATAAAATATTGTACTAATTCACCTGGATATGGTCTTTGTTACTGAGGGTGTCTATATTGAGATATGGTGAAATAAGTAGTGTTACTTTTGAAAGTTTAATTACAAATTATTATTATTATTATCATCATCCTAAAATGGAACTTCCTAGACTCCATGAGAGTCACAGACTCATCTCACACATCTCAACATACCATGCCTTTAAACACATTCAAATTCTCTGCAGAGATCAATCATACTCTCAGGAAATGCATTGCAATCATTCACAACTCTCCATGAAAAAACCTGCTTCTCACTCCCTCCTTATATCACATCCTCCTTCCAGGGATGACCTCTTGTTCTCCTCCAGTCTCCCACTATGTTGAAGAGGTATTTTTATGAAAAAACTCTTCAACATTAATCCTATAACAACCCCTTACAAACTTGTACATCTCTATCATATCACTCCTCTTCCTCCTATCCACTAGACTGCAAATTGCATCGTCTCAATCTTTCTTAATACTCAACATTCCAGAGATTAGAAACTATTTTGATCAATCACCTCTAGACCCTCTCCAACATCTCTTCATCCTTTTGAAAAACAGGTGACCAAATCTGTGCACAGTAGTTCATATGTGACCTAATCGGAGCTTTATACAATGGAATAAAAATCTTCTTATTTCTACAAGTCAATGTCCTTTGCATCATTCCCAGAATTTGTTGTGTTGTCCTCACAATTTTGGTAATATGTCCCCTAAATTTGAGATCCTTATCCACTATCACCTCAAGATCTCTTATTTCCTCCACCTCCAACAATATATCCCCATGAGTAAATTCTACATAGCATCTTTGTTTTCCAAATTTTAAAACCATACATTTTGCAGCATTGAACTGTTATACTCACTCCTGTGCCCATTCACTCAGTCTATTCAAAGTCTGCTTGTAAAGCCACAACTGCTCTACTCCTCATAGTTTGTCCCAGCTTTTCATCATCTGCAAACAACTCTATATCCTCATTCAAATCTTCCCCAATATCATTATCATACAAGTTAAACAGCAATAGCTCTGAACCAGACCCCTGAGGCACACCACAAGTGACTTTCCTCTTCTGGAATATTGCTCCCTCCATACACAACTTGTTGATACCTATCAGACAACTAATTCCCAATCCAATGCATTAGTCTAATATCCAATCCCTTTTGCTCTAGTTTGACTCTCAACTTATCATGCAGTAATCTATCAAGAGCCAATTATTGAGGGAAGGGTAGTGGCCCTTCCCTTAATGCTGCATAGCATTAAAAGAAGGGCCACTACCCACACCAGTTTCAACCTTTATTGAGGTCTCATAAGTGGGAGCCAGATTCAGAGGTGGTGATACAAAGGTGGAAGTAATACAGAAGTCATATCACCATATACCAGTTGCCAAAAGGTATCATCATTTAAAATTCTCTAGATTAGAGATAGTTGATGGAAGTTTTTTCACTTGGCTATGCTACCAATTATATATTTGGTTTAATCCTTTATCCAAGTGTAACTCCACCTTTACTACGAGTTGCCCCAGTCCTGAAAATACTTCAGGCACAAACTTTGTTTGCTTACATTTGGATAAAGGATTAAACTAAATATATAATTGTTAGCATAGCCAAGTAAAAAAACTTCCATCAACTATTTCTAATCTAGAGAATTTTAATAATAAGGTGTTGACACCTTTTGGCAATGGATATATGGTGATATGACTTCTGCATTACTTTCACCTTTGTGTCACCACCTCTGGGTCAGGCTCCCACTGATGAGACTTCAAAAAAATTCAAAACCAGTTGGAAGTTTGGGTGATGAATGGCAATGCTGTAGCCCATGAGTTTTAACTGAGGCTCAGCTGTTGCTGTCACCCAGGTCTTGGGTGGGGTGAGGTGGGGGGGGGGATGAATGGCAATATTGTAGCCCATGAAGTTAACTGAGGCATGGCTGTTGCTTCGGTGGTGGGATGAGCCTACCATGGTGTAGAGCCAACCAATTCTGAGAGTTCTTCTCAGTGTCAGGGTGTGCCTGTCACTGAGGGGAACAATGCTGGTTTTTGGAGTTTGACCTGTACTTGAACATTCAATAAAGGTTGAAACCAGTCAGGGTAGTGGCCCTTCTCTTCATGCATAGCATTATACATGTCTGCAAGGAGATATGCTTTGCATTATGGGAGATACTAAGGCAAGTGATCCGAACTTACTCCACCTTTACGACGAGTTGCCCCAGTCCTGAAAATACTTCAGGCGCAAATTTGTTTGCTTACACATGGATAAAGGATTAAACCAAATATATAATTGGTAGCATAGCCAAGTGAAAAAACCTCCATCAATCTATCAAGAGCCTTCACAAAGTCTAAGCATACTGCCGTGTATCGATCTCCAACTTCCAATGCTGCTGTCGTCTTACTGTAATAAGTAAGTAGATTACTAAAACATAACCTCCCTTTAGCAAATCCATGCTGTCCATCAAATATAATGTCATTGTTATCAACCGAATTATGGATCCTGATTCTCACCAGCCTTCCAACACCTGACATACAGATTGGCCTATAATTTTATGCTTGAATTCTGTCACTTCCTTTACGAAATGGTAAAATCTTGTCCTTCCACTCCTTTGGAACTTGACCCAGTGTAAGACTCATATTAAACAAATATGTTAAGATATAAACTTCCTTGGCACATTCCTTCAAAACATGCAGTGATATATCATAAAGTCCCACAGCCTTATTAATATGAGTCTTACATTTGCTTAATTTCCCATATACCTCTTCCTTACTCACAGTCAGGTACTCCTCCCCATCATCTACTGCTCTCAAACTTTCCATGATGTCACATCAACAAGGATGAAAGACTTTTATTAACTACTCATTAAATATCTCAACTATGTCCTCTGCTGCAGTTGTCCTTATAACATTTTCTCCAATCAATGCCATCCTACCATAATCTTTTTTTTTTTTTTGCTGGTTACATATTGAACTGAGTTAACTTCCTCACCCGTTCTTTGTATTCCTCATGGAATTGATTATTACCACTTCTCTTATGTTGCCTCCATAAACCCTTTTTTTCTCAGTATTGCATGCTTAATCTCTTCATTCATCCATTTCACACCTACCTTATTTAACCATCTGACCTTTGGAATACATTTGTGCATTGCTTCTACTAGATAGTTCTTGAACATCACCCAAGCAACATTGATCTCCTTTACACCCAAAATCCATGTAATAAATTAACAAATCCATGTTACAGCTGTAAGCTTCTTCTGAGGTTTTCATAATAGCCAGCCTTGTAGTTACACATGTCCTTTCCTTGAATATCCTTGAATAATTCTTGAATATCACCCAAGCAGTATTGATCTCCTTTCCACCCAACTTCTCATTCCATGCTACAGCTGCAAGCTGTCTCCTGAGCTTCTCATAATCACCACCAGCCTTGTAGTTCCACATATAACTTTCCCTCATAGAAGTCCTAATACTGTAGGCAATCACCCAGGTAATCACTTCATGGGTGAATGCTACCCATGAAGTATTTACACTCTCACCAACTAGAGGGTGATTTGACACTTCATTTATAATAACATCCTCTGATGATATGATCAAATCCTAGACACTCAATCCTTGTTTGCCCTCTGTTACATACTGCCTGAGATAGTTGGCCATTATTTTCTTTACTTCCAGTTGCTATCTCGTCATCTCAATCTATATTGTCATAATTAAAATCATCCTTTTCCTATTTGCTTGGTAATTTGCTTATACATTTCCTTGTCACTACTCTCCACATTACCAGGTCTATAACAACATCCAATGAAATATTTCATTCTTTTCACTTCTATCTCACACCATACTGCCTAAAACCACTACCATTATTTCACCCTTGCATCTGTCTGTACCTTGTATGCATATAACTCTTTTTCTATCATCAATAGCACTACACCTCCTGTTTACCCTTTCTATCTTCATGAAACACATCATGCCCTTCCATCTCTATTATTCTCATCCAACCATGTCTCACTTATTCCAACAATTTTTGGGTGAATGAATTCAATCAATGCAGCCATTTCATTCCCTTGTTTCTAATACTTCTAGCATTTGTATACAAACATAACAGCTCATTCCTGGATCTATAACAAGTTTCACTGATACCACTTATCAAATGAGACCTCTCCATACTTTCCTTGAGCCATTTCTTTTTCTCCTTACTCATCCCAGAAACCTCTTCAAATCCGACAGTTTTCCCTTACATCCCAGTCATCCCCTTCCCTTTTTGTCTACACATGGATTCACATCCTGTTTAAGCATCAACCTTTCTCATGCTGTGTTCCCCTGTCCACTTTGAGTCTTCCCTTTTCTTGGTTTGTCGTGCACAATTGTTCTGTCAATCTCTATATTCTTGCTATTCACTTTTTCATTCATAAGCACCACTTTGATCTCTCCTTCATTAACTCTCCTGCTCTTTTGATTATTACAAACTACATGTAATTGTATGTATTTGTTTTTCAGTGGTATTCCTTTAAACCCTAAAAAACCATTGTAGAAACTGTGCATGTTAGAAAATTTCAGTCATTTCATTATTTGTTTGAAGAAATTGCTGCCATTTTGTCTTACTATTTTATATTAATACTGGATGATGTTAATAAAGGATTGCCATGCCTAAAATGATTGGGAGAGAAACTGTGAAAACTATCTGATTTAACTGGAGATTACTGTACTTATATAAAAGAGCAATTTATTGATTAATAATGATGATGGCACTTAATTTTCAATAGAATTTAACAGAAAATATTGTCTTTTGGTTGTAAATTAGTTCCTTCTGATCTGTTAGCTATTTAATGAAAAAAATCCAGCATAAATGACTGGTTTTTAACAGGATCAGGTAATTTTCATGTGAGTTACTTTAATATTGATATAAAGAGGTATGAAACTGTATTTTACTGTTTTTATTTTTTTCTATTCCCTTTCTCTCATATAAAAAAAAGTACTGAGGACTAATTTTTTGTAGATTTGCATCCTTACTGTCCTGCATATTATAGCAATAGAGCAGCATGTTTCATGATGATGAGCCAATACAAGTCAGCTTTAGACGATACCCTGAAAGCTATTCATCTTGACCCTTCCTTTCTTAAGGTTTGTAATATTTAATTTAAGACTGTCTTAAATTACCTAATACAAAGTGGATCACAAAAATGTGCTTGTTTTTAAAGGTTTATAAAATTTTCATAAAAATGAAGTTTGCTAAGATGTAGACAAAGAGAGCCTTTGTAGCTTGGTCAGTTTTGATGAATATCACATCTGAAACATACCTGTTTCAGATGTGAGGAATCTTCATTAGGTATTTTCAATGGAAGTTGACTCAGCTGGTCTCTTATGGAGGTGGTAGGTGTTCCCTCTCAGAAACTTGGGCTTTTAATCAGTCAATCAGGCAAGCCAGTTAGAACATGTTTAACACATAAAAATATTGTTACAAAATAAAATTATTGTTATGAAAGCCAATCTTGGCAGGCCTTGAAGGCTTGTAAGTACTACAAAATATATAATATGTAGAATATATTATAATAAATGATAAAATGAGCAAAGTAATTAATAATTGTGACACATATAAGAAGTTATGATATAGATTCAGATTTATAACAGATTAATCTGTATTAATATCAATTCAGAAGTTATATATTATCATCATCATCATCATTCAGGCCTCCATGGAGTCAAAAGACTATAATAAATTTAGTTTAATCCTTTTTCCAAGTGTGAGCAAGCAAAGTTTGTGCCTGAAAGTATCTTCAGGACTGGGGTAAGGTAGTACAACACTGGGAAACTCGTTACAAAGGCAGAGTCAAAAGACTCATCGTAGGAGGTCCTTCCTAGACATACAAAGTCTATCATATAATTCCTTGAACTCATTCACCATTTGTGCTCTCACCACTCAATCAGGCAATGCATTCCATGGTTCAACCACCTCAGTGCAAAGAAACCACCCCTCACCCTCTTGCTCAACCAAGCGAAAGAACTCCCCAGTGTCAACCCTGTAACCACCTCTCAACAGTTTAAAAGTCTTAATCATATTACCTCTCCGTCTTCTATCCACCAAACTTCCTCAGCCGATCCTCATAACTAACATTGTAATAGTCCTGAAACCATCTTTGTTATCTGCCTCTGTACCCTTTCCAAAGTTAATTTATCCCCTTCAAATCTTGGGGACCAGATCTGAGAACAATAGTCTAAGTGAGGTCTGATCAGAGTCTTATACAACGGAATGATAACCATTTTATCTCTGCAGGTCATTGTCCTTTTCATTATTGCAGCAATCCTCTGTGTTACCTTCACTACCTTTGCAATATGCTGGAGTGGTGAGAGCGAAAACGGTCAATGAGTTTTAAGGAGTGGTATGATAGACTTTGTGTTTCTTAGTGGGAACCTCCCCTCGATGAGTCTTGATAGACTTTGTGTTTCTTAGGAAGGACCTCCCATGATGAGTCTTTTGACTCCATGGAGGCCTGAATAATAATAATAATGACTTCCAGGGATGGTCCCCCCCTATCCTTGTTCCTTTCCCCTGTTCCACAAGCATAAGAACTGCTCAATGTCAATGGATATTGAATTCATGCATCAGCAAATTTGTGCAATGAGTGCAGGTTTAGTGATTATTATGGGGGATTTTAATTATAGTGATATCAATTGGAATGAGGAAATATCATGTGGCAAAAAGGAAACGGAGTTCATATGTCTTCTGCGAGATAATTACTTGAAACAGCACATAACTGAAGGGACACATGGTGTGAGAGTGTTGGACCTGGTCATTGGTTCAGAAGATACATGCATAAGTAAGATGTCCTCGTTACCTCCAATTGGTGCGAGCGATCGTATGGTATTGACTTGGGAGGTTGCAAAATCTGTGGATTTTTCTGTTAAGAAGGGGTATATACGGAACTACAGGTTAGGCAATTATAACAAGCTTCGGAGTGAGCTTGCAGCCATCCCATGGCAGAACATATTGCAGGGGAAAGATGTTAGCAGTGCATGGGATAAAATAAGTGGGTAACTGAGGAAAGCAATATCAGATTGTGTCCCCATGGTCAGGAAGACAAACAAGGTAGGTGTTAGATGGATGAGCAGTAGTATCAAGTTTGATCTGCAAAAAAAAGAAAATGTTATGGAGAATGTACAAGGAGAAAGGCAATCAGTACACCCATGAGCAGTACAAGGCTCAAGCTAGGAAAGTTACCATCATAGTAAGAAAAGCTAAATCAGATTATGAGAAGACCTTAGCCAATGATATCAATGACCTTAGCCATGCCAGTCACCTTTCTTTCCTGAGCCTTGTACTGTTCATGAGTTTGCTGGTCACTTTTCTCTTTATATTCCATTCACAGCAGTTTCTTCTTCTACAGCTTGTGCTTAATGATATTACTCATCCATCTAACTCCTACCTGATTAACCCTCTTTACCCTATGTATGCAGTTTAATACTGCTTCCTCTAGATGATCCTTAACTATATCCCATTCACTATTAATATCCTTACCCTGCAGTGTTTTATGCCATGGCACAGATTTAAGCTTCTTCCTAAGCTTGTCATAATCACCATCACCTGCCTTGTAGTTCCACATATATCTCTTTTTTGATATTCCTCATATTTTGCAATCTCCAAAGTCAAGACTGCATGGTCACTTTCATCAATTGGCGGCAATGTGGTCACCTTGGTTATGGATAGCTCTTCTGATCCTGTGAACAGGTTCCAATACCCTCCCACCCCTAGTCCCCTCCATCACATGCTGCCTGAAGTAATTATCTCTTAACAAGTGTATAAATTCTGTTTCCTTCCTGCACATGTGATCTTTCTTCCTTCTAGTCTATATCTCCATAATTGAAGTCCCCCCATAATAATCACTCAACCTGTACTCATTTGTACTAATTTGGTGATGCATGTCTTCCAGATCATCTGTTGAACACTGCCTGGCCTATAGAAACAACTAACTGTATATTTTGTCTTACTAGCATTAATCTCACGCCGGATTGTTTCAAATGAACAGCCACTTCCCCATCCTCCTGCCTGTCTCCTATTTTTGACTGCAATTCATCTGCTATCATCAGCAGTACTCCTCTCTCTCTCATTCCATCTTCTCTATCTTTCCTGAAAATACTAAACCTTTCACATGCTGCCTGAAGGTTAATTCAATCTCTGTAACTACATCATCTGCTGTTAGCCAAGTCTCACTAATGCCTAAAACTTTTGGTGAGGTTGCACTAACCAATGCCAAAAAACTCCTCCCTCTTGTTCCTGATACTTCTGGCATTAGTATATAGAAACTACAGCATCCCTTTAGTCTTTCCACCCACCTTTACTTCCTGAATTGACTATCCTATTCAATATTTTTGCTTAAGAGACTAGATTCCACACTTAGTCATCCTCACACTCACTTGCCTCATGGGTATTTTCACACAAGTCACTTCCTTCCACCCTAATTGCTTAAGTTTTCCTGAATTTTCCCTTCAGCATGCTTGGTGAACAAAGCTTTCTCTCCAGACATCTAACACCAAAACCATTTAGATGCAGTCCATGCATTGTACAAAACTTTCTTTCCATCAAACAGGCCACCGATCATCAAATCCTACATCATTCTTTGATTAATTAACTTAGCTACTCTAAATAATAAAATTAATGAAGTTGTTGACTGAAAACTAGTCATGAAGTATTATTAATTTTATGGGATCTCATAATATCTGCCACATTCATTGAAGGTATATATATATCATAATATTATATTGATAATGATAAAATTATCATTATCAGTATTCCAAAGCAATATTAAAAGAAGCACTGGAGAATTCAGAAGCAGGAATAAAGATTGGAGGTAGACAGATATTTGCAATATGGTATACAGATGACAAGCCATTATTATTAAATACTGAAACAGGACTACAACATCTGTTGAACAGATTGCTGGAATCCTGTATCAATTATGGAATGAAAATTAACATAAGAAAAACAAAGGTAATGAAAATAGCAAGGAAAGAGGCAAATATGGATATCAGAATAAATGGGAAAAATTTAATCAAGTAAAGACATTTAAACATCTAGGAAGTGAGATTAGCAGTGATGGAAGATGTAAAAGTGACATAAAAGCAAGAATAGCAATGGGAAGAGATGCCTTTAATAGAAAATGAAATTTATTCAGAAGTGAACAGAAACCTAAAGCAAAGACTAATAAAATAGTGTGTGTGGAGTGTTGCCCTCTATGCAGCTGAAACCTGGACATTGCAGAAAGAAGAAATTAAGATTTTAGAAAGCTTTGAGATGTGGATTTGGAGAAGGAAGTAGAAGAAAAAAATGAGTAGAAGAAGAATGAAGTCTGTTAAAGAGGATAAAAAGAGGAAAGGGAAACTTGATTGGATATATTCTAGGAGGAAATGGAATCATCAGAGATGCCATCAAAGGAAACATAGATGGAAAAAGACCCAGAGGAAGAGTAAGGAAAACAGTGCTAGATGGCGTGCTGAATGGAGACAGGTACACAAGCTTGAAAGAGAAGGTTCAGAACAGAAGAGAGTGGAAGGAAAGTTTTTGCTACTAAGAGAAGAACCTGCTCAATTGCAGAATACTTAAGAAGAATGATAAAATTTTAATAATTATCATTATAAATGGCATTATATGTATCATCATAACTGTATATAATTAAAAAATGTGTAATAGGCATTTTTCTCTGTTGTTTATAGGGTCATTTAAGAGCTGCTAGGTGCCATATCATTTTAGGTGATGTTGCAGCTGCTCAGCAGTTC
Organism: Typopeltis vanoorti; assembly: GCF_054136105.1. NCBI lineage: Eukaryota > Metazoa > Arthropoda > Arachnida > Uropygi > Thelyphonidae > Typopeltis > Typopeltis vanoorti. The sequence goes on from NC_143550.1 coordinate 143,271,587, forward strand.
TTGCAAAAGGCTAAAGAACTAGAACCTACAAATACTATTCTTATAGCAGAGGTAAAGTTCCAGTGAAATATATATTTTTTTATGCAGAAGACTAAATTATGGAGTTAAATGGAATTGTTTTTGTGATAGTTTCATTCATATATATATATATATATATATATATATACATACACACACAGGCAGTCCCCGGGTTACAAACGAGATATGTTCCTGAGAACATCTTTAAGTCGGATTTGTATGTAATTCGTATGTATGCGGTAATAATGATAACAATATTATAATGGCTCATATGTGGCAATAATAATACAGTGTAATAATAATAATTATTATTATTATCATTATTCCCCTGTACTGTAATAATAAATTACAGAAACTATTGTGCTCTTTCTTTTAATTCAAACAAGCAGAACATAAAAACAAACTCATACAAAAAGTTTAGATAGGAGAAATTTCAAAAAGAATATTAAAGGTTGCATCATTGCCTTGCTTAATGGAAGGGACATTTCTGAGGCAAGAAGGTAGGTTAACATTAATCGGAAGATGATGATGGAAATAGTGCTAGAGAGGATGGACCTGGTGCTGGAGAATCAGGATTTGATTTTGTTTCTGGAGGAGGGAAGCTTACCACTGAAGTCGGTTTCTAGGGTTGTTTGCACAGCCTTTTTCTTTTTACGTCAATGGCCTTGCAGCTGATGTTCAGGATCTTGCTCAAGCTTAGCAAATCCTGCTTCAAAGAGACTAAAGCTTCAGCTAACTCTTTTGTCGCAAACTTTCTTAGCTCTGGATCTTCTGATTTTTCATGTTCTTGTGTTTCTATCAGCTGCTTCTCTATCTCCATACGGTCTTTATTGGTTAATTCTTGTGAATGTTACTCTAGTAAGTCGATGACATCATTTTCATTGATGACCAATTGCAATGCATTGTCACTATCCACCACAGCTTTTCTGGCTTTGGCGATGTCTTCTGTGAAGCCATGAAAATCATCACAGAATAGAGGGCACAGTTTGTTCCACACCCCTTCAATTGTTGATTGCTTCATTTCAAAGAATCAGCAATATTTTTGGTTGTATCATGGATGTTATAATGCTTTCAGAACTCTCTCAGGGTCATCACATCATTTTCTGTAGCCTTGACTGCTTGCGGGAATGTACGCCATAAGTAATAAGCCTTAAATGCAGAAATGACTCCCTGGTCCATTGGCTGTAGTAACGATGTAGTATTGGGTGGTAAAAATATGACCTTTACATTAGGGTGAAAGTCATCCAAAGATGTTGGATGTCCAAGAGATTGTCCAGCACAAGCAGTTTAAGGGATATTTTCTTTTACGAACAATAACATTCCACAGCAGGAATAAAACAGTTCAAGATCCAATCTTCAAACATGGCAAGGACCCAGGCCCTTAAATTTGACTTCCAAACGATGAGAAGAGCTGCTTTAATAATGCGGTGAAGTGCAGATTTGTTTACACATGTGAAAGAAACCAGTTCCTCGATTATTAATTTAATTATTTAATTATCTTTATGGGGGAGGCTTGAGCATGTTCGTAAGTATGGAATGCTGTAAATTGGGTCGTACGTAACCTGGGGACCACCTGTACACACACACACACACAAACTCACACATATAATATACAGAATGCAGAAGGAAGAAAAACAGGAACATTATTTTTTACATCCTTCTGTATTCTGTTTTCATAGTGTTGGTGAGATGACTTTCAATGGATTAGACTTCATCTACAGTCGAGTCTAATCCATTTATGACTTTCAGTGAATTAGACTCCACTGTAGATGAGATTAATCCCTATTTGTTTCAATGAAAAGTCAGGAGATTGGGACAATTAGGTGCTGCCAAAGAAATTCCAAGCTCAGAGATCTCAGGTAATCTCAAAATTCAAACATTTTACCATAATATCAGAACCAGATTTTTACTAAAAAATAAAAAGAGCCTCAAGTCTTCCAACCAGTTAGTATTTGCAGGTCTATAGTAATTCATTGTATTTAGTCAAAAAGTGATCACCTGTATGATGACTGCATTTACAGATCACCATTATGTATCCTCAAGGGATGTACAAGATGCAATGATACTACTTCATGAAACTTTACATTATTACTAACTTTCTATGTATGTGCAGTTTTCCTCCAAATTAGTCAGTTATCTTTTGTAATTCCAAATGTCATTACATCTTATATTTCAGTCTTCTAAGGCACTCAATCCACATCCACCTAGATTTTGGTCTTCCTCTGGGACTTATGTCATCCTGGCATCAGACACCTGCTCTACCATACTACCTGATTAGCTATGTTAACATGCCTGAGTGCCAATAGTGACAAGTTCTTTCCTAATATATCCCCATTTTTAATATGATACTGCCATTGATGCCATCTTGTCACTCCTCTAATATTTCTCTGAGCTCTCATATCGTGGTCTCTATTCTTTGATCAATCTCTATCTCTATTCTCTTTGATCTCTATTCTTTGAAGTAGTATTTGTGTATGGTGGAGCAATATCAAAGAGGCAGAAGGTTACAAGTGGGGTTCCACAGGGCTCAGTACTGGAACCTATATTGTTTAACCTTTATATCAATGACATTGTCCATGGATTGCAAGGGGATATTCAGTTGTTTGCAGATGATGTGAAGCTGGGAAGGGTTATTAGTAATAGTGCAAATGTGGTAGCCCTGCAAGAGGATTTGAATAAGCTAGATAGATGGGCAAATGAATGGGGGATTTTGGTTTAATGCAGCAAATGTACAATTTTGATGTTTGGGACACATTGATGGGACATGCATACTCTATGGGAGGAGTTAAACTGGAGGAAGTAGGGGAGACAAGAGATCTGGGGTTGATGATTGATAGAAACCTGAAATTTAGGGGACATATTGCAAAGGTAGTGAAGGTAACACAGAGGATTGCTGCAATAATGAAAAGGACACTGACCTACAGAGATAAAAGGGTTATCATTCCGTTGTATAAGACTCTGATCAGACCTCACTTAGACTATTGTTCTCAGATCTGGTCCCCAAGATTTGAAGGGGATAAATTAACTAACTTTGGAAAGGGTACAGAGGCAGATAACAAAGATGGTTTCAGGACTGTACAATGTTGGTTATGAGGATCGGCTGAGGGAGTTTGGTGGATAGAAGAAGGAGAGGTGATATGATTAAGAATTTTAAGCTGTTGAGAGATGGTTACAAGGTTGACACTGGAAAGTTCTTTCACTTGGTTGAACAGTGTGAAGGAGTGATGACAAGGTGCCATCCCTGGAAGTTACTAAAGGAAGCTGTGAGCAAGAGAGTGAGGAGTGGTTTCTTTGCATGGAGGGTGGTTGAACCATGGAATGCATTGCCTGATAGAGTGGTGAGAGCAAGAATGGTCAATGAGTTTAAGGAGTGGTATGATAGACCTTGTGTTTCCTAAGAGGGACCTCCCACGATGAGTCTTGATAGACTTTGTGTTTCCTAGGAAGGACCTCCCGCGATGAGTCTTTTGACTCCATGGAGGCCTGAATAGTAATAATAATAATAATCACTCTATCAGGCAATGTATTCCGCAATTCAACCACCCTACATGCAAAGAAAACACTCCTCACCTTCTTGCTCACAGCTTCCTTTTTCAGCTTCCAGGGATGGCTCCTTGTCATAGCTCCTTTCTGCTGTTCCATCAAGTGAAAGAACTCCACAGTGTCAACCCTGTAACTACCTCTCAACAGTTTAAAAGTGTCAATCATAAAGTCTCCTTTTTCTATTTATCAAACTCTGAAGTCCACATTCCCTCACCGATCCTCATAACTAACATTGTACAGTCCTGAAACCATCTTTGTTATCCACCTCTGTACCCTTTCCACAGTTAATTTATCCTCTTCAAATCCTGGGGACCAAATTTGAGAACAATAGTCTAAGTGTGGTCATATCAGGGTCTTATACAATGGAACGATAACTCTTTTATCTCTGCAGGTCAGCATCCTTCTCAGTATTGCAGCAATCCTCTGGGTTACCTTTACTACCTTTGCAATATGTTCACTGAATTTCAGTTTTATATCAATCATCAACCCCAGATCTCGTCTCCCCTACTTCCTCCAGTACAGCTTCTCCAATCGAGTATGCAGCTTCCCATCGATGTATCCCAAACTTCAAGACTTTACCTTTTGCTGCATTTAAACCGAAACCCCCATTCATTTGCCTATCTGTCTAGTTTATTGAAATCCTCTTGCAAGGCTGCTCCATCTGCACCATTACTAATAACCCTTCCCAGCTTCACATCATCTGCAAACAACTGAATATCCTCCTGCAATCCATTGACAATACTATTGTCAATAGAGGTCCCAGTATTGAGCCCTGTGGGACCCCACTTGTAACCTTCGGCTCCCTTGATATTGCCTCATGATACACAACTCTCCGATACCTGTCAGACAGCCAATCCTGAATCCAGTTTACTAACCTGACATCTAAACCCATGTGGTGCAACTTAAATATCAGTTTATCATATAGCACCCTGTCAAATACCTTTGCAAAATCCAAAAAAATGGTAGTATATGCCTTTCCCTCATCAACTGCTCTTGTCACTTTATTATAAAAGGCAATCATATTATTAAAGCAAGAGCACTCCTTAACAAATCCATGTTGACTCCCACGGATAACATTACTCTCATTTGTCCAATGCTGTATATGGTCCCTCACTAAATTAATTAAATTTAATTAAATAAGCATAGAAGGGAAAAAATGCTGCTGATTAGATAGATCATGAAAACCACTGATATTATTTATGTAGCCAATTATTACTTATGTACTGATATTATTTATGTAGCAATGCATACAGCTAGGATAAAAGATGACAAATAGAGAGCCCTTACTACATTTTGGATTTCCAGAGAGAGAGGAATAGCATGAAACAATTGGATACCTATGAAAGGGATAGAGAAAGTTTGCCCTTTGCTCAATAGTGGGATGCATCAGGCTGATTACAACAGCAACATGTATTAGAATAAAAATATCTCTGTATTATAAGTGATCACATAATTTTAAAATCCATGATTAAAATCGAATTGTTCATGAATGTTATAATAAAATATTATATTATATACCTCCTTAATAGCAGATGTACTGTCTTATAATACTGATTTCAATTATACCTATTTCTGAACATCATTAAAATCTAATTATAAATAAATATCATAATTATATATTTATGTTACATGATTTAAATCAAAATATTGATTCGGCTGGTAAAGATGAAGATTTAATTATTATTCATAGATTATTTAAAATTATTCAGGTTGTCAAAAATTCCATTGCCAAAAATTGCACATAAATGTCCCATTCTGATGCAGACTTTATATGGTTAGTCATCACTATATCAAAAATACTGTAATGAACGACCAAATATTCTGGGCTGAGCTCCATAGCATTAATGTTGTTCTAAAGGAAACAGCAAAATTTCCGATATAACCAACTCTATAGAAAATTTGTTTTCTATAGAGTTGACTATAAATATTTATGTAAACAGTTTTTATCAAAATATAAAATCATTAAATGCTAGATTTTAGTAAAACTCCTTAAATCCTTTAAAATCCTTAATGCTAGATTTTAGTAAAAAATATTGTATATACATGTATATTCTGAGTTCTAAGTGAGTCATCATTAATTCACTCTTGATTGACATTGCAGATTAAAAATGCTCAATCTTTAAATTATTTCATTCAAGAAGGAGAAGAGCTGTACAAGAAAAAAGAATACAGAAGAGTATGTACATACTTTTTTTCCTTAGTGAAAAATTCATAATGACTAAATAATTTATTCAATTTCAACAAGTCGATTTTAATTATGTACATCATTCCAATTTTTCTGAAGAAAACTATTGACTTTTTTGAGTTGATTACAAAGGCACAACTTAAACTAATATCAATACCTTAAGACATATAATAATATTAATATTTTAAAAGCCTATTTAAATTTATATATATAAAAGCCTATAAAAATAACACTAATAGTTTGAGAGTATATGGTGAGAGTATATTTAGTAGGATGTTGTTACAGACCAGGGAATACAGATAGTGATGAGCAGGAAATGTTTAGGCAAATTAGTTTGGCACGTGAAGCAAGCCATTTATGAGAAGACTTCAACTATAGTGATATAAACTGGGCAGAGGAGACAGCATGTCTCCTCCGCCCAGTAATAAGGGAATTGAATTTTTTTATTTCTTGAGGGACTGTCTTAGGCAGCATGTATAGTTGAGGGAACACAAGGATCAAGAGTTCTTGGATCATAGCATCAAAGGATCTGATTGTGATTGGGATTATATATTCCCCCTCCCCCTTTGTTGAAAGTGACTGTGTAGTCCTGACTGGAGGATGAATAGGAATGTGGGGGTACCAAAACAGAAGAAAGTTATGTGGTATTATAATGCAGGTGATTATCATAGCCTTAGAAACCAGCTTGCAGCAGTACTTATGGATGAAATTTGAAGGAAGAGGGGTCATTAGCACATGAGAAATACTTAAGAAAAAATTATTGACAGCAATGACTGATTGTATACCTTGAGTGAAGAAGATAAAGCAAATTGGAATCAAATGTATGACATACACTGTCATGTTTTTATGGATTTTTCAAAGGCATTTGTCAGGGTGCCACATGACAAGTTGATTTTTTAAGTTGCATCATATGGGTTTGGATATGAAGTTAGTGGATTGGATTGGATTGGTGATTAGTTCCCTGATAGACATCATAGAGTTGCATATGGGGGAGTAGTGTCAAATAGTAGGAAGGTTATGAGTGAAGTTCCACAAGGTTCAATCCTGGGACTGTTGCTGTTCAATTCCTTATGTGAATGATATTTTCACAGGTCTGCAGGGAGATGTTCTGTTTTTTTGCAGATGATGTGAAGCTTGTGAGGGTTATTAGTAATAGTGCTAATGTTTGGCTCTTCAAGAGGATTTGAATAAGCTGGAAGGGTGGGCAATTGAATAGGGATACCAGTTTAATGCAAGGTTTTAAAATTTGGGATCCACAGATGAGATGCTTCATACATGTGGTGGAGTTATACTGGAAGAAGTCGAGGAAGCAAGGGAGCTTGGGGTGATTGTGGATAGAGATTTGAAGTTCCAAGGACATATCGCAAAGATTGTGAAGATATCTCAGAGATAAAAGTATGCTGGTACTATTGTATAAAGCTTTGATCAGACCACATCTGGATCTCTGTGCTCAGATCTAGTCACCAGGATTTGAAGAGGATGAAGCAACCTTGGAGAGGGTGCAGAGATGGATAACAAAAATGATCTCAGGACTGTACAATGTTGATTACGAAGATAGGCTTAGGGAATGCAGACTGCAGAGTTTAGTGGATAGAAGGCAAAGGGGAGATATGATCCAGACATTTAAGCTGTTCAAGGGTTATTATCATATTATCACTGAAGTGATTTTTCATTTGGTAAAATGAGGAAAAGGATCAAGTTCAAAAGACCATCCCTGGAAATTGTAAAAGGAGGTGATGAGTAAAAGGGTAAGAAGTAAGTTTTTTGTATAGGGAGTGATAAGAGCATGGAATGCATTGTCTGAGAATGTGTTGAACATGCAGACTATGCAAGATTTAAAGGAGTGATATGATAAACTTTGTGTTGACTAGGGTTGATCTTCCACAATGAGTGTTGTGACTCCATGAAGGTCCGGAAAATAATAATTATAATAATAATAAATCAATCACTGTTTTGAAATCTTTATAGAAGGCTGCATTAATCATATTGTGTGCTTTTCATCATTCTGCTTGCTACTATCAAAACATATCAGGTATTGATTTTTGTGTATATTATATCTGATTGAAATCTTTTATGAGTGTTGACTAAATGTTGCTGTAATCATATCATGCAAAGAGTTCATGTTTGTTGACATCCTGGAGATTTTAATATCATTTTTTTTCTTCTAAGCTTATAATATACATATTATATGCAGTTTTTAAGTGCTATAAAAAGATTACTGTTATTATTATATATTATTATATAAAATGAGAGAATATATATGAGATTAATAAGAGAATATACATGAGAGAATGGGTGTGCAAGATGAACAGGGAAACGGGGAGGCTCAGGGTGGACAGGGGTACACAGCGTGAGAAAGGTGGGTGCTGCAAGAGGATGTGAGAGCATGTGTAGACAGGAAAGGAATTAGATGACCTGGGATCAAGAGGAAACAGTTGGAATTGAAGAGGGTTCTAAAATGAATAAGCAGAAGGGAAATGGCCCCAGTCGAGCATGGAGAGATCACATCGAATGAGTGTTATCAGTGGAACTAGCTATAGATCCAGGAATGAGCTATTGTGTTTATATACAAATACTAGAAGTCTAAGAAACAAGGCAGATGAAATTGTTGCACTAATTGAGTCTGTTTACCCAAAAATTGTTGGAATAAGTGAGACATGGTTAGATGAGGACGACATCCTGACAGGAATAGAGATGAAAGGATATGATGTGTTTTGTGAGGATAGAAGGGATAAAAAGGGAGGGAAAGTACTATTGATGATAAAAAAAAAGAGTTATGTCCATACAAAGTAGAGATGCAAGAGGGAAATAGTGCCAGTGGTTTTGAGGCAGTATGGTGTGAGATAGAGGTGAATGGAATGAAATGCTTGGTTGGATGTTGTTATAGACCAGGAAATGTGGATGGTAGTGACTATGAAATGTATAATCAAATTAGCCAAGCAAATAAGAAAAGTGTGATCATTATGGGTGATTTTAATTATGGCAAGATAGACTGGAATGATGAGATAGCAACTGGAAGCAAAGAAAAGAAAATGAGTTTCTTGAGTTTTTGAGGGATAACTACCTCAGACAGTATGTAACAGAGGGTACACGAGGATTGAAGGTCTTGGATTTGGTCATCTCATCAGAGGATATAATTATAAATGAAGTGTCAAATCACCCAGCAATTGGTGAGAGTGACCATGAGGTGATTACCTGGGTGGTTGCCAGCAGTGTGAGGACCTCTGTAAGAAAAGGGTATATGTGGAACTACAAAGGGGGGGGGGGATGATTATGAAGAGCTCATCAGGAGACGGCTTGCAGGTGTAGCATGGAATGAAGAGTTAGCTGGAAAAGAGATCAATGCAGCTTGGGGGATATTCAGAAACTATCTAGTAGATGCAATGTCTAAATGTATTCCAAGGGTGAGAAGGTTAAATAAGGTAGGTGTGAAATGGATGAATAAAGAGATTAAGCATGCGATACAGAGAAAAAGGGCATTATGGAGGCAGCATAAGAGATTTAATAAATTTAATTTAATCCTTTATCCAAGTGTAAGCAAACAAAGTTTGCATCTGAAAATATCCTCAGGACTGGGGTAAGGTAGTGCAACACCACCTTATCCCAGTCCCCAGTTGGGTAGTGGCCCTTCCCTTAATGCATAGCAGCATACATGTCTGCAAGGAGATGTGCTTTGCATTATGGGAGATATTGTGACAAGGAGTGATGAGAGCTTGGTCCACCTTTGCTCAGAGTTCCTGGTGTTGCACTACCTTACCCCAGGCCAATATCTATCACTTTATCCAAGTGATAGATATTTGCACCTGAAGATATTTTCAGGTGCAAATATCTATCGCTTGGATAAAGGATTAAACTAAATTTATTATAGTCTAACCAAGTGAAAAATAAACTTCCAGCAGCATAAGAGAAGTGGAAATAACCAATTCCATGAGGACTACAAAGACCAGGCAAGGCAGGTGACTTGGTTGGTGAGGGTAGCTAAAGAAAGGTATGAACAGCACTTAGCTATAATAAATTTAGTTTAATCCTTTATCCAAGTGTGAGCAAACAAAGTTTGCGTCTGAAAGTATCTTCAGGACTGGGGTAAGGTGGTACAACACCAGGACAACTCGTTGCAAAGGTGGAGCAAGCTACCAACACTCCTGTCTCAGTATCTCCTATAATGCAAAACACATCTCCTTGCAGATATGTCTAATGTTATGCATTAAGGGAAGGGCCACTACCCAGACTAGTTTCGACCTTTATTGAGGTCTGTTCAGTGGGAGCCAGGCCCAAGCTGAGATACCAGGCAGAAGCATTCGCAGGTCATCTCTACCTATGAAGAGACCTCAATAAAGGTCGAAATTAGTCTGGGTAGTGGTCCTTCCCTTAATGCATAACATTAGACATATCCGCAAGGAGATGTGTTTTGCATTATAGGAGATACTGAGACAGGAGTGTTGGTAGCTTGCTCCACCTTTGCAACGAGTTGTCCTGGTGTTGTACCACCTTACCCCAGTCCTGAAGATACTTTCAGGCGCAAACTTTGTTTGCTCACACTTGGATAAAGGATTAAACTAAATTTATTATACTCTAACCAAGTGAAAAATAAACTTTCAGCACTTAGCTAATGAAGCCAAAAAGAATCCCAAGTAGTTCTTTCGATATGTATCCAGCAAAAGGAAGAATGATTATGGAAGGATGACATTGATTGGAGAAAATGGTATAAAGACAGTTGTTGCAGAAGGTGTGGTGGAGATACTTAATAAGCAGTTCATAAAGGTCTTTCTTTCAATCTTGTGAATGTGACTTCATGGAGAGATCGAGAGCAGTTGATGATCGGGAAGAGAGACTGACTGTAAGTGAGCAAGAGGTGTATGGGGAGTTGAGCAAACTAGATGTAAATAAGGCTGTGGGACTTGATAATATATCACCACGTATTTTGAAGGAATGTGCCAGGGAGTTGACACTGGCCTTGACATATTTTTTTTAATACGAGTCTTGCACTCGGTCAAGTTCCTGAGGAGTGGAAGGAAGGCAAGATTGTGACACTTCATAAAGGAGGTAATAGAATTCAAGCATCAAACTATAGGCCTATGTGTCAGGTGTTGTAGTTAAGTTGTTGGAGAAGCTAGGATCCAGAATTTTTTCAAATTTTTCTATAAGTTTGAGATTCATTTCCTACTCTTCTGTTTTACTTTCTGTTGCCAATTTTTGTAATTCCTCTGCTATCTTCACCTCTTTTTCAGTTATGCTTTTTTTTTTTTTTTTTTTTACATTGATGGTGCCTGTCTTTAGTGCTGTTGATTTGGAAGTTGTTCTAGTAACGAGTTTCACTATTTGACCTGGTTTCTTGTTGAAAATATGAGTGATAAGGCTTGTTAACTGGATGATATACCAGCTATAGAGGCATCTGATTTTTACATTCTAATCTGTGTATGATTTAAGCTAGTAGAATAATACAGTTTTCTTCATCTATTTGCTCATAGTTAGAATTTTCACATAAACATGATTATGAAAGTGGAAATTGTTCACCAGTGAATCTTGAACTTAAGATGGAAAAATCTTTGTTTTTCTGTCTTTCTTAAAAAGACAGAAATGTTTGTTCAAGATGATCAAATATTTATTTTTGTATTCATTCTTTGACCAAATACAGTTTTTTGTCAGAAGGCTCTTGTAGTTTGGCATTGTTCAGAGTTTAAATTTTGACTGCTGATATTTCCATAATTTTTACAAAACTATCAAAACGAGACATATTTGCATGATTCAAACATGGACATCTAATACTGGTTTTCTTCTTTTTTAAACAAAAAAAATGTCAAAAGCTATAGCACAGTTTGTGAAATTTCTTTCTCTTTTTCGCTTATGAATTGTAGTCACATATAATTGTTTTGCCTCTGCATATGGTTTGACTGAAATTAAAATGAAATTTACTGAAATGACTCAGTAAATTTTAATAGATATCCAAAATACCAATTTCATTAAATTCTATTTAGACACTGTAGAATTATTACAAATTTTGCCAGTGAAAAAGTTATACAATTGAAATTACAAGTGAAACATATGGAATATTGTAGTGCACACATTAAATCCAAAATTTTTAATATACTTCACTCAAAGAAAACAGTTATTGCAATATATGCTTTTGGCATGCTTGCCAATGGTCCATTGAAATACAAATTGATCTGTCTCAACAAACTTTTATGAAGTTGTAAGGATTTTAAATGCTGAATTTCAGTAAAATCCATTCAGTCGGAGTCTGGAAATGACTTGCTTGTGTACAGATAGATGGATGAATGGATAAATTGAATCAATCTCAGGTATTTATGCATTTTGCCAAATTCACTTAAAAATGTTTGAAAAATAGAGGAATTCTTTGTATTATATAAAATGACCACCTTACACATTTGCTTTTAATACAGTTTTGAATGTTAATGTAATAATTCTTTATTAATTTAATATGAATTTACTTCTGAAGGTTCTCTTTTATGTGGACCAAGCTTTGAAATTAGCTGTTGCCTGTATTAAGCTAAAATTATTGAAAGCTGAATGTTTAACATTGCTGCACCAGTACTCTGAAGCCCAAGAGATTGCTAGGTAAGTGGGAATCTAACATCTAACCAAAATATAAGTGCATAGTGTTCTCTCCATTTCAGTATATTCTGCTGCAGCAGTATTTACACACACACACACACACACACACACACACACACACACACACACACACACACACACACACACACACATCTGAATCAAAAATATATCCAGATGTCTACTCATTCTGCTCTCACACTAACATGAAGGACATTAATATGGAGTTGGTCATCCCTTGCCTTTCGGAAAGACTTTTCACTAGATTTTGGTACGTTGCTGTGGTCATTCCCTTCTATTCTTCCAGAACGGCATTAGTAAAGTTAGTTACTAATGTTAGGTAATTCAGCCTGGCTCACAATCAGCATTCTAATTCATCCCATAGGTATTTAATGGGATTGAGATCTGGGCTCTGATGCAGTCTAGTCAAGTCTTCAACACCCATCTCATTAAACTATTCTACACAGACTTTGCTTTGTGAATGGGAGGGGGGCCCACCGAACTGTTGCCAAAAATGTGAAAGCACAGAATTGTCTAGAATGTCATTATAGACTGCAGTGTTAGATTCCCTGTCTCTGATACTAGAGGACCTGCCCGAACCATGAAAAACAACCCAGACCACGATGCCTTCTCCACCAAACTTCACAGCTGGTGCAACACATTCAGGTAGGTAATGTTCTCCTAGTATCCACAAAACCCAGACTCATCCATCAGACAGCCAGATAGTGAAGTGTAATTCATCACCCCAGAGAAGTTTTTCCAGAGTCCAGTGGCAGCAAGCTTTACATCATTCCACCTGACACTTGGCATATGTGCAGTTGCATGGCAATGAAAACCCATGTTCTTCAGATCATAATGATAGTTGTGGTGCTGTATTGCTTACAGAGGCATTTTGGAACTCAGTAGCACATGTGTTTCAGCTGAGGATCAGGCAATTTTTTCATACTATGCATTTAGCACTCGGCAGTCGTGCTCTAATTTTATGCAGCCTACCAGGTTATGATTGTGCTGTTGTTGTCCTGGGTATTTCCACTTCACAATGACATTGTTGGATCCTACTTCTTCTCAATCTATACTTTGGATCCGACATGATTACTATTATGATGTTCTTAACTAATTGATAAGTAGAAAGTTGATTTCTAATTCAAATATAAAGAAAATTTATGTTTAAAGACTGCGCCACTTTATATCTGAATTAATTCAAGAATTGAAGATAAACCAACTCTCAACTACCCTTCCTTTATATGTTATTATATATATTGGCCGAGAATATTTAACTTACTTAATTTACCCGCTTTGGTTCGAATATTTTATGAGTGGTGCAGTAAAAGAGATTCAGGCAAAATACATCTTTTGATTAACAAAACAAACATTTAAATTCAAATCAGTAATTAAGATATCACAAACATTTTGACTTCTCTGATAAATTCAATCATACAAACTCAGACAATGGTAAATCTGTTATCTCTATAATACAGTCTTTTTACAGTTTCTAAGTTCCAATTACAACAAAAATTGCAGTAATACCTCTTCACAAACAAACACTTTTAAATTTACACTTTAGCTAACTTCCATAATAGTTACTGTAAGGAAATTCTAGGATGACACACTTCTCTGCAAAGGAATATTAATGGTTGGAATAATCTTACCAATAATCTTCTTTCTTCATAAACTTACACACAAACATTTTTTTATAACTGTAAACACTTTAAGCAGTATACAGCACTCATTAAAATAAATCTTCTAAGCAATAACTGAATTAATCATTGGTCACAACACACATAAACAAACGTTCTTGCATGAAGTACTACTGATCACTCATGAATTAAGGCAATACACAATAATTCCTTATCTTGAGGTTTTATATGCACAGTTGTTCATTCCTCCTGCATTCTAATAATTCTTTAGGCACTATAATTCTAAACACAGCTAACGGTAAACTTCAACTTTACAGCCTCTACTATTCTTTAGTAGCTTCGTGCTTTGCTTCAAGGTTCCGTATGTCCTTGAAAGGTCGGTGCTGAAATTAAATCTCAACTCAAGTATCGCTAGTCTATTTAATAGTCTCTCAACTGTTTTCCGTTGCTATAATTGTTATTCTACAACTTATTAGCTAACCACTTCTCGACTAGTAGACTTAAATTAGCTGCTTGAGTGACTTGCCGACTCTAATATTGCACTCTGATTCCCGAATGCCCAATGCTCTGATTCCAACCCAATGCCAATCCTCTCTCTCTCTGTTTCCTCTCTATCTTTATTTTCAGTGTTCCTCCTTTATATATGCGTTCTTCCTGCCTAAATTGTTCTCGTGATTTTCTTTGACTAAAACTCTTTTCAACATTCTCCTCACGTGGTGTTCCAAATTCGTGCTCGCTTACTTACATACGTCTCCATGACAACAAAACAAACATAATAAAATTGAGCTATTGCATAACGTTAAACTTCTACAAATAGGAATAAATAGAGAATATTAACATTTCAATCAATGCGCAGTTAAATTATCAAATACAAGTTCTTATAATATTAACATAGTAATAATTAAAATAGCTTAATAATATTTAATACAGTCTTTTCATTATTAATACATATATCTTTGATTAAATAATTAGATATTAGACAAAATTAAAGTAGTTATATGAATATTAAATTGTAAAATAAGTTGTTTACATTAAATAATATTTACAAGTCTATCCTATGTGATGGAAGATCATGTTGGATTCTGAACCAAATAATAATTACTCTAATCTCTACATAATTTAACATCATTTAACAGTTGACTAGGGTAGCTGCAGCAAGGCAAAAATTTCCCAAACTGAGTTGTTCCAAAAGTGGTACTCAATGAGAGTACCACATCTCAAGTCACTGAGTTCTTCAGTATGGCCCATTTTACTGTTAATATAAATTTTCTATGAAGATTCAAGATCGTGTGCTTCCTTTTATACCTGTATGAGCCATGGTTGTGATGTACATGGCCATATCCACTACTAAGAATGAGTATCCAGATCTTTTTGATCAGATAGTATCTATATATACTTTTTTTGAATAATATATGCACGTAAACACAAGAAAGATATTTAATTAACCAAATATTTCGGTCTGGAAATAGCAGACCATCTTCAGTGGCACTACAAGAACAATTAAAAAAAAATACAAGGTGGAATACTAACAGTAGATCATTTAAAAATAGAACAAGCCACATGATGTTATATCACTAACTATTAAAGGGAATATTTTTAAGTAGACATGATTGAAATAAAGATATTAATTAATAATATTAAATAACATAAAATTAATATGAATTAATGAGTTATCCTGATTAAACTTTCCCAGATTTTTGATATAGATATACAGTCATTCCGATTCAGGTTAGGATGGAGTAAGGCCTCTATGCTTTCTTTGAATAAATGTTAAAATTTATAACGGGATCTATGTAAGAGGCGAGTTTTTGACCAAAGGATGTTGTGGTTAGTTTCAATCCCGTGCTGAGCCAATCCAGATTTTTCAGATTTGTTGTGATGAATGGAGGATTGATGTTCTTGGATTCTTTTTTCAAGAGAACATCCATTTTTTCCAAAATAGGAGAGATCACAGTTGCAGGGAATTTGATAAACTCCAGGAAGAGATATAGTTGAGTGTTTGTCTTTAGGAGAAGGAAAATGGGAAGATAATTTGTTAATAGGTGAATACATAGCTGTTAACTCATATTTCTTCAGAATTCTTGCGATAGGTTCTGAAATCCCGGAGATGTAAGGAATTGGAACTCGACGTATTGAATCTTCGTTGTTTTGTGGTGGATTATAAGAATTGAGAAGATGTTGAGTACTCTTTTCGGAAAAGCTATTGAGTTTCATGTGTTGTTGGATAGTAGAAAGTTCTTTCTGTAGAAAATTAGAAGTAGAACAATTAGTTTTGACTCTTCTGATTAGACATTTTATGATTCCTGTTTTTTGACAAGGATGATGGGCTGATTCTTTAAGAATATAACGACCTGTGAACGTTGGTTTCCTGTAAACTGTAGTTGTAAGAGTATTTGAAGGTGACCAGATGAGGAGAATGTCTAAAAAAGATAATTGGTTGTTTTCTTCCATTTCCATAGTAAACTTTATACGATGATGTAAGGAATTGATGCTGTTTAAAAAAGAAGGTGAGTCTTTGTTGTGCAGCCATACAGTAAAGATGTCATCTATATATCTTACCCAAAAGGATGGTTGAGGGAAAATAGATGAGAATAGGACTTTTTCTAGATGTTATAAATAAAAGTTGGCTAAAGCAGGAGAGAGAGAGGACTTCCCATGGCCGTTCCTTCTACTTGGCTGTAAAATTTGTTTTGAATCAGCCCATCATCCTTGTCAAAAATTAACTTACTTCCAAGATTTTCCAAAAGATAAATATCCACCTCATCCTGGAGTTTATAAAATTCCATGGTCATGAGGCCTTTGTTATTATGGGCAGACTGGCCATTCAGTTTGGATTTGTATGGAAGAACATCAAGATTTAGCAAGCCATACCTTATCCACTAGACATAGAATTCACTGGAATAAAACTAAAATTTTACACAGAAGTTATTTTTTTTAGTTAAAAGATTCTACAAAAAAAGTTGTGAAGTGCACATCCATACCCCGAGCCTCAACAAGAATGACTGTCTTAAACTTTCATAATTTTGGGAGGTCGTCCTATGACTTCCCATCCTAACACTTCTCATTCCTGTGTTTCATAATTATTATTTATTTATTCTTTGAATTTTAATAGTTGTAGATGAAGCTATTCTCTGGCAGTTAATATCATATATTGTTACATGTGCTTACATTTTAAGTGTTGTTCTGTTTTGTTTACCTCTTGCCATCTGTATGCATTGACAACAGCTAGGAATCCTATCAAAAAAATTCTGCAAATAATGAATATTATTTTTCCTTATGAAAGTGCCATTCCATTGCTAGTTTTTATTACTTTTTTATTATGTCATCCACATGTCTCTATATTTATCTGTATGTTAAGGCTTAAGTGCTGGGAGGACATCATGTTGGAAGTTTAATAGAATATTAACAGCACTAGGAAAGGATTAAAAACTAATTTTAATCCTTCCAGTATTTCATCTGAGTCAATGAGACATCTTCAGGAAGTATAAATAACACTTCCTGAAGTTTCACTTTTAAATTAGATTGGTTTCAGAGTGCCACTGCAGATTCCAAAAACAGGCTTTCCTTTTTAAATTTACAATGGCAGAGCATGGCCAGGAGATCCTGTGAGTTGTATCCAATACATGGTCTGCAAGGCCAGATTGACCATAATCATGATTGCAGATGTAAGATTTGTGTTCCTCTAAATGGATTGTGGCTGATCTACCTGTCTGTCTGAAGTAAGCCAACTTGCAGGAGAGGAGGGAGCTGATCTTTGGTAGAACGGATAAGGGCAGCAAGTTTCCAGTGGGGCTTAAAAGCTGTGTAGAGGTTGTACTTTTTTAACGACCTAGTTATTTTTTTATGATGTGCCCCAGACATAGAGGGCACATCATACTGCAGTTACATCTTACCACATGGAACATGTTACAAATATGGAACTAAGAGAGAGAGAGAGAGATCAGATGTAATCTGGGATAACAGATGGACATATAGAATATTTAATTGGCAACTGAGAAAACCAGAAAAACCACCTACAAGATGGAAAGCCCCAGTAGTGAAATTTATGGGTATAACATGGAAGAGAGAGGCTCAAGATTGAGATCATTGGAGGCATCTTTGTGACATGAACTCATGGAGAAATCCTGAATGAAACAGGTCCCTCAAGGTAATCTGAATTGCTTGAGAAGAATTTAAATTCTAGTGTTATATTGATATTTTTTAAATGTCTTCATTGAGAGGGTGAGATCACTACCTACTTATTTGTAGGCCTGAAACAGCTTAAAAATAATGTTTGGTCTCTAGAGCAGTCTTTGTTTCTAGCCCATAGCTCACCTACAGTACTAAAAAAGTGCTATAGATTTGCAACTTTCCATGGGTGTGATTTCTATTAAAAAAAGAAAAAAATTCAAAACAACCAACCTACCAACCACCCCTTAAACATACAAGTTCTTTGGCAACTACAAAATGAAAACATCTTGAGATGAGCAAGATTGGTGAGAAGTAGGATACAGAAATGGGTTGATAACAGCGGTATTCTCTGTGGTTATCAGCATGGGTTTGTTAAGGGGAGATCATGTTTCACTAACTTACTTATGTACTATAACAAGGTGACAAATACCTTGGACAGAGGAGATGCATATACCGTGTTGTACTTGGATTTTGCAAATGCTTTTGATAGACTGCCACATGACAAGCTCTTAAATAAATTGAAAGAGATGGGATTGGATAACAGACAATTGGATCAGTGACTGGCTGTCAGATAGGTATCAGAAAGTTGTATATGGGGGTACAGTATCTCAAAAGAGAAAGGTCACCAGTGGTGTTCCACAGGGGTCAATTTTGGGGCCATTGTTGTTCAATTTGTATGTTAATGATATTGGGTTGGGTTTAACTAGTGATATCTAGCTGTTTGCAGATGATGCAAAACTGGGGAGAGCAATGCACAGTCAGGCTGATGTTAATGCCTTACAAGAGGACTTGAATAGATTGCATGAATGGGTAGGTAAGTGTAATTGTCAGTTCAATGTTGCCAAGTGTAAGGTTTTGAGATTTGGTAAGCAATGATGGGACGCCAAGTATACACTTGGTGGGGAAACTTTAACAGAAGTGGAGGAGATGAGAGATCTAGGAGTGATGGACAAGGACCTGAAATTCAGAGGCCACGTTGCACAAGTTGTGAAGACATCACATTGAATAATGGCAGTGTTGCAGAGAACCCTGACATGCAGAAATAGAGAGGTTATGATTCCATTGTATAAGGCCTTGATCAGGCCTCATATGGATTATTGTGCACAGATTTGGTCGCCGGGTTTTCATGGTGATGAGTATATGTTGAAAAGGGTACAGAGAAGATTCACAAAGGTAGTCAGTGGTCTTTGGAATGTGGAGTATGCAGACAGATTGAGAGAATGTAAGTTGCAGAACCTCGTGAATAGGAGGAAGAGGAGGGATATGATTGAGACATATAAACTGGTCAGGGGTTGTTATCAGGTAGACATGGAAGAGATTTTTCATAGAATTAGAGAGGGAAGTAGAACTAGAGGCCATTGCTGGAAACTGTATAAGGAGGGTGTGAGCAAAGGAGTGAGAAGCATGTTCTTTGCATGGAGGGTGGTTAGTGAGTGGAATGCATTGCCTGAGTGTGTTGTGTATGTGGACACATTGAATCAGTTTAAGATGCAGTTGGATGAGCATTGTGTGCAATAGTGAGTACTTCCCACGATGAGTCTCTGACTCCATGGAGGTTGGGTGTTGATAATAATAATAATGTTTGACCTGCACAAAAATATCTGCAAATAAATGACTGTGGTGTCTACCCCTCCGTGCTTTCTAGATCTCTCTCTTTTTCTTTTCTTTTTTACAAACTTGACATACAGTATCACTCACTAAATCACTTGATGTATGGTATCAGTTACTAAATAACCATAAACAGAATTAAAAAAATACTCTCAGGCTTGTTTTTCATCACACCTGTAGAAAGAAAGAAAACACAATTTTGTATTCATGTCCTTGAATACAGTATTTCTAGTAATTAAATGGGAACAGAAAGAATATATTTAATAAATTATGTAACTTGCAACAGAAAATTAGTAATATTCCTTTCTTTATTCCTTTCATTAAGTGATATTCTCCATGTGGATGCAATAAATGTGGATGCTATGTATGTGAGAGGTGTTTGTCTTTATTATCAGGACAATGTGGAGAAATCATTTGTCCACTTGCAGCAAGTTCTGCGATTGGCTCCTGATCATTCCAAAGCTCAGGAAATTTACAGGGTAAGTTTTAATTTTCTCTTAATATTTAGTGGGATATTTCTTATAACTATCAAAGATTACTTATTAGAAATGTTTCTCATTATCAAATACAAAAAATTGATTAAAATGTTTGTAGACTAATATAGCACACAGCTTTTGAAACAGTCTTCAAATAATATTTTGAATGAATTTATTGACAATGTATGTATGGTTCATGTAAAGTGAGCTCCTTCCAAAGATATTGTAAGTTTTTAAAAAATGAACTAGTTTAGATGCTTTTAAATATTAATTATCCTTCTTTGATAATTAGTTGATAAGGAATTTAAATTAACTGCAACAAAATAAAAAGTATATGAAGAGGTACAATTAATTGGTATTTCATTTTAACTTATGTAGAAAATTTGAGAACAGACTGTTTTTTTTTTCCCCATCAGTATCTTGAACAAGAGTAGAGAATTAGAAGTTCTGGAGCTATATGCAACTCAGAACATGCTAAAATATCAAAATGAGAGCCATATTGGCTTGCATTGTATAGAGTAAAAAAAAAAAAAATTCAAATATATTATTATTATTGAATGAGGATTTAGACTTATGTGCTGGTTTACACTCATAATTAAAGTTAATGGAACGAATATAGCACAGAGAAATAAATCAAACAACAGAGTTAATCATTATGGTATTTAATCTGTCACAGAAATGCCTTCAGGAATACAGTATTAAAATTGTAATAACACACACAGTAAATGGAGGAAATTAAACTATTTTAAGCCTAAGGTCCAATGGGGGGTTGAGCACCCTCTATGGCTGCTGTTAGCTAGCTTTAGCTGTTGAGCAGGAGGCCCAAGAATTAGTTTCCAAATCTTGGAAAGTTGAACACAGCTATATTTATTTAGATTAGGTTGGTTTGTTAAATCTATTTAGTGGATACACTTTGGCTGCTCTGACCAAGTGAGCCACCTCTTCTTTGCCTTCTCTTTGTACTCCTCTTGCAACTGGTTATTACCACTCATCTTGTGTTGACTGCATAATGCCTTCTCATTATTTTAGATGCTTGCCTCACCTCCTCATTCATCAATTTCTCACTTACCTTATTTGTGATGTAAATGGAAGAGAAATGAATGGAAAGTATTTTCTGCTTGGTTACAATTGGAAGGTGATAAGATAAGAAATTATATTCTTATAAGTTTCAGTAAGGAAATACCTTGAGTAGACATATTACTTACTATTATAATAATGGAATTAACTCATGTAAAATATTCTTTATTAGTAGAATTTTTGCCTGAGTCACAGGCATCATCAGTACAAATACAAAGGCTAATTAAACAATAACTGATATATTCACAAAACACCACCTAAGTTGCTAAAGTTAAATTTCCTACATTTATTTAAAAAAAAAAAAAAAAAAACCTAAATAAATAAAATGTATATATATGTGCATACAATTACAAAATTAGGAAAGATTTGCTGTTTTATAGAGTACTATCCCCCACAAGGGGGAAAGATGTAGACTATCGGATCTGTTTAGGTTAGGGGAGTGAAGTAACATTTCACATGTTTCTTTGTAAAGTCGTTCCATGAGGAACCGACTTTTAAGAATGACTTTTTTCTTGTTTCACTGAACTCTATGTTTAGTGTTAATGGCATGCTTTGCAAGTCTAGACTGTTCAGGTTCAAGGGTACTGAATATGCAACTTGTGTTCTTCTAACCAAATCAGAGCAGATCTTCCTGTTTGTCCGAAATATGATAACCCACAAGAGCAGAGAATCTGATAGACACCTGGATAGCTGAGATGTGGGAGCTTGTCCTTTGGAGACGTGAGGAATGTAGAGATTTTTCTGATGGGTCAAAAGGCAACACAAATATTTAGTGGTTTTAACACTTTAGTTATGCTTTCGCTAATGCCTTGCACATAGGGGATAGGTATATGTGTTGTTTCTTCTGTATTTGAAGAGGATGCTGAAGCACGATCACTTAAAGCTCTTTTTATGAAGGAATTCTTATAACCATTGCATATGAAGGAGGAATTAATATATTGTAATTCTTATTGTAATAGTTCTGAAAAAGAAAAGGAGTGGACTCTATAAACCAGTGTTTTTTATAGTACCTGCCTTTTGACTGGGATGGTGATGTGATTCAGCATGGATGTACTGGCCTGTATGAGTTTCCTTCCTATAATACTGTGAATTGTAGGTTACCACCTGGTTGGTGAAGAATTAAGAGATCTAGAAAGGCTAACTGCTTATTTACTTCTAGGGTGAACTGGATCCTTGGATGAAGTGCATTCATTTTTAGAATAATATACAGATTATTAGTAATAATATACAGAATAATAGAATAATAAACAGAATAATATTCCTAAAGCGCTGTAAGATGGCTCAGGTTATTCCTACCTGCTATAAACTAAAAGAAGTTTTTAGGTCTCAAAGAGCCCATCAGATTTATTTAAAGGCCAGTGGGTCATTGTTAAATTATCAGCTACAAGAAGCAAAGAAATCCCTTGAATAAAGAAATAGCAGATATCAAGAACGCTATAGAACCAGTATTAGAGGCTAAATATTTTAACAACATTTTACGCATATCATCGACGTCATAGCAAAAGGTTTTTAATACTTCCCATAATAGATTAAAACACAAGTTTGATTCACTGGTGAGCCATCCCAAATCTAGTAACATTGTCTGTGATACAGATAGAGTAGTTATTAATGTGTTCGGTACGATAGGTTCGGCCAAGGAGGCTGAACCTATCGTGCACTGAACAAAAAAGTACTGAAATCATTGAAGAATAACAAGAACCTAATTATTACGAAAGCTGACAAAAGGAAGACTGTAGTCATTCAAGACAGAAGAGAATACGAGAGAAAAAATGTTACTGTTACTCCACGACTATTCAACTTATAGGCCCCTCACTTCAGATCTTACTGGTAGTCAAATAAAAAAATTTAATGCTCTTATAGATAATATATCAATATGGGATGAAGATAAAAAAGAAAACACCAAAAATCTCCTTCGAATGCCCACCTAGATTACATGGTCTTCCAAAAGTACATAAGCCAGGAATTCCATTAAGACATGTTGTAGACTGTATAGGTTGTCCCACTTACAAAATTTCAAAATTTCTGTAAATTTACTCATTTCTTCAACTAGAAGAACTGCTATGTGTATCAAAAATTTTTTGGATTTCAGAAATAAAATTTCCGATCTGCATCTAGACAATTTGGAGATTATGATTAGTCTAGATGTTGTTTCTCTATTTATGAATGTTCCGTTAGCAGACAGCATTGAATTACCTCACCAAGAATTTCCTCTAGGCATAGTCAAATTATTTGAATTTGTAATAAAGTGTGGTTATTTTTCCTTCAAAAACCAGTTGTACCAACAAATCAAAGGAACAACAATGGGTAATCCAATATCTCCTGCTATTGCCAACTACTTCATGGAGCACTTCAAACAATGTATCTTTGACACCGTTTCACCCAGACCTTCAGATATGTGGACGACATTTTTGCCATATGGAAGGACACTTCCTCTCAAAAATAAATGCACTTCATCCAAGGATCCAGTTCACCCTAGAAGTAGAAGTAAATAAGCAGTTAGCCTAAACCTCTTAATTCTTCGCCAACCAGATGGCAACCTACAATTCACAGTATTATAGGAAGGAAACTCATACAGGCCAGTACATCCATGCTGAATCACATCACTATCCCAGTCAAAAGGCAGGTACTATAAAAACACTGGTTCATAGAGCTCACTCCTTTTCTTCTTCTTCAGAACTATTACAAAAAGAATTACAATATGGTTATAAGAATTCCTTCATAAAAAGAGCTTTAAGTAGTCATGCTTCAGCATCCTCTTCAAATACAGAAGAAACAACGTACAAACTACCTAACCCCAAAAACGAAAGACAAACTTGAAGTTATTTATAATATAGAAAGAGGCCTAAGATTCGTACTTAATAACATAGCAGACAAAATACGTATAGAAACTGTGAACATTTTAAACCATAACAAAACAATAACAAGCAACATAACTAAACACGAATTAACAGCGATAAAATCACTTAAAACAAATCCGAACATAGTAATAACCAGAGCCAATAAAGGAAATGCCACTGTCATTTTAAACTGTACCACTTATATAGAAAAAATGAATCTGCTGGTCTAGTTAACTACAACCCAACTAACAGAACAAAAAACAAAACAGAGAAACTACTTAAATCAATTACCATATGGCCCGAAGATACAGTCAAAAAACTGTTCCCTCATCACGCGCACTCCCCTAGAATTTATGGGCTACCAAAAATTCACAAAGAAAACACCCCACTAAGACCTATCGTTGAAGGAATTGATAGCCCGATGTATCACTTAGCCAAAAAATTAGCGGCAGCACTCAAGGAGTTGGTAGGTCATTCCCCTTCCTATATCAAAAACACACAACACTTCATAAACATCATCAAAGACATTACATTAGAAAAAGATGATTTATTAGTCAGTTTTGACATCTCTGCCCTCTTTACAAATGTCCCAATCCTTCTCCTACAGAACAAATTCCCTCCAGATATCACGGCGCTTTTTGCACATGTATTACGGTTGGGTTACTTTGTATGGCAAAACGCCTTCTACTTACAAAAAGAAGGCACAGCCATGGGCTTGCCATTATCCCCCCCCCCCCTCATTGCTAACTTTTACATGGAACATTTTGAGCAACTTGCCCTAGATTCCTCCCCTCTAAAACCCAAAGGCTGGCTTAGATACATTGACGATGTTTTCGCGATCTGGTCCCATGGCTGCCAGACATTAGACACATTCCTTAGCCACCTAAACAAACAGCACAAACGCATACAGTTTACAATTGAAATTGAAAAACACAACACACTTCCATTTCTAGATACACTTGTCACACGTCTTCCCTTGGGCAATCTTTCCTTCAATGTTTACCGAAAACCGACACATACGGGACAATATATATACATAAACTCATACCACCACCCAACACAAAAACTAGGTGTCATCAACACGCTAAAAAAGCAGAGCTCAGACGATTTGTTCTAGTGAAAAGGAACTGAAAGACGAGTTTAAAATTATCAGTAATAACCTACAAAAAAACGGATACAGCCAAAATACTATAAACAAAATTCTCTACAAAACCACAATAAAAAACAAAGACAAACCAGACTACAGTAAAACTATAACCATTCCCTACATTAAAGGAATATCAGACAAAATAAACAGAGTACTACAAAAGTACAACCTCAAAGCCACCTTTAAACCTCCTGCAAAATTAAAAAAACTTACTCAACTCATCCAAAGACCCATTCCCTCCACTAGCTCACCCTGGAGTATACCAGATTTATTGTACTTGCAACATACCATATATAGGAGAAACAGGACACACTATTCCTATTAGACAAAAAGAACATAAACGACACATTAAATATAATAATTATGGTGAAGCTGGCCTTTTTGATCATGCCATGAATACCTTACACAGTCAAGGTATGGTTGGGGCTAATGGGGGTCTTAAATTCATGTACACTAATACTAGGAGTATTAGGAACAAGAAGGAAGAGTTTTTGGCCATGGTTGGCACTTCCAGACCACAGGTTATAGGTATTAGTGAAACATGGCTGACTGTAGATGATATAACTAGTGGGATTGAATGTGATGGGTATAGTGTGTTCAGGAATGACAGAGAGAATAAAATGGGGGGAGGAGTATTGTTGATGATAGCTGATGAGCTCCAGCCAAGGAGAATAGAAGTTGAATTGCAGGATAGAGAAAAGAGCACATTTGAGGCCATTTGGTGTGAGATTGTGGCTAGCAGAACTAAATATACAATTGGGTGCTGCTATAGACCAGGTGATGGAAAAGATGGTGGTGACAGTATGCACAAGCAAATAGAAGAAATGGGTGGAAGGAGGGTGATTATTATGGGAGATTTCAACTATGGTCGCATCGATTGGAGTGAGGAGAGGACACACGGGAGGAAGGAACTGGATTTTATGCGGTTATTAAGGGATAACTATCTGCGACAGCATGTAATGGAAAATACTAGGGGTCAGAGAGTGCTTGACCTAGTAATTACATCTGAGGATTTGGCTGTAACAAATATGACCACATTGCCACCAATCGGTGAGAGTGATCATAGGGTCTTAACTTGGGAGGTGGCTAAAGGTGTAGAATTTTCAATTAAGACAGGGTACATGTGGAATTATCGGGCTGGAAAGTATGACAAGCTTAGGAGTTTGATTGGTTCAGTGCCATGGCATGTACAACTGCAAGGACTAGTTGATAGTGCAATGGGAGGTAGTTAAGAAGTGCTTGCATGAAGCAATGGCTGACTGTATACCTAGAGTCCGAATAATAAATCAATTAGGGGTTAAATGGATGAATAACACCATTAAGCTTGAGTTGCAAAAAAAGAAACAACTATGGAGGGAATTTAAGGAGAAGGGTGACCGGCAGGCACATGAACGGTATAAAGCGCAGGCCAGAAGGGTGACGAGTGTGGTAAGAAAAGCAAAAAAGGATTACGAAAGAACATTGGCCATGCAGGCTAAAGAGAATCCTAAACAGTTTTTTAGATATGTAGCAAGTAAAAGGAAAAATGTACATGGCAGATTGATTTTAAAGAATGCCGATGGTAGGGAGGTAACTGAATCAGTTGAGATAGTTGAGTTACTGAGTGAGCACTTTGCAAAAGTATATCATCCAGGTGGTGACATTGCAGAAATGAATAAACCAGTAGATTATACGGGAATTGTGGTTAATGAAGTGGAGGTGAGTAGTCTATTGCATAACCTCAATGTCAATACATCTCTGGGATTGGATGGTATACCAGCTCGTGTTGTACGAGAAGCAGCTAAAGAATTGTCAGTACCCTTGACCATTTTGTTTAATTTGAGTCTCGGGTCTGGGTTAGTCCCGAGCGGGTGGAAAGAGGGGAAAATAGTTCCACTGTATAAAGGTGGTTCCAAGACTGCTGTAGTAAATTACCGACCGATTAGCATATCAGGAATCATTGTCAAGGTCTTAGAGAAAATAGTCAAGAGGAAAATACAAGATTGGATAGAAGAAAATGGGATACTGTATCGGGGACAGCATGGTTTCGTGAAGGGTAGGTCATGCCTCAGTAACTTGCTCACGTATTATAACACAGTGACGGCTGAACTGGATAAGGGTAATGGGTTTACGGTGATTCTACTGGACCTTGCCAAGGCCTTTGACAGGATTCCACATGGAATTCTAATCAGTAAATTGCAGCATATGGGAATGGACATAGGGTTGGTGAGATGGATAGGAGGGTGGTTGGCGGAGAGATATCAGAGAGTGGTTTACTCGGGAGTAGAGTCCACAAGACGGCCTGTGACTAGTGGTGTGCCACAGGGATCTGTTCTTGGACCACTGCTGTTTAATTTGTTCATAAATGATATAGGAAATGATCTGAGAGGAACAGTTCATTTGTTTGCGGATGATGCGAAGTTGGGTAGGGCAATAGTGAATGCAGATGACGTCAAAATTTTGCAGGATGATTTGGATAGATTGGAGGTCTGGGCTAAGGAGAATGGATGTCAGTTTAATGTGGCAAAATGTAAGGTTATGCATTTTGGGGTGAAAAGATTGGCGGCAGTTTACTGTATTGGTGGAACCGTGCTCCAGGAAATTGATGAGGCACGAGATTTAGGAGTGTTGGTAGATAAGGAATTGAAATTTAGGGGACACATTGCAAAAGTGACCAAAACAGCTCATCAAATCACTTGGTTGCTGAAGAATACGTTGACAAGCAGAGACAAGCAGGTTATTGTTCCTCTCTATCGAGCCTTGATAAGACCCCATCTAGACTACTGTGCTCAGATTTGGTCACCTAGGTTTCTTCTTGATGGGGAGGAGGTGGAGAGGATCCAGAGGCGAGTGACCAAGATGATAGCAGGTCTGTGGAATGAACCGTATGAGAACAGGTTGAGGATTTGTGGGTTGCAAAAATTGGTTGATAGGCGGAGGAGGGGAGATATGATTGAGACATTCAAATTACTGAAGGGTTTCTATAAAATTAATTCAGAAGATATTTTTGAGAACAGGGCTGGCTGTGGGAGGACTAGGGGACATCCATGGAAACTGGGCAAAAGTGTGGTTAGTAAAGGTGTTAGATTTGGGTTCTTTACTTTTAGAGTAGTGAATGAGTGGAATGCGCTCCCTGAGTCTGTGGTGGATGCGGTGACAGTGAATGAGTTTAAGGCGAGGTATGATAGATACTGTATGAATGTCAAATAGTTGTGATGAATATGATTTGGGGCCTCCCTCGATGAGTCCAATGACTCCCTGGAGTTGCCCGTAATAATAGTAATAGTTGAGTGGAAAACCACCAGCTGTCTACATCACACTAGAACATGGTATGAACGGAAATTCAAGGAAGCCTGTGAGATTATCAGCAACCATCCCAAGCTGAACAACAATGATGGTTTAAAAATCCCAAACATTTGGAAGGTATATATTCGACCTTCCTCACCAAGAACAACTATAAACAGGACTGTAAAAAATGCAGTATTGTAAATCAAAAATAAGAATTGTAATACTAAAAATAGGACACCAATTGTTTCTGAAAGAAAACCATCTAAAATAATGTTTATTCCTGTCGTAAAAATAGAATTTAGCTTGATGTAAAAATTTATTTTTTATTTTATTTTATTTTTATTTTATTTTATTTTTTCACCAGAGGTCACGCCAGTAGAATAACATGTGATCAAATCATCGTTTCTCTAGCTTACAGTTAATGATGTAACTCAGCTTATGTATGCTCCAGATGATGATCTTGATGTGAAGATCGAAACGTCGGGATAATAAAAAAAGTTTTTTAACACGGTTGTAAATTCCATAAAATTTTAAAATGAATGCTGATCACTGTGTAACCCTAAAAGAAAGGAGTACCTATCCCCTATGTGCAAGGCGTTAGCGAAAGCATAGCTAAAGCGTTAAAACCACTAAATATTTGTGTTGCCTTTTGACCCATCAGAAAAATCTCTACATTCCTAATGTCTCCAAAGGACAAGCTCCCACATCTCAGCTATCCAGGTGTCTATCAGATTCTCTGCTCTTGTGGGTTATCATATTTCGGACAAACAGGAAGATCTGCTCTGATCCGGTTAGATGAACATAAGTCGTATATTCAGTACCTTGAACCTGAACAGTCTGGACTTACAGAGCATGCCATCAATATTCACAAAAGTCAGTTCCTCATGGAACTGCTTTACAAAGAAACATGTGAAACGTTACTCCACTCCCCTAACTTAAACAGATCCAATAGTCTATGACTATCTCCCACAAGGGGGAAAGACATAGACCATCTCTATAAATCAGCAAATCTTTCCTAACTTTTGTAATTGTATACATATATATATAAATTTTATTTATTTATTTATTTATTTTTTTTGAAATAAATTTAGGAAATTTAACCTTAGCTACTTAGGTGGCGCTTTGTGAATATATCAGTTATTGTTTAATTAGCCTTTGTACTTGTACTGATGATGCCTGTGATACTCAGGCGAAAATTCTACTAATAAAGAAATAATGAGTTAATTCCGTTATTATAATAGTAACTAAAGTATATTCTTACAGAAACTTGATAAGAAATTATATTCTAATTTTAATCCTATACCTAAACATAAGTAAGCACAAAGTAACTTCATGATTAGCCCTTTGTATATAAAGAAGACTGTTGCCTTCACAT
Organism: Typopeltis vanoorti; assembly: GCF_054136105.1. Lineage (NCBI taxonomy): Eukaryota > Metazoa > Arthropoda > Arachnida > Uropygi > Thelyphonidae > Typopeltis > Typopeltis vanoorti. The sequence goes on from NC_143550.1 coordinate 143,301,497, forward strand.
CATTCGTCTTAATATCCCATAACGCAAAAAACATTATGAGAAAGGCTACTACTTTGACTCATTTTGACCTGTCTAAAAAACCATAATTCTCCCTAAATAGAATTACATTGCAAACATTACAGCCATCAGTGAAGAACAAGAAACAGTAATCCGTACAATATTCTTAAACTACTTTTGTAACTTTTCATTTTAAGAGACAGGAAACTGATTAAGATCTCTTAATTCTGAGTCATTTATGAGTACTTTGTCAGTGAATCCATTTAAAGTGAAGTGTAAATAATGTGTAAATGTTGGTTACTGCTTGGTGAAATGTTTAGAGCCCTGATGAGTCTATGGACTCCATGGAGATGACTATTTAATAATAAATTTCAGCAGCTGAATAACCCCATGCTGACTTTTCAGCGATATCTCTTTGTTTCTTACACATACTGGTCACTAAAACTGAATTAGACATCTTTATGCAGATGTACATAAACATCACTTATGTAACATATATGCAAAATACTTGGTCATGTGCATCACCATATGTTTTAGGCAACTATTTAAGAATACTGCTGGTCAGTAATCATCAATAAGTGTTGATCACAATGGGAAAAATAATGGATCTTTCAGAGTTTGATAAAGGGCTTATTGTTGGTATCTGTCTGGTTGGAGCCTTGATTTTGAAACAACAGAGCTGACTGCTTTCTCAAAAGGTGAGATATCCTAAGTCAGTGGTGGCGAACCTTTTTATGTGCGTGTGCCAAAAGTTTACATATCTAGTTGCTGATGTGCCAGCGCGTGCCAAAAATTTACAAATCAAGTTGCTGATGTGCCAGGCAGTTTTTAGTAGGGGAAAAATTAATAGAAAATTAATTAATTAATTTATATTATTATATAATAAATAATAAATAATTATTTACAGTTTTATAAATAATTTTATTCTATTTATATTATTATTCAGTGTAGAATTTATTATTGTATTATTAAATTGATTTTAATGATGTTGGTTTGAAAAAAAAAAAAACGGTAGTGAGAAAAATTTTATGCATTGTAACTCACCATAGAAGTCAGCTGGGCAGGGGAAACAGTAGAAGGATGTCAACTTGTCGGCGATATGCTTACCGTATTACTCGAATATAACTTGTCCTCGCTTATAACTCGCACCCCTGATTTTACTTTACAAAAAAAGGAAAAAATTTTGCATAATACCTCGCACACGAAAAATGTTTAAACATTTCACGTTGAGACGATAGTGACTCCCTCCAAGCGGTAACAACACGCCCTCCCCAACAGACATTATGTTGCAGATGCAAGGAAAAACAAGTAGTTTTATTGTATCCCTGAATAAGGTACAGAGGTTTTTGCAGTCTGTGTAATAAATTTCTCAACAAATAGTGCGATTCATTAATTAGCACCGTTTTAATTCCAGCTATCTCTAATTACACTATTATTGTGACCCTCCCACAGAAACTATGCTGTATAGACTCGAGCAAAACCATATGTTGCACTGAAACACAGTATCTAACTAAAAAGTATTGTCCAATTTTTCAAATGCAATTACATGAAATAAGTGTTTGTTTTATTGCATTTGAAATTCTCGATGTCATTATGACAGATCACAAAGGCTAACTTCAAATAAAATTTTACCATGAATTGAAACATGCCATATAATTACGGCGACCATACGTCCTTTATTTAAGAGGACAGTCCTTTATTTCACTGCTCTGTCCTTTAGATTTATTTTTCTTCTAAAATGGTCATTTTGTCCTTTATTTTGTGAATTGAAATATTAAATTGAATATTGATGCCAACATATTTAAAGATGCAATTCATAAATTTTACCAAACCTGCATTGATTATTTAAATAACTGGGACAGCTGTTTCGTGGAAATGAAAGTATTTGAATGGGTCCTACTACAAGAAATCCCTATGCGGGTGAAGATCAAGGAAAGTGTTTTGTTCATTTCCAGTCCCTGGAACGTAAATATAAATGAAGGCAAACTATTTGATGAAGTTTTGTGTATTTGAAAGTTATGTCACCAGTGAAAAGATTGAAGAATGACGACAAAATGACGTGTCCTGCCGACATAGATGGGTTGAAAATTTTAAATATTTTGCAGATAAACATGTATCTTTTAAAAACATTTTAAAAATCGTTGACTTTGGCTTATGTCTCCCTGGATCTAATGCCTCCACTGAACAAGTATTTTTATTAGTGAACAATATGTGGACCAGTGAAAAAACCCAATTAAAAATCGAAACATTCAAAGCATGAATTTATACCAAATGGAACTTTGACATGAATTGTATACAATTTTATGAATTTTTAAAACACAAACCTGATTTATTAAAAAAGTTCATTCTTGTGAAAGTATCAAAATTAAAATTTTTTAAGTAATAATATGATTGTTTAAAATGCTATGTATATGCTTATATTTTACAATAAACATTATAAAGCTTTTCAGTTTTAGTGAAACAAATAAATGCGACCTGTTTTTTTTTATTTATTATGAAACAATTTCTGATTTGTCCTTTATTTTCTCCAAAAAGATATGGTCACTGTACATATAATGCGTGTGTGAGTTCGCCTGCCAGCTCAAATGCAAACAAGCAGGAATAAAATTCAACCAAGGGTTGAAACTTTGTGTGAGTTGAGCCTGCTGGTAATGAGAAGTTCCGTCGGAACGATAAATAATACCCCATCATGAATGTGTTAAAACTAAGAAATATATAGTGAATGTTGTTACGACAGTTTCAGATGTTATGGAATTCGGTTGAAGAGAATTAGCATTTCAACTCGACACTTGTTGGTTGCCTTTGTCTTTGGGTTGCATGATCTTTTGTTAATACTGCACCAATCATATTATGCATGTCTTCATAGCTGCTCTCTCGTGTAAAACAAAATTTAACTTATTGTACGTATTGTAATAACTAAAAAAAAAGTTAAATTATTTATAAGCATATAAAAGGATAGCACCTGTAAATCGTTGGTGTGTCAGCAAAATTCTCGGACGTGCCACCTCTGGCATGCATGCCATAGGTTCACCATCTATGTCCAAGGTGTTTAATCGGTGGAAAAATAACCCACTGCTTGTCTAAGAGGCGTAACTACAGTCCTAAGATACTCTGTCAGGAACGAGATCACCATCATCCGAGAAACCTTGTATGGACAACAAAATTTCCTTTGTGCAGCAATTGACCGAAGCATTTAATAAAGACTGTTCCCACCCCATATCTCACTGAACTATGTGCAGGGAATTGAAAGGGAATGGTATTGGCTATTGCATACCAAATATGAAAAAACCACTGTATTAAATAAAACTTTCTAATTCAGTGGCCAGTATGTGTATATAACGAATGATAATTTGAGCTATTGAGTTAAATCACCGATCACACAGTATTTTTGTCTTTTGGCTGATAAAATCTCAAAATGAATCAAAATTATTATTCAGGCATCTCTTTGACATCCTGCGGCTCATACAGGAGGCCCCACACCATCCACATAGTGCCTATCATCCCTCTGCTTAAAGCCATTCACTAACTGAGCATTCTCAATTCTTTTTATCCACCCATTCCACTCATTCACCACTCTCCTAGCAAGGAAAAAAAAGTTCTAATCTTGCTAACCACATTCTTACTGTTTCCTAGGATGAACCCTTGTTTTCTTCATACCTACCACATATGAAATTTTTTCCCACATTTATCCTATAAAATTTAATAACTTATTATTTTAATCATATTCCTTCTCTTTCCATGTATCAACCAAATTGTGCATTCCACTTCCACAAGTATTTCATCTATCCTGATAGATCTAGATTACTGACCTCCAACTTCTCTCTAGCCGCCCACAAAATCTAGGAGGCTAAATCTGAGAACAGTAGTCCAGATGTGCTCATAGCTTGCCTATACCTGCATTAATGTGCTATAGGTCTTCTTGCAACCTTTCATGCATGAGTCAGATATTTTAAAAAAAAAAAAAAAAATCAATTAAGGTCAATAATGAAAGATTGCATTGGGTATGAACAGAAAGCAGGACCTTTTGCTGTATAGCAAATTCTTAGGAGCAGCTCATAATGACATCACTGTTTCTTGGTATAGAAGCAATGTCTTGGGTATAATTTCATGTCAAAACTTAATCCTGCTTAAGCAGACCTCTTTGCTTATATTTGGTTTAGATAAAAGCAGGAAAGTGCACGACTGTCATCTGGTATAATTATTCCCTGTCTTTATGTTTAGTGTAAGAAATGTTATTTTTATTCTATTGGGATGACCATATAATATTAATATAGTGTGTTCAAATAAATATTCCTAATATTTTATTTGATCATGTTGAAAGTTTTTCTGCATGGTTATATTATAAATTAAAGATGCCAAGACATTATATTCTTGGTGTAATCCTTTATCCAAGTGTGAGCAAACACATTTTGCACGTGAAGTGACTTCACGACTGGACAACTCATATATAGAGACTAATGACTTCACATCACTTGCCTTAGTATCTCAGTATCCCATAATGCAAAACACATATCCTTACGGACATGTATAATGTTATGCATTATGGAAAGGATCACTACCCAGACTGGTTTTGACCTTTATTGAGGTCTCATCAGTGGGAGCCAAACCCAGAAGTGATACCAAGGTTGAAGTAATGCAGAAGTCATATTTCCATATACAAGTATCCAAAAGGAGTCGCACCTTATTACTAAAATACTCTGGCTTAGAGATAGATGTTGAAATAATAAATTTAGTTTAATCCTTTATCGACCGGTTTCAACCTTTATTGAGGTCTCGTCAGTGGGAGGCAGACTCAGAAGTGGTGATACTAAGGCAGAAGCAATGAAGAGGTCATATTTACTTATACGAGTTGCCAAAAGTATCACCTTATTATTAATTTACTCTGGATTTAGAGAAAGATGTTTGAAGTTTATTTTCCACTTGGTTAGACTATAATAAATTTAGTTTAATCCTTTACCCAAGTGTAGGCAAACAGAGTTTGCACCTGAAGTAGTCCAGGACTGAGGCAACTCGTAGCAAAGGTGGACCAAGCTCTCATCACTCCTTGTCTCAGTATCTCCCATAATGCAAAGCACATCTCCTTGCGGACATGTATAATGCTATGCATTGAGGGGAAGGGCCACTACTCAGACCGGTTTCGACCTCTATTGAGGTCTCGTCAGTGGGAGGCAGATCCAGAAGTGGTGATACTAAGGCAGAAGCAATGGAGAGGTCATATTTACTTATGCCAGTTGCCAAAAGGTGTACCACCTTATTAATTTACTCTGGATTCAGAGAAAGATGTTGGAAGTTTAAAGGATTAAACTAAATTTATTATAGTCTAACCAAGTGAAAAATAAACTCCCAGCATCTTTCTCTAAATCCAGAGTAAATTAATAATAAGGTGTTACACCTTTTGGCAACTCGTATAAGTAAATATGACCTCTCCATTGCTTCTGCCTTAGTATCACCACTTCTGAGGTCTGCCTCCCACCGAGGAGACCTCAATAAAGGTCGAAACCGGTCTGGGTAGTGGCCCTTCCCTTAATGCATAGCATTATACATGTCCGCAAGGAGATGTGCTTTACATTATGGGAGATACTGAGACAAGGAGTGATGAGAGCTTGGTCCACCTTTGCTACGAGTTGCCTCAGTCCTGAACTACTTCAGGTGCAAACTTTGTTTGCCTACACTTGGGTAAAGGATTAAACTAAATTTATTATATTCTAGCATACTCTCTATCAGTTTGATAATACAAGTAAAGTATTTTGGATGACTCTTCCTTCAACATGAATGGCATATGCACTAATTAGAACTACATCCAATGTTTCAGTTCATCTCAAAGGATGAGTTCAGGAATTCATGTAGACCAGTCTAGTGTTTTCAACCCATGTTGCATTAGCACCTGTGGTATGATATGGTGCATTGCCATATTTGAAACAGACTTGGATCTGTTCCATAAAACTGCTGCAGTGCAGGTAGCAGTACATCATTTATACCTGGAGTTATATATTTGTCAGCATTCATCTTTCCATTTGTGTAACCAACTGTCCATACCAGGAGGAATAGCTTGGGCTTCATTACATCTCCAGCAGAAAACTTCATAGTGTTGTGATGTACTCACATATAAGACATTCCCAGATCAGAAAAGGGTAAAGTGTGACTCATCATTCCATCCTGTGAGTTTCCAACTTTATAGACCAGTGATGATGTGCTGCTGATGTTCAGCTTACACATAGTATCCTTAAGTTTTTAAGTGTAATTTAATTTAACATTAAGTCACCTCTAATATGTTGTTATATCATATTACTATTAACCATGCTCCTTGTAGAACTTCTGATTGATCATTTCGACATCAGACTGTTTCAAGTACTGTACCATCCATCTGAGCATGCTTTAGTCTTTTTATTTCAGCTTCCTGGATTCCCTCTGGATGATTTTGGTAATACAGTTTTGCTAATGCCAAAAATGGGTAGGCTACTGACAGGTGTTCCATTTTAATACCTCTTTTGAAGTCATTAAATTCTTCTCTAGATGTCATTGATACTATACGGATATATTAGATTCTAGAGGTATGTCCATTTGTGTTATATAGCAGTACAGGCTGCATGTGTGTGATTAAGAATATACATACTATTATAATATAAACACATATTATCATTCTATCATATTAGCATGAAACAGTTGAATTATACTTGTTTCATTCTAAAACAAAGTATATCAGTACAGCATAGAATAAAAAAATATTCTCACTACTTGCTTAAAATTCTGTGCTATTACATTTTAAGTTTCTGTGCAATATTATCTGAAAATTTTAACTTGAGTGTTAATTTTGTTTTTAGAGAGCTAAACTTTTGAAAATGAAAAAGGAAGAGGGGAATGAAGCATTTAGGAGTAATCATTTACAGGATGCTTATGATATCTACACCAGTGCACTTCATGTTGATCCCAGCAATGTCCATACCAATGCCAAACTCTTTTTCAATCGTGCCATTGTTTGTTCAAAGGTACCTTTATTTCAAGAAATTTTGCTATTATTAAAGGTAGTTACTTATGAGTGATATAGTTTCCATGTATTTTATGTTATTACTGGATCGCTATGTCATCTATAACTAGGTGGTATGTAACCTTAATTGCCCAATGAAACACCTTCACCTTTCTTAATTGGAGTTTGAAGTGGCTGAGGCCTTGTTTGGTTCCCAGAGAAAGGGTTCTAGCATCCCACCCCCCTGCCCCACTCTTCAAGCATGCAGTGTGAGCAGATGCCCTTCAAGGGCATAATATACTGCAGAGATATTTTTTGAGGGTATAGCAGTAAAGCAGCTCAGCAGGCCAGTCAGCCACTGGCCTGTAGAATTCCATAATTTATTTATTTATTATTTTTTTTTTACATTTATTAATATTTTACATACATTTACATGTGTTTTACATTTATGAGCCTGATAGTATTAGGAGAAAGAAAAGACAGATAGATAGTATGAGAGATAGAGAAAAGGCCTCGGCTCTTTTATATTATCATATAACCAAAGGCTATCGCTTTTCCTTTTTCGCCAGTCTCATGAACAGTCAAAAGACCAATTGAAACTAAAGTGCAAAGATGACTGATACTGGTTATCCTTATCTGAGTTAACATCCTTGAGTTGGCCTTCTCTGCCTGGGATTGCTCTCCAGTCATCCCTGCAAATGACCATAAGACCACATTGAACTAAGAAGATGGAACTATTTAAAAAGCCTCTCATACTAAAAATAGACAGAATTTTATGGTGAATATTGCATAATGTGGGTGGTGTACACCACCTGGCCAACAATTTGATATCTCCTAGAATGCTTTTTTCTAAATACAAAAATCATCAACTGAATAATAAAATTTCCACATTGTATGTCATACTGCAGTTTTCAAATCCCTGTATCATCCTAACCTTCCATAAATGGTCTTTTAATTCATTAATTATAAAAATTCTCTTCCCATTGCTGATAGGTAGTGGGTACTGCAAAGAAAAGAACCTTTTCTATTGTACGTAATGGAATACCCAACATGTTACATAATCTGTTCCAAATATGCAGGGCAAGAGCCAAGCTATAGAATGCATGTTCTACTGTTTCCAATCGGTGAAAGATGCCACAGATTCAATCTCTGATGTTCAAGTACCTTCATTCGATGGTACTGACTGGAAGGCAACCATATGCAATTCTAGAAGCAAGATCCCTCCTATTAGGATATCCTTGGAACTTCAGTAAGTTACGAAGCAAAGTGTTGTTGTCAGTATCCAATTATGGAAGTTTGTGGCAAAAGAGGTTAAAAAGATTTCTTTATAACAAATTTTCCTTTTATTAATGGAAAGAATGTCAATGCCAGAATGTTGAAGCAATCTTAGAGTTAATTACAGAATGTTGCAGTATTCAGGAACAATCTCAGCTTTTGTACCTTTATAATCATTTACTCCAAACAGGGGAAGATGAAAACCCAGGTAACACAGGAGAAGGTCTGCACATGTGCGATTGGTCTGCAACATTTCATGGATTTTTGAAGCTGTATTGCTTAAATAGTGTTACGTCCCTAGGTTCTCCTTTCTGGTTTTTTCTTTTGCTCTTTTGGTTATTTTTGTTTTCTTATAATACCCTAATTTAGTTTCATATCTTAAGAAGTTACATGTACCTGAAATTAGTTCCTGACAAATTATTTTAGGATCGACTGCACCAGCCAGAAACCAGTTTCTGGTACTAAGACTTAAGCTACTAATTATATCAACGATTTAATTGAGGTTAGAGATCACGTGGTATGCAGTCATGGCTTCCTTTTTCCCAAACTTTTCTAAGCGGTAGTTCAGTTTCAGACACAAGAACTCACAAGTTTTAGTTTAAAAGAATACATTTATTTGAACAGAAGGTATTTACACTAAAATCATATCTCAATAATATAAGGATAAACTCATGCATAGATTTTCATACTACTGTCATAAATCGCTCAAATATCCTAAATGTTAAAATCCCTCTTATATATCTCTTATCACACAGGCTCCTCTAATTTTATGTCAAGAGCATTAGTTAACCATCCTTATTCTCGTATCTCGCATTAGGATTAAGTGATGCTCTCGTGGTTATGCAACTCTTAAATATTATCACCTTAGCAAAATGTACATGATATATTCATTCAATTAACAGTCACTGTTTTAGTCAGAGGACTAAACTCTTCCCTGTAAAACTTATATAAGTTGTAGGCTCTCTGTAAGGAACAGGGCCTTCACACACTATCACATATACTGACTCATTTAATAACTGTTCTGCTATAATGTCTCTCTTACACAAGAGATTAAACTAACATAGGAAGGCCTTATCACAGACGATTAGTCCAAACGGATCACTTAGATGGCTCGAGCAGGGCTATGCTCAAAGTTCTCTCTCCTTTTGTTTCCTCTCTTTCTATATGACTTTTTATATATAAAATTAAAGTTCTGCACCTTACCAGCTATTTCTTAGTGAAGTTGGTTCCTTAACTTTAGTCCCAGGTTTTCTTCGGATGTGGCAAGAGTCTCTTGTCGCTCCGCTGTCTGTTGCCTTCTTTTCTCCTCGAAGGATCTCCTTCGCTGTCCTCACGTTGGTAACAGAGTTACCAATGGTTCTGTCTGCCGATGTTCTGTCAGATAACTTGTGCATATCAGATCCCACAACATGGAATGTTGCTGGATACCGGAGACAAGCTTCCTCAGCCTTCACGGCCTTCAAACAGGAACACAGGAAGATACAGGAACACGAGAGAGAGCGTTAAAAGTGCACGCAGCTCCTTATATTTCATCCGCGAGCGTCCTCTCTCATTACTTTCGTCACCTACATAAATATCCCTGATTCGTCAGGTATTGATGATATCACATTCTTTTCTCCATGCCTCTCTTGACGAAACTGTTACAGTTGAGGTTACCGGATGGCTATACGGTTTTTCTGCTGTGTCACTGTGGACTCTTACGTAGTGATTTGACCTTCCGTTGATTGGTTGACATATGATTCTGGTTTCTTTGACATAATTTTCCCATACTGGACATGATTTTAGAATACAATTTGGACTATTTTATAACAATCTTACTAATTAAATTGATATACCCTCTTTGATTACAATTCATTTATTATTTCTTTACCCCTTCTCTTGAGAGTATAAGCATGTTTTTATTGTAAGTCAATTTCTTCTCATGTTGGGTCCGAAATAAATGGCTGACTGATAGTGGGCTGGTTATTTCCGACACAACAATAGCAGAATTTTAGTACAGCAAGCCCGAAGTCTCTATGCTTCTTTGATAGTTGAATAAATTATTTTTTAACTTCTTGGTATTGGCTGAACAAAAAAAATTGCACAGGCTTACTATTTAATTGCTTTTCTTTGACTTCTGTAATGTGTGTAATATTTATTATGTACAACTGAGCAGAGAAGATTATGATTTAAATACTATGGCTTTAGAAGAAAAGGAAAGTGGCCCAATTTTCCAGTCTTCTAAGGTTTCAGTTTCTTGTGTATAAGTTTTTGAACTGATAATATTGGGTAAGTGAAGAAGGGAATTCCAGTATAGTGAGGAGGTTTTCTCTTAGGGTCCAAAAGGAATGCCTCCAAGAACCAACTTTCAAAAACTTTGCATTTTATCTTGTCTGCATTAACAGTTAATCCACTGATCTTGCTGAATTTTTCCAAAATACCAAAAAAGATTAACTAAATGGAGTATATCATGTAGCAGAAACAGATTAAATTCTACTGCTTGGCCTGGAACTCCAATACATTTGTGTGCTTTTAATTATATATCTCATTCTTACTTTGAGCCTGTTATTGATAATGCGGAAAAATATCTTGTAGTCAGTATTAGATGGAGAAATAAGTCTCCAGCTGCTGATTAAGGTATAATTTATATTAGGTTTTGGAATGAGGACAGTATGGCTTGCTACAAATTCACTTGGTATGGGTCCTCATGAGAGAAAAGAATTAAGTAGTATAACTAGAATGACAAGAATAAAATCCCAGTCGCAGACACGCTAACCACTCGGCCAGCCTGGCTGGCATGATGGTCTAAGGATAGAACTTTATGGCAACACAGTGCAGACACAATCAGGAAATGTGGCAAGGAGATATAGGGAGACACATCAGGCAAGATAAAAGAAAACAAGGAAAGCTGGTGATGGTAGGAAGAAAATGTACAAGCAGCGATACAAGGGAAAAAATTAGCAAAGAAAGTTTGGGGTGCCGCCCAGAGAGAGATGAAGATCATGAAAACTATAGAGAAAAGAAGCAAGAAAAGTAGTATTACAGGATACTATGCTGTTACTTTTGATGTATTTGGTGAATGTGCTTCATCTGAATGATTCATTTTTGCACGTAGTGCACTTGTGGCATGTTTTATCAAACTTACTCAAAATATTCCTTCCACCTGATCTTATTATAATTACATCTGCTTCACTTTGTAGATATCTTTCATTGATTTACTCTGATGTTTAGCCAACCTGTAAACCTTCTTCTGTTCTTCAGTCATTTCTAATTCATCATATAAATTTTTATATGCCTTTGCTTTTGCTTGCACTACTACTTTTCTTGCTTCTTTTCTCTATAGTTTTCATGATCTTCATCTCTCTGGGCGGCATCCCAAACTTTCTTTGCTAATTTTTTCCCTTGTATCGCTGCTTGTACATTTTCTTCCTACCATCACCAGCTTTCCTTGTTTTCTCTTATCTTGCCTGATATTTCTCCCTATATCTCCTTGCCACATTTCCTGATTGTGTCTGCACTGTGTTGCCATAAAGTTCTATCCTTTAGACCATCATGCCAGCCAGGCTGGCCGAGTGGTTAGCGTGTCTGCTCTCCAGTCAAGAGGCTGCAGGTTCGAATCCCGCCGTGGGCATGAATGTTTGCGATTGTCTGTGGAAATACTAGTGGTGGTGGTCGGCGATAGATGGCGTTGGTGTAGTTGCGGTCAGTTGGTGGATTGTGAGTGGTGGAAGCAGAGCTGTAGCGCAGATACCCTCCCTCGATGAGTCTTTGGACTCCCTGGAGGTGACAAATAATAAAAATAATGTCCTGGAGATTTTCTTGTCTAGCATTCTTTATAGATTTATATTCCTTATATGAGGCTGTGGTAACTTCAGTGATAGTCCTTTCTTTGTAGAATTTAGTGAATTGTCTATTAAAGAATGCAGCTGAAGGGCTATCTTTTAAGTGCTGCTGTATTCTTATCTTCTATTTCTTTTTCTCACCACTTCTATCTGTAAGTTAACGTTTCTAATGATCTTGCTACATTCTATACCATTGCACTGCTCTGTTACGAACCAGCATCTCTCTTGATACAGGTCTTTCAGCTTTTTTCTTTTGAGGAAAGCTTGTTTCTTTCCCTGTTCGGTCATATTCTGTTTTACTGCTTGTTTGAAATTTAACCACATATCCCAGTTCCAGGGAACATTATTCCAGTTTGAACAAAGGGTCTGTAATTTGGTTGAAAATATCAGCAGAAAATTCGGTGAAAGTCTCCATGGTTCAGAACTTATCTTTACTTGTTCCATGCAGCAGAATTTATGTTGAACTAGATTATGATCTGACATGTTGATATCAAGATGTTTAATCTGAATTATCCTATTTATAAGAGAAGAGGATATATAAATTATCTTGGCATTTTTAATTTATAGCATCACCAAGTAAAAAAAAAATTCCAACAACTTTCAATTTCTCCGATCCAGAGTATTTTAATAATAAGTTGACACACCTTTTCACTACTTGCATATGGGGAAATGTATGATTTTTGCATTACATTAATTTTGATATCTCTTCTGGGTCTGGCTCGCACTGATGGCATTCATTAATGTTCATCATTGGTTTGCTTACCTTCTGGGGAGTAGAGAGGCTCTAGTCAGTTGCAGGTTTTTGCCTGTCACTGGATGGAACTATTGCAGAGTTTCTTGTCCTGGAATGATTCAGATCAGGAGTAATGAGTTTCGAGTTTCGTGATCCTTTAGGATCACTCAGTGAGATTTAGAGCGATCTTATAGATCGCTCAGAGTTTTTGGAAAGGTATATCCACAAAACATGCCTCAATGGGAGAGCTCCTGAGAGATTTGTGTTTTTTGTTGATTTATTGGTGTTTTGGATTCAATTTAATGGACTTAAGTGTGTAATTTTGGTATATTATTGGAGCTTTATTAGCGTGGTTAGTGTACTAAAGTGTTTTATAACATAATTTATGTCGGGAAGTCGCCGCTAGATGAATTCGTAATGTGTAGTGTTCGTGCAAGCTCCAGATAAGATAAGTATCATTTTCAGTTATCGATACAAATTACTTAATATTGTGTAGTTTTGTTTTGTTTGCTTTGCGTATTTTAGTGCGTCTATTTTTGGTGTGTTATAACGTATAATTTGACAAAACACGTTGAAAATAAGTATGGCACCTGTGCGAAGGAAAATGGCGGCCAGTAATGAAGGTTCGCCATCGTTATCAAAGAATGGTAGCATAAAAGAAATGAGTCAGTGTACTAGCTGTGAAATGTACGCTTTGCAGAGTGCGGTCGGAGTGTGGTTAGATGATAATAAAGGATTTAATGTGTGTAGAAAATGTAGGGAGAATGAGGAATTGAAGTGTATTTCGGATCGTGAGTGTGATGTTTTTGTCAACCCTCAGAATGAAGGAAATAGGGATATGACAAGAAACGGCAAGGTTGTACATGAAAATTGTGAGAGTGTGAATGTAGAAAGTGTGAATGATAGTATAAATGGTTTCTCAGAGAACAAAAAAGATGAGAGAGATGCATTGAGTGAGATCGCGTTGTTGAATAGTGCGATAGAAAGAGCAAAACAGCAGCTAGAGTGCATGAACAAAAGTAGACTGAATGAACCAACTAATAATAAAAGGTATGACAGGAAAAATAGACGTATGAATGTGAACATGAACAAAATGAAGGATAGAGTGCTGTATGGAGACTCGTTAGTACGAGGTGTGTTAGTAGAGGATTTGACAAAATCGTACCAACCTGGTGCGACCATAAAGGACGTAATTGCGTCTATTAGAGAGCAAAAGGAAAGGGTGAAAGAAATGATTGTTGTGGCAGGTACGAATGATTTGAAAGGAGATAAAATGGAAATGATAGAAGACCTGAATGAATTGTTTGAGGTAGCAAAAGAAAAGAGTGAGAGAGTTAGAATGATTAGTCTTTTGCCACGGTATGACAGTGAAATGTTTAAAAGGAGGGCTATAATTGCGAATGACTTTATGCGTGGGTTATGTATGACGAGTGGTGTGGAATTTGTGGATGTGTGGAGTGAGTTTGATGGGCGAAAGGATCTATATAAGATGGATGGCTTGCATTTGAATGGTTACGGTGTAAGAAGACTTGAGAAAGTGTTGCTGAATGTAGTGGATGTGCAAATTCAGGGAAACTAGATTTGTTAGGGGGGGAGTAGAGATACAGTCCTTATGGAGGCAGTTGAATGTAAGAATGAATATAATATGCCAGAGCAAATAAGGACAACAAATCTGAGTGGGATAGTTAATATAAGGCATCAAGATAGGGTTAGGGCTAATGGGGGTCTTAAATTCATGTACACTAATACTAGGAGTATTAGGAACAAGAAGGAAGAGTTTTTGGCCATGGTTGGCACTTCCAGACCACAGGTTATAGGTATTAGTGAAACATGGCTGACTGTAGATGATATAACTAGTGGGATTGAATGTGATGGGTATAGTGTGTTCAGGAATGACAGAGAGAATAAAATGGGGGGAGGAGTATTGTTGATGATAGCTGATGAGCTCCAGCCAAGGAGAATAGAAGTTGAATTGCAGGATAGAGAAAAGAGCACATTTGAGGCCATTTGGTGTGAGATTGTGGCTAGCAGAACTAAATATACAATTGGGTGCTGCTATAGACCAGGTGATGGAAAAGATGGTGGTGACAGTATGCACAAGCAAATAGAAGAAATGGGTGGAAGGAGGGTGATTATTATGGGAGATTTCAACTATGGTCGCATTGATTGGAGTGAGGAGAGGACATACGGGAGGAAGGAACTGGATTTTATGCGGTTATTAAGGGATAACTATCTGCGACAGCATGTAATGGAAAATACTAGGGGTCAGAGAGTGCTTGACCTAGTAATTACATCTGCGGATTTGGCTGTAACAAATATGACCACATTGCCACCAATCGGTGAGAGTGATCATAGGGTCTTCACTTGGGAGGTGGCTAAAGGTGTAGAATTTTCAATTAAGACAGGGTACATGTGGAATTATCGGGCTGGAAAGTATGACAAGCTTAGGAGTTTGATTGGTTCAGTGCCATGGCATGTACAGCTGCAAGGACTAGAAGTTGATAGTGCATGGGAGGTAGTTAAGAAGTGCTTGCATGAAGCAATGGCTGACTGTATACCTAGAGTCCGAATAATAAATCAAGTAGGGGTTAAATGGATGAATAACACCATTAAGCTTGAGTTGCAAAAAAAGAAACAACTATGGAGGGAATTTAAGGAGAAGGGTGACCGGCAGGCACATGAACGGTATAAAGCGCAGGCCAGAAGGGTGACGAGTGTGGTAAGAAAAGCAAAAAGGATTACGAAAGAACATTGACCATGCAGGCTAAAGAGAATCCTAAACAGTTTTTTAGATATGTAGCAAGTAAAAGGAAAATATGTGAAGATACTTTACATTTAAACTTTGTTCGCTTGCACTTGGATAAAGGATTAAACCAAGAATATAATTTCTTGGCATCTTTAATTTTTAATCCATGTCCCCATAATTGAAGTCTACCATAATAATTGATCAGCCTGCATTCATTGTGCTAATCTGCCAATGTATGGCATCTACATCTTCCTGTTGACCCCCCCCCCCCTGGTCTATAACAGCAAACAACAATAAATTATTTTGTCCTATTGGCCTTTATCCCACACTAGACAACCTCAAATAAACCATTCCCATAGTCTATAGCAACAACGGACAATATATTTTATCCTATTGGCCTCTATCTCACACCAGAGAGCCTCAAATGAGCCATTTCCCCCAGACCTAAAATCCTCTTTAACTTTTAATTTTGCTGGTTAAAGTTGAAGTATTATTAGCATTTCCTCACCTCCTATCCTATTCCTTCTATCTTCTCTGAAAATACAACATTCTTTACATTGTATCCCTGTAACTATATCATTTTCTGTTAACCATGTCTCACTGATACCTGTAATTTTTGGCCAAATCGAGCTGACTAATGCCAAAAATTCCTTGCCCTTATTTCTGACACTTCTACGATTTGTGTATATACATTTCAACATCTCGTTGGATCCACGATTGTCCTCGTGTAATGTCATTATCAACCCATTTGAATTTGAAATCTGTGAAATCGTATTCAGCATTGCATTGTCATTTCTGTACACACACTCATTTATCCCAGGGGTGGCCAGACATGTGCTTGATTGCATCCTCCCCCCTCAAAACTCTCACTAAACAACACTTTCTCCAAAAATCTGATTACAAAACCATTTGAATGTAGTCCATCAGGTATATACACATAATGACCACTGAATTAGAAGCCTTTATGCAGATGTACACTTATTGATGATTACTGAAAAAAAAGGGATCTTTTGGAGTTCGATAAAGGGTTTATTGTGGATGTCCATTTGGTTAGAGCCATGATCTGGAAACAGCAGAGCTGACTGGTTTCTCAAAAGATGAGATATCCTGGGTGTTCAGAAATCAGTGAATAAATAACCCACATTGCTTGTCTAAGAGGTGTAACTGCAGTCCTAAGACAGTCTGTCAGGAACAAGATCACCATCATCTAAGAAAGTTTGTATGGACAAAAAGAACCTTGTGTGTAGCAGCTGAGTGAAGCATTTAATGAAGACTGTTCCCAACTCATATATCACTGAACTATGTGCAGGAAATTGAAGGTATTGGCAGCTGCATGCCTATATGGAAAAACCACTGTATTAAATAAAACTTTCTAATTCAGTGGCCAGTATGTGCATATACTGAATAATAATTTGAGCTACCTAGTTAAATCAGTATGGGCTGTTAATAAACATGATAGAAATTTAGCAATTTTATAGGTGGGAGAGTCAATACTTCATGATGAGTCTTACTGGATAACCTTCTTTATGAATTTTTGGTGACCATATAAACAAGTTCTTCCAAAATTACATTTTTTTTATCATATAAAAAACAGTCTATGATCCTCTCATAGTTGGCCTTATACATTACCACTACAGCTTTTCCTTATCCATTTTTTGAAATAGATTTATTGTTCTTTTGCCTTAATGAAAACAGCACATGGGTTTCAGCACTAGACAAATTACATGGATGTAATTTGCTATAGAATTGCTAAATTTCTTTCATGTTTATTAACTGCCCATACTGGACAATCCAGATCATTCATCAAGAATTGCACACATTTTCTTGAGAAAATCAAGGATATTCAAATACAAGAGTTGGATTTGTTAGTCAGCTTTAACATTGTTTCCCTCTTTATCAACATTCTGTTATCTGACACTGTTAATTTACTATATGATGATTACCCTCCTGATATTGCGAGAATTTTTGAATTTGTTATGGAATCAGGATATTTCAGCTGGAAAAACAAGATCTATAAATAAGTTGAGGCACTGCCATGGGTGGCCCTCTGTCTCCGCCTTTGGCAAACTATTTTTTGAACCATCTGGAAGATACCTTGTTCTCATCCATTCATCCCCAACCTTCTCATTGGTTTCATTATGTTAATGATGGCCTCATTCTGAAAATGAACTTACTACTTTCCTAATGGATTAATAGCCTTCATCTGCGTATTCAATTCACCATGGAAAAGAAAAGGCTGATAGTTTACCATTCTTGGACATTCTTCTTATGCACACAGCCTTCAGTAATTTATCAACCATTGTTTATCAAAAACCTACCTTTACTTTTGATACACTCATCAAAAGCCTGCTCATCACACCTCTCAAAAAATTGGTATTATCAAGTCTTCAATTAATAGAGCACATAATGTGTGCTCTCCCTCAAGCTTACAACAAGAACTTCTCATTATCAAAACTTTAATTGAATTTAATGATTACAACCCTCATCAAATCCAGCACATAATTGACTCCTATGTTCCAACATAGGAGTCAATTATGTGCCTCCTCAAGATTCTTCAATAGACTGCAGGGTTCCAATTCCTTCTATTTCTGGTATCTATAAACCAACTGGTAGAATTTTGAAGAAGTATCACCTTATTCTCACATATCTTCCTATCAACAAAATTTCTCATCTGTTGCCATCTACAAAAGACAAACTGTCACCTCTATCATTAGCTGGTGTTTACCAGATACCTTGTGAATGTAATCTAACATACTTTTGGGGTGACAGGCCGTTCTGTGGAAAAAGAATTAATGAACATCAGTATTATATTGAATATATGAAACCTCAAAAGTCTGGTCTGGCACAACATAGTATTGACACTAAACACAATATCTGGTGGAATGAAACTTGTCTTCTCCATAGAAGCAGTTTTAAATATGAACTCCTTTTCAAAGAAAGTTGTGAAGTCCTTTTACATTGGCCAAATCTAAATCTAAACGATTGTCTCTCTTTCCCAACAGTTTGGGAGATTCTTATTTTATGTAACCACCAAAAATAGTTTTTATATAATATATTAATTTCTAGCACATGGCAACCATTTTTAATTGGTAAACCAATTTTTGTATGTACTGTGCATTCCCTTTTCTTTGATTCACTTGTTTCTATGCACTGATGATGTACTGTTATTTTCAGTATGAAATGTCTGCACTTTCATTTCATTAAAATTAATTACTGTGGTTATCATGTAATTGGTTGTTTATAGTCATGCCACAAGTACCTTTAAAGATTAAACAGTGACTCATGACAAATGACAACGTTCACTTGGATTGCTTCACACAATAATCAATCACAGCCACTAACAACTTCTGGATGCTATTGTCACTCACACCCTGCCTTTTTCTCGGCTGTTTAAAGCCATTGGAATGCTAAGAATTTGACACACTGTGCCAACTGCACATCTGTTTAAAGGGCTGTATTTGTGGGATGGAAAGCATCCTCTTCATTAAGCATTAGTATATTGTGTTTAATTTTTGGAATCACACCAAGCCAGGAAACAATTAGGGGAGTCTTTAACAGGAATAAATGCAAAACTATAATTTCAGTGATGTTGCTATTTCATGGGTGTGTTCTGCACACCTAGCACACCCAGAATATTTGCCCTGGTGTGTGTGTGTGTGTGTGTGTGTGTGTGTGTGTGTGTGTGTGTGTGTGTGTGTGTGTGTGTGTGTGTGTGTGTGTGTATATATATATATTTAGCTAGATAGATATAAATAATTAAACCAGTTTCTGTTTTCAGAAATTCATTTAATATTGTGTGTGGTTTTTCTACAGACTAACAGATTGAATCAGGCAGTGGAAGACTGCACAAGTGCAATCAAATTAAATGAAAATTACATTAGAGCATATCATCTAAGAGCTAAGTGGTAAGTTTTACTATAGCAAGATCTCTTTCTCTAGAAATGAAATTTCTCTCAGGATTTTATATGAAAATCCTGACTATCCTAACAAAAGTCAGGGGCATGTGTAGTTATAAACAAAACATATCTTAATTGTTATCTTAATAACATATCTTAATCTTAATACCTTCCACTTTTGTTATAATAACTGCTTCATTACAATTATTAATGTCTTAAATAAGGAGCAGTGCACCATCTTTCATTTTGATTGTTCATTGCATGTCATGATGGTTGGCACCCCAGGTATCTGTATTTTTATCCACACACTTCTTCATATAGATCAATGATCTACTAATCCCAAATCCTATCCATCATTGCTGATGACAGCAGATCTCTGTCTCATTCAAGAAACTTTATGGTGCTCAAATGATTCCATCTTCAAATCTTCCATAACCAGTTTGTTAAAACACTGATCCCCTTGCCATTCTCAAGTGGAGTAAAGATAATGTGGTGCATTATATTGCTATCAAAACACAGTACTGTCTTATTTTCTGAAAATAAATCTTAATTCAAAGCTCAGCTTTTCTCTTTTGGGGTTTTGACTTTCATATCTAGACTATTCTGGCACAAGCATATTACATCCATAGCCTTCTCACCCTCCAAGAAACATAGTAAACAAAGTTTTGTTCCAAACTTTTCATCTGGGCATTTGGAGTGGTGCACCAAAATCTACTTAACAGATGACTCCTCTCTAGTGTGCCTTCAATCACTTTTTAATAGATGCTCTGTTTCTGCATTATATATTTTTATAGCTATTTTTATGGGCATTGCTCTTCTGAACTGGCACCACTGCCACAATTCCTCTTCTTTCTGTATGAGCAGTTGCTGATACCATTTCCTCCCAGTGACTACAACACCTTTCAACTCTTCAAAAAAAAAAAAAAAAAAAGACTCCTTTCTTTCCAATCATTTGCTCCGAAATACAGAATGATAAAAAAAATGAACTTTCATTAGAAATTAGTAGAATGCAGAATTAGGGCATGATATCTTAGCTATGTCCTAATTCTGTCTTCCACTTATTTGCAATCATTACTTTATAATATGAAGTGTTATTTTGTTGTAAAGTGTAAGAATGGGTACCATAAAATTGCCACAATGTAGGATACTCACATTTTGCAGAACATCAATGTTGAACCTAACATCCATAATTATTTCTGCTACTCTTCCAGTGAACTTAAATTGTGGTATAAGAAGTCACTTTCAAATGCATATTGATCAGTTTGTAAGAGCATGTAGTGTGACTTATTGCTCCACAGGGCCACTGTTCCATGTTCTGTAACTCATATCAATCAATGATTTGCATTCTTCATTGTTGATAAAGGCTTGTGAGCCATTACTGTGAAAATTCACAGCATGCAGCTTTCTCTGTGTACTGTGGAAACACTTATTTATTATTTTCTTGACCTCCACATGGAGTCACAAGACTCATCATAAGCGATCACTATTAGTCAACACAGAGTCTTTTGTACCACTCATAAAACTCATCCACCGTTTGCACTTTCATCACCCTCTCAGGCAATGGATTCCATGCTTCTACCACTCTCCATGCCAAACACTTACTTCTTATTCTTTTTATTCACTACACTACCCTTGTCCTTGTTCCTTCTCCTTGTTCTACCATATGAAAAACTTTTCCAGTGTTAATTCGATAATTACTCTTCCACAGTTTAAATGTGTCAGTCATATCTTACCTGGGAAGTAACAAGTAGAGCCTCTGTAGTGCAATTGGAAGAAAGATGGTACGTTGCACTCTTCGATTAAAAAATGCCTAAGTTTGATTCTCGCCATCACGGGAGGAATCTTTATATGGGTGTTTTCAATCAAAGGTGAGTTAGCCAATCTCGTATGGAGGTAGCAGGGTTTTTTCTCCTGGAAACTCGGGTTTTTCATCCCGCATACAGACAAATCGGCCCTTCAGAGCACACACAATTTACAGACAAAAAAAACTAGCAGTGGTAGTGGCCAGTAGGTGGCACTGATGTTGATGATTGGTAATAGAGGTTCGGTGCAGTGGTGGAGATGTAGAGTGGGTGTCCACCCGTGATGAGTCTTCGGACTCCTTGGAGGTGTCACGAATAATAATAATACCCCCCTTTGTCTTCTGTCTGCCAAACTTTGCAGTCTGCATGCCCTCAATCTGTCCTCATAACCAACATTGTACAATCTTGATATCATTGTTGTTATCAAGATTGTACAATGTATTTCAATGTTAGATCCATTTATATACCCTCTCTGAGGTTATTTCATCCCCTTCAAAGGTGACCAGATCTGAGCACAGAAATCGATATGTGGTCTGATCAAAGTTATACAATAGGACCACCACCCTTTTATCTCTCATGGCTAATGTCCTCTTCAATATTGCAGCAATTCACAACCTTTGCAATATATCCTCTGAATTTCAAATATATATCTGCAATCACACCATGATCCCTTGCTTCCTGCAGTATAACTCCATCATCATCATGAAAAAGTAGGGAGCTAACTAGCAAATCTTGCAAAAGGGTAGGTTCTCATTGCATTGAAGATACCAGTGGAAACATCCTAATGGAGAAAGACAAAATAAGGGATAGATGGGTAGAGTATTCAAAGGAATTCTACAATCATGATAGAATAGATAAGCCAATGCAAGAAGATCTGGAGGGTTCTACTATTCTTACCTGGGAGGTAACAAATACCATTAGGAAACTGAAACCAGGAAAAGCTCCAGGAATGGATGGAATTATGGCAGAATATCTAAAGGCTTTAGATGATAAGGCTATAAGATCACTGACTGACATATTTAACAAAATATACAAATCTGGATGCCTGCCAAAAGATTTTAAACGTTCAACGTTCCTACCAATAACTAAAAAATCGAAGGCAATCAAATGTGAAGAGTACAGAACAATCAGTCTGATCAGTCAGATTATAGCATCCTAGAAAGAAATAAACATAAAATCGAAATGGAAATTAACAAAACACAATCTGGTTTCTAGGAAAATAAAGGAACTAGAGAAGGACTCTTCAACATTAGAACTATTATAGAAAGAGATATCTGGAGAAGCAGACTACACAAAGGCCTTTGACAATATACAATGGGAACAACTAATCAAATGCATCAGACATTTAGGAGCAGATGGTAAAGATACCAGATTACTGATAAATCCATATTGGGAGCAAACTGCCTCAATTGTTTAACCTCTATACTGAAAATATCTTCCAGCAATTAGAAGAATTTAAAGGAGTCAGAATAGGAGGTAGGAATATAAACTGCCTAAACATTGCTTATACTGCTTACTTCACTTTTGCTACCCTTACCAACCAAGTCACCTGCCTTGCCTGGTCTTTGTAATCCTCATGGAATTGATTATTACTATTTCTCTTATGCTGCCTCCATAAACTTGTGCTCTGAAAGAATACGGAGAAAAATATAAGAAAGCAAAGCACTGTTTAAAACTAGTTAAACCAAAGTCATAGGAAGACTTAAGACTGTGGAAGACTCAAACTATTAACATAATATCTGTCATACCTCTCCTTGAAACGATTAACAGACAAAGCACTCATAACTGATTCAGGCAACCTATTCCATTCATTCACCACTCTCCAAGTGAAAAATCTAGCTACTCGCATCCTTGTTAACGAAAGCTAAAAATCTAGTTACTCACACCCTTGTTAACCACACTCTTACCCAACTTCCAGGGATTACCTTTTGTTCTGTACCCCCCCCCCCCCAGCCAAGTGCAGATGATTTCCCTGTATCAATTCTATAATAATTTCAAACTCCAATTTCTTAAATGTTTCTATCATATCCTCCTTTTTTTCCGCCTATCAACAAATTTTTGCAACCCACAAACCCCAATCTATCATCATAGAGAGCATTGCACAGACCACTCATAATCTTGGTCACTTGACTTTGGACTCTCTCCTCCACTTCTTCATCTCCAAGAATCCAGGTGACTCTACCTAAGCACAGTAATTTAGATGAGGTCGTATCAAGGCTTTATAAAGAGGAATAATAACTCTCTTATGTCTGCTTATTAGTTTGTTCTTCAATAACCAAGTCATTCTGTGAGTATCCCAACTAATTTACCAATATACCCTCTAAACCTCAACTCTCTATCTACTACTACCTGCAAATCCCTATCATCATCAATTTCCTGGAGTACAGTTCCCTCAATGTGGTATATAGCTTGTAATCTTTGTATCTCAAAATGCATAGCTTTACACTCTTTGTTCTGCCCATACTGTTAGCCTATTTAAATCATCCTTCATTCTCTCTATATCACCTTCATTAACTTTTTATACAAATACCCTAATCCAAATTTGCATCATCAGCAAACCACTGAATATTTTCCTTCAAATTATTTCCTGTATCATTTATGCACAAATTAAACAGCAGTAGTCCAAGCACAGAGTCTTGTGGCACACTGCTAATCACCTACCTTTTCTTATTCTGCTCCTCAATATGTTATTTTTTGGTATCTGCCCATCAGCCACCCTTTTATTCATATCACCAGTTTCCTATCTATCTCCATTTGTTGCAGTTTGCATAACAGGATTTCATGTGGTATCCTGTAAATCCTTTGCAAAATCTAGCAGTGTCATCATGTAGCCATTACCTTTATCCAACTCAGTTGTCACTCTTGTATAAAAAGTTAATAGATTACCAAGGCATGACTGACTCTTCATAAAGCATGTTGCCCCTCATAGAGTATCATATTCTTATGCACCCATTAGGGAAATTCCAAGTATACAAAATATTTAGGAGACCATTGAAAATGCTTAGAAATAGAAGAAAGGGTACTGTAAAAGTTATCAGATGATAAAGGTGACATGAAAACTGAAGATAAAGATTTTTAGGAGTCTCAAGTAATCACTAAAAGTTTACTAAATGAAACAGGTGGTGACTGAATGGTGATACAGGAAACACTCATCAGAAATGCATATCAATACTTGAAGTAGAAAGTCATTAAGACCTTGACATGTTGGAAGGCAGATGGAGCTGATGATATTCGACCAGAAATGTTCAGGTATTATTAATATCCTAAGACCCCCATGGAGTCACAGACTCATCTTGGATGTGCCTTTTTGTCATACACACAGCTCATCATACTGTGCCTTAAGCACATTCAAATTCTCTGCAGACAGCATGCTCTCAGACAATGCATTCCAACCATTCTTAACTCTTCATACAAAAACCTTGCTTCTCACACCCTCCTCATACTGCTTCCAGAAATGACCTTGTTCTACCCCAATCACCCACCATTTTATGAAAAACCTCTTCAATGTTAATCCTATAAAACCCTTACCAACTTCTATGTCTCTATCATATCATGCTCTCTTCCTGTTATTCATTAGACTCTGCAAATTGCATCTCAACCTTCTTCATATTCAACATTATAGAGATCAGAAACTATTTTGGTCAATTGCCTCTGGACCCTCTCCAACATTGTTTCATTTTGAAAACCAGTGAACAAATCTGTGCACAGTAATCCATATGTGGTCTAATCAGAGCCTTATACAATGGAACCAGAATCTCCTTAGTTCTGTAAGTCAGTGTCCTCCACATCATTGCAAGAATTCATTGTCTTCAAAATTTTGGCAGTATGTCCTCTAAATTTTAGATCCTTATCTACCATCACCCCCAAGATCTCTTATTTCCTCCACGTCCAACAATATATTCCTACCAAGAGTAAACTCTACAGCCAAACTTTAAAACCTTACATTTTGCAACATTGAATTGTCATCCCTGTGCCCATTCACTCAATCTGTTCAAGTCTTCTTGTAAGGCCACTACAACATGTTCTGTACTATTCTGCATAGTTCATCCCAACTTTGCATCACCTGCAAACAACTGTATATCCCCATTCAAATCTTCCCCAGTATCATTAACATACAGGATAAACACAATAGCTCTAAAAGACCCCTGATGCATACTGCTAGTGACTTTCCTCTTCTGGGATGTTGCTTCAAATATACACAACCTATAAGACAGCCAACCTCCAATCCAATGCACTAGTCTAATATCCAACCTCATCCTCTCTAGTTTGACTATCAACTTATCATGTGGTAATTTATCGAAGTATTTGCAAAGTCCAAGTATACTACTATGTATCCATCTTCCACGTCCAATGCTGCTATCACCTTATTATAATAAGTAAGTAGATTAATAAACATGTCCTCTCTTTAGCAAATTCATACTGTGTTTCAAAGATAATAGCATTGTTATCAACCCAATTCTGGATCCTGATTCTCACCAGCCTTTCCAACACTATAATCACAACACTTGACACATAGACTGGCCTGTAATTTGATGCTGCCACTTCCTTTATGAAGTGGTACAATCTTGCCTTCCTTCCACTCCTTTGGAGTTTGAGTCAATGTAAGACCCGCATTAAACAAATATGTCAAGACAGATGTCAACTCCCTTGGCATATTCCTTCAAATTACACAGTGATATATCACAAAGTCCCACAGCCTTATTAATGTCAAGTTTGCTTAATTCTCCATATACCCCTTCCTCGCTCACAGTCAGTTTCTTCTCATCATCATCCACTGCTCAATGTCATATCACAAGAATGAAAGACCTTTATGAACTGATCATTAAATATCTCAACTGTATCCTCTGCAGCAGTTGTCATTATACCCTTTTCTCCAATTAGTGCCATCCACCGTAATCGTTCTTATTTTTACTGGCTACACATCTAAAGAACTCCCTAGGATTTTTTTTTTTTTTTTTGGCTTCATTAGTTAACTGCTGCTCATACTGAACATTTGCTTCTCTTATCAACCCAGTCACCTTTCTTACCTGTTCTTTGTATTCTTGATGGAACTGATCATTACCATTCCTCTTATATTATCTCCATAATGCCTTTTTTTCTCTGTATCGCATGTTTAATTTCTTCATTCATTCATTTCATACCTACCTTATTTAACCTTCTGATGTTTGGAATACATTTACACATGGCTTCTACTTGACAGTTCTTGAATATCACCTGAGTAGCATTGATCTCCTTTCCATCCAACTCATCATTCCATGCTACAGTTGCAAGCTGTCTCCTGAGCTTCTCATGATCTAGCTTTGGAGTTTCACATACACTCTTTCCTGACAGACGTCTTCACATGGTTGGCAACCACCCAGGGAACCACTTCAAGGTTACTCTCACCAACCAGGGAGATTTTACACTTCTTTTATAATAACATCCTCTGAAGAGATGATCAAATCCAAGACCCTCAGTCCTCGTGTGCCCTCTGTTACATACTTGATGGAACTGATCATTACCATTCCTCTTATATTATCTCCATAATGCCTTTTTTCTCTGTATCGCATGTTTAATTTCTTCATTCATTCATTTCATACCTACCTTATTTAACCTTCTGACATTTGGAATACATTTACACATGGCTTCTACTTGACGGTTCTTGAATATCACCTGAGTAGCATTGATCTCCTTTCCATCCAACTCATCATTCCATGCTACAGTTGCAAGCTGTCTCCTGAGCTTCTCATGATCTAGCTTTGGAGTTTCACATACACTCTTTCCTGACAGAAGTCTTCACATGGTTGGCAACCACCCAGGGAACCACTTCAAGGTTACTCTCACCAACCAGGGAGATTTTACTCTTCTTTTATAATAACATCCTCTGAAGAGATGATCAAATCCAAGACCCTCAGTCCTTGTGTGCCCTCTGTTACATACTGTCTGAGGTAGTTGGTTCTCAAAAATTAACTAATTTTCTTTACTTCCATTTGCAATATTGTCATCCCAATCTATATTGCCATAATTAAAATCACCCAAAATGATTACTCTTTTCTCATTTGCTTGGCTAATTTGCTTATTCATTTCCTGGTCACTACCCTCCACATTACCAAGTCTATAGCAACATCCAACGAAGTATTTCATTCTATTTACCTCTATCTCACACCATACTGCCTCAAAAACCACTAACACTATTTTCCCCTTGCATCTCTACCTTGTATGGACATAACTTTTTTTCTATCATCAATAGTACTCCACCTTGCTTTTTATGCTTTCTATCTTCATGAAATACATCATTCTCTTCCATTTCTTTTCCTAAGAGGATATCATTCTCATCCAACCATATCTCCCATATTCCAACAATTTTTGGGTGAATGAACCCAATCAATGCAACCATTTCATTTCCCTTGTTTCTGAAACTTCTAGAATTCATATACAAACATAACAGCTCATTCTTGGATCTATAACAAGTTTCTCTGATACCACTTATTAGATGTGACTTTTCCATACTTTCCTCAAGCCATTTCTTTTTCTCCTTATTGTCCTCCCAGAACCCAACTGTTTTCCTTAAATCCCAGTCATCCCTTTTCCTTTTGTTTACATACATTCACATCCTCTTGGAGCATTAACCTTTCTCACACTGTGTTCCCCTTTTCATCCCAAGTCTCCCTGTTTTCATGTTTGTCTTGCAGACTTGTTTTCTATACTCATGCTACGCACTTCTTCATTCATAAGCATCACTTCAATCTCTCCTTCCATACTCTTCTGCTTTTTCACATCGCTTCTTACTTGCTCAGATTCATTCTCTGCACTCATTAAGTCTCCCTTCTTCCAGCAATCTCTCCAAATGCCTCAAGATAGAGTTATGTCCAAAACTATTCAAATGCAGTCTTTTTCACTCTTATACAGTTCATTTCTTCCTTCAAATTCACACATCAACAAACTACACTCCTTTCCTTTACGCATTTCTGCTAACACATCATAATTAGTAAATAATAATATTTGGTTTACCGAAACTAGTTTCGCCACACTTCTCATTTCTCTACAACTAACCATGTTATCGAGTGGGACAAAAGCTGTTCCCCTTACATAGAGGAAGATTACCATTCAAGAATTTTCAAAGAAGCAGCCACAGTCGCCCATTCTACTGTCAACCTTAACAGAAATCAAGGCCTAATACTCCCAGAGATATGGAAAACCCTAATCAGAACCTTAAAAATGGAAGAAATGAACTTTGATGCAAACTACAGAAAGTTCCTCAGCAACAGCTAGCTGATCTTGTACATGCGATACATGTTTCACTCACGTTCGATACTATTTTATTTGTAATTATTCTAGTCAGTTTGCAGTTACGCATAATTGTGAGATTGTTTAAACCTATATGTGAGTGCCCTGAAGATGCCAACAGATAAGTGTGGCGAAACTAGTTGGTTCAGTTAATAAAATTGATCAACACTTGATCAGTAATGTATTATTTATTATTATTTATCGTAAATATTATCATAAATCACAAAATAATTTATGATCAAGAAAATAACCTTCATGATGAACACATCATAAATCTTGCTCTCTGCCCCATCTCAGTACTGATACCGGGCAGCACACTGATTACCTTTCCTATTACACTATTATCTTTTATCCTTCTCAACAACTTTCTGATATCCATTCTTACATTCTCCTTATTCCCAGTCAAGTCATTTGTCCCTACTACCACTGCCAACTTCTTTGCTCACTTACTCCTTATATCTAACACCTTAATCACTTTATTTATTTTTTACCTCCCAGAAAACAAACCTTGTGCATCTTCTCGTTTACCACACCTCTAATAATCAAATCACCATACAATGCCACTCGCAGGTCTTTTGTTAACTTCTTTTTCATACCTACATCATTTGTTTTTGTCTTCTTCACTCTTCCATACATATCTCTAATTCTCTTCATTTCACTCTGCATCCATCTCATCTTCACTCAGCTTTCGATTCTTGCATCTTTTTTTGCTGTCTTTCACTCACTATTTATTGCCAATCACTCACGTTTGTTTGCCATCAACTCTGCTCACCAACTTAGTGTTAATTGCACTTTGTTTTTCAGCATAATTATTGCCCACTTTATTGTTAATTTCGTTCCGTTTTTTAATAAAGTGAAAACTGAGTGAAATTAACAATAAAGTTCGCTTTATTGTAAAATTAAAAAAAAGTTCGCTTGACAATAAAGTGGACAATAATGACATTATTGTCCACTTTATTGTCAAGCGAACTTTTTTTTCCTCGCTATCATTTCCACACATACTCTGAATATTTGCACAATGTTCAACTGCCATGTCAGTTATGACACCATGTTCCCTACTCATATTTAAACAAGCTCGTTGTCCATCAGAATGTTGAATTTCCTACATATCCACACTCGTTCTTTTCTCTTATTCAATATGAACAATATGGAGGTATAAAAGTTTTACAGTTTTGCATAATTCAGAACACTTGGTCAGAGGGTTGAATTCCAGATTATCGGAATGCAGTTTTCATGGTATCCATCTATAAAAAGGGAAATAAAACTGAATGTGAGAATTACAGAGGTATTTCCATACTGAGTGGTTCTGGTAAGATTTATGTAAGTATACTTGAGAAACGGCTGAGAAAAATTTTGGAAAGAATGCATGGAGAGGTACAAGCTGAATTCAGGCCAAATTAAGGTTGACAAGATTTTGCTTCCCTTATTCACTTCAAGGCAAACAATTGAGAAATCATGGGAATATAACAGGGCAGTGGCATAGCTGGGGGGGGGGATGCAGAGGGGCGGTCTGCCCTGCACGGCACTTTGAACCTTTTTGAACTTTTGCAGTTAATTCTAAAATACAGTCTTGAGAATTCAGTTCCAAATATTGTAATACTACTGCAAATTTTCCTCACAATTGCTGTAAGTGTTGCTAATTGTGAGAGGAGTTTTTCTAAATAAAATTTGATTAAGAATTACCTACATCACTATGAAATAGACTTTGCCAATGTCATCGATGATTTTGCTAACAGAAAAGCAAGAAAAATAACATTTTAGAATGTTGAAATTAAAGTTTTACTTCAAAAATAAACATAGTGTTTTAATTTATTTTCCTA
Source organism: Typopeltis vanoorti (assembly GCF_054136105.1). Taxonomy (NCBI): domain Eukaryota; kingdom Metazoa; phylum Arthropoda; class Arachnida; order Uropygi; family Thelyphonidae; genus Typopeltis; species Typopeltis vanoorti. The sequence continues at coordinate 143,331,817 of NC_143550.1, forward strand.
TACATTGTTTTGATTTTTTGTAGTATTTTTGGTGTGCATTGAGAGGGACGGCAACAGCTCTAGCTATGCCACTGTAACAGGGATCTATACTTAAGTTTTGTAGATTTGGAAAAGGCATATAATAAGGTTCCCCGTTAAAAGCTTTTCAAAATGCTACAGTTATATGGGGTAAATGAAACATTATGCAGAACAATATATAGTATATATCTGAGTTGTAAGTCAGCAATTAGAATTGAAGGAGGTACAAGAAGATGGTGTAATGTTAAATCAAGTATGAGACAAGGGTGCACATTATCTCCACAGTTATTCATAATCTTTATGGACCACATTTAGGAAGGAAAGTGTATTAAACCTGATGTGAAAATTGAAGATGTTAATCTTAGCGCTTTACTTTATGCAGAAAATGTTATACTTCTGAATAAATGTAGTACAAATCTGCAGGATTCCTTTACTAAACTGAATAACTACTGTAATAAATTTGGTATGAAAATCAGCAATAAAAAGACAAAAACAATGAAAAGAGGCATAAATTGAAAACATCAACTGCATCCTGAATGGAAAACCTATAGAAGTAAAACAGCTATTTAGGCAAATCTTTTTAGTATAGATGACAAATTAAATTTAGAAATAGACAGCAGAATTAGCAAAACTGATATGGTAGGAAGTCAACTGAATAAATTTATATGGAATAAGAGAAAGATTAGTCAAAACACTAAACCAACTGTATATAAGACAGTGTTCAAACCAATTTTAACTTATGGATCTGAGATGTAGGTTAGAAATAAAACACTTCACTACAGACAACAGGTACGTGTGTTCTGAAAAATATTAGGGGAGTGAACAGATGGTATCAGTGGCAATATCATATTAAAAATGAGGATATTAGGAAAGAACTTGATATTGTTAATATTCAGGAATGTGTTAGCAGTGCTAATCTCAGGTGGTATGGCCACTTAAACAGAATGGAAGATTTGGTTAGCATAAGTTAGCAAAACAAGTGTTCTTTTCCAGGATTGCAGGATAAAGACCTGGAGGAAGACCAAGATCTGGGTCTTGATTGATCCTGTAAAACGTGCCTTATAAGAAAGAAATATAAGATCTGATAATATTGGAGTCTTGACAGATAACAGGTTAATTTATAGGAAAACTGTCAATAGGAAGTTAGTAATGATGTAAGTTTTTCATACAGCACTATCGTAATATCCTGTACATCCCTTGAGGGTACATGTCAAGAATTTGATGACAATGACACTAATATTACACTATTCCAACAAAATATTAGGAAATACATCAGATTATATCTTCAAATATTTGCTGATGATGCAAAATTAGGTAGAATTATCAGGAGTATTGCTGATATTAATTCTCTACAGGAAGATTCAAATAGACTTTTAGCTTGGAGAGATGAGTGGGATTGTAGTTTTAGTATTAATAAATGCAAGGTGTTACACTTTGGGTTACAGAGATATAAGATTATGTACTGTATTGGTTGAGCTGTACTGAGATTCAAGATCTTGGGGTGAGGGTAGACAGTGGAATAAAGTTCTGAGGACACATAAGTGTTGCAAAGACTGCACATTATATTGCTGCTGTGATAAAAAGTACATTGACCACACATGGGCTATTGTGCTCAAGTTTGGTTGCTTAGTTTTCATTATGATGTGGAAACGCTAGAGAGGGTCTAAAGATGAATGACCAAAGTGATATCAGGACTCTGGAGTGTTAGTTATTATTATTATTATACGGGAACCTTCATGGAGTTCAAACACTTATCGCAGGAGACCTAATCTATCCACACAATCATACCTCTCCTTGAACCAATTAACAGAAAAAGCACTAAACAACTGACTATGGCAACTCATTCACCACTCTCTAAGCAAAAAATCAAGTCCTCACACCCCCTACTGACCACACCTTTATTCATCTTCCAGGATGACCCTTGTTCTGGTCCCTCTAGCCAAATGCTGAAACATTTCCCCTACATCTATCCTATAAAACCCTTTAAACAACTTAAAATGTTTTCTATCATATTCCCTTTTTTTCTCCTATCAACCAACTTCTGCAATCCACACACACTTTCAATCTATCCTCATAGAGCACATTCCACAGGCCACTCATCATCTTGGTCACTCACCTTTGAATTCTCTCCACTGCTTCCATATCCCCAAGAAACCCAGGGGACTAGACTTAGCACAGTAATCCAGATGTGGGTATATCAAGGCTTATAAAGAGGAATTAAATGCTTGTTAATGTGTTCTTCACTAGCCAAGTAATTTTATATGCTGCCTTAGTAATATGTCCACTAAACTTTAACTCTCTATCTACCACCACTCCTAAATCTCTAGCTTCATCTATCTCATGGAGTACAGTGCCATCAATGTGATAAACGCCTTGTAATCTATTTATCCCAAAGTGCATAACTTTATATTTCTTGACATTAAACTGACACCCATTAACTTTTGCCCATACTGACATCCTATTTAAATCATCTTGAAAGCTCTCCACATCGGTTTGATTAACTATTACTCTATGTAATTTTGTATCATCAGAAAACAAGTGAATATTTCCTTTTAGGTTATTTCCTATATCATTTATGTACAAATTAAACAGCAATAGTCCCAGCACTGAAACTTGTGGCACACCACTAGTCACCTGTTTTTGTCTCTATTCTGCCCCTCCATATATCACTTTTTGATATCTGTCTAGTAGCTATCCACTTAACCCATGTAATATCCATTCCCATTTGTTCTAATTTGAATAATAGTGTTCCATGTGGTATTCTGTCAAATGCCTTTGCAAAATCTGACAAAATCATTGTGTAGCCATTTCCTTTATCCAGTTCAGCCTGTTACTCTATTATAAAAAGTTAGTAATGTCTAAATGATTAAGACATGACTGACCCTTCACAAAGCTATGCTGACCTTCATACAGTATCATATTTTTATCTACTCATTCTTGAATTCTCTTTTTTACCAATTTTTCTAGTACTTTTACTACCATGCCTGAGATATTGATTGGTCTATAATTTGCTGCTGTAGTCTTAGAACCTCCCTTATGCAAAGGAATAATTTTGCCCTTTTTCCACTCCCAGAGCTGAGACTTCAATTAAACAGCTTAGTGTTTTTGAGGTTTATAATATTTAATTTTCCTAAGGATCTGCATTACAAACCATAAGTGAATGATGAACTGATCACTTTAAATAATCTTTGCTTTTTTGTTTTATGTTTAGTTATTCAGATATGGAGATGTATGAGGAAGCTGTATCTGATTATGAAAAACTTTATAGGAAGGAAAGAACAAAAGGTGAGTACAAAACTATTTTCTTCTGATTACAAAATTATTTTTCCAGGAAGTTATTAGCATTATTACTACTGTTATCTGTCAGCATGTTAAACCAGTGTTTAGTCTAAGGCTGCTTAATAAGATTTTTTAAAATTTTTTTATTTGATTATTTTATCAGGAGGATTTTACTGTGATTGAGGTGAAATCTGCTTCTGGATGAAGAAGCAATCTTGAGTTAATTACCACAACGGCCAACAATATGAGGGCTTCTACAAGGAAAGGACATGGACACACACACACACACACACACACACACATGGAATTACAAAGCCAATGATTATAGAAAGCTCAGTAAACAGCCTGGATCAATCACAAATTAACATGATAACACAAGGAAAAGAGTGAATAATAGCATTGTAACATTACCTAAAGACAAAGCTCATGTCCTGGCTTTATTCTTCTCTTTTAACTCCTACATGGATGACTATAGCAAATTACCTACAACATTGCATCTCATGCCCTGCTGTGGCATTCTGCCAGAAAGACATCAGAAGAATCTTGAATGACTTAGATATCACAAAGGCAGCCAAATTTTGAATCCCATCCATTATGCTCAAGAGATGTGCTCCTGAACTAACACCTGTTCTCTATCATCTATTCACTAAACTGTACTCAGCTGGCATCCACTCTTCAGCGCAGAAGAAAGCTCTTTTACAATCAGTTCCCAAAAAAGGTAGATAAATGTTTACCATTAAGTTATTTACTATTCACCTATTGCTTTCACATCAGTATTGTCTAAAGTAATAGAGAAGATTATCAACATCTTGAGAACTGCTATCTAATTAGTGACTACCAGCAGTAATGCACCTAGAGGGGGGGGTCCAAGGGGCCTGGGCACCCCGCAGAGAAAAGGAAAATACACTAGTAAATTTTCCAAAAATCTTTCCCTAATTAAAATCCATTTTTTTTATTTATGTTGTGTTTTCTATCCTACTTATGAATTAGCAATCACTGCAGATGCTCAGTCATAGGTCGTATGTGATGCGTAGTGTGTATTCGCAAATCGTCTATTCAACTCACCCCCCCCTTCCCCCAATGTTAAATCCTGAGCGCTCGGCCCCCTCCAAGATTAAATCCTGAGTGTGCCACTGACTACCAGGATGGATTTTGCTACTCTAGATCCACAGAAGATCTCCTGACCTATGTCATGCACCTTTGGACCCATTCTATGGAAAAGTTTGGAGAAACCTGTGCCATTGCTCTTGACATCTCCAAGACTTTTGATAATGTCTGGCATCGAAGATTTCTCAACAAGTTATCATTTTGACTGCCATCCACTATTACATGTAACGATCAATCTCTCAGATTGATCCTTACATGTAATAGTGGATGGTGTTCTCTCCTCAGACTTCCCTGCCAATACTGGTGTCTCTCAGGCTCTGTCATTTCATCCACCCTCTTACCTAATCTATCATAAATTATAGATATTCTTGGTTTAATCCTTTATCTATCCAAGTGTAAGCAAACAAAGTTTGCACGTGAAGTAACTTCACAACTGGGCAACTCGACTATAGAAGCCAGTGATTTCACATCACTTGCCTTGGTATTCCATAGCACAAAGCATATATCCTTACAGACTAATTTCATCCTTTGAGGTTTCATCAATAGGAGCAGACCCAGAAGTGATACCAAGGTTGAAGTAATGCAGAAGTCATATTTCCATATACTAGTAGTCAAGAGTCATGACACCTTATTACTAAAATACTCTGGATTATAGATAGATGTTGAAAGTTTCTCCACTTTGTTCTACTATAAATTAAAGATGCCAAGAAATTATATTTTTGGTTTAATCCTTTATCTAAGTGTAAGCAAACAAAGTTTGTGTGTGAAGTAACTTCATGACTGGGCAACTCATGTATAGAGTCCAATGACTTCACATCGCTTGCCTTAGTATCCCATAATGCAAAACACATATCCTTATAGACGTATAATGTATGCATTATAGGAAGGGTCACTACCCAGACCGGTTTCGACCTTTATTAGGGTCTCATCAGTGGGGAGCCAGACCCAGAAGTGATACCAAGGGTGAAGTAATGCAGAAGTCATATTTCCCACTGATGAGACCACAATAAAGGTCGAACTAGTCTGGGTAGTGACCATTTCCATAATGCCATAATGCATAGCATTACATGTCTGTAAATATAAGCGATTTGCATTATGGGACACTAAGGCAAGTGATGTGAAATAATTGGCTTCTATACATGAGTTGCCCAGCTGTGAAGTTACTTCAGGACTGAGCAACTCGTCATTGGGCAGTGTCCATTATGCCTCCTGTTGCTTACACTTGGATAAAGAATTAAACCCAGAATATAATAATTTCTTGGCATCTTTAATTTATAGTATAACCAAGTGGAAAAACTTTCAAAACCTGCTATCATTGACTGCAAACCCTATTCATAGTTTTGCTGGTGATAGCATGCCCCATTCATCCTACTCATATGATAAACCTTGCAGTGCTCAAGCATTTCAAGCTTCAAGATCATGTAGAATAAGTGCCCTGAACACTGATCTCCACAATACTCTTGATTGGGATGAAAGCAACCTGGTCAAATTTCAGTGCTTCCAAAATGCAGTTTTGCTTGTTTTCTCATATAAATGACCTCAGATCTTCTTCACTTACTTTTGATAATGCTCAGCTCAACACTCAAGACCAAATCTCTCTTCTCAGACTGATTCTTATTCCACTTCTATAGCATCATCAGCTTCCAAAAAAACTTGGCATCCTCTTCTGTTCAAGACAGTACTTCTCTGCTGAATAGTTACTCTTTATAAACAACAATGACATATCCAACATATCCCTTTCATTTTCATGTAAGTTAACAATAAGTTAAGAAAACATAAAAACTATGAAACAAATACATAGTATAAAATTATAAAAATTACAAATTATACGTAAACTTCACTGTACATAATGCATAAATATTTTAGGCAAAATAAAATAAAGGGCATATTTTAATCTTTCATAGCACGAGGATTTGAGGATCAGTTAATAAACATTTGTTTCATGTAATCACCTTGTGCATTGTTACAAAACAGTAGAGTAATTCTATCTTTGAAAACTTTGAATCCAGGAGCTGATCTTTCATTTTTCGAAATATAGGTGCGTTTTTGCATTTTTTTCCCAATATGACCCAAGATTAAAAGTGCATATTTTATGTAATCACCCTGTGCATTGCTACAAAACAGTGCTACAATTCTATCTTTGAAAACTTTGAATCCAGGAGCTGATCTTTCATTTTTCGAAATATAGATGCGTTTTTGCATTTTTTTCCCAATATGACCCAAGATTAAAAGTGCATATTTTAATCTTTCATAGCACGAGGATTTGAGGATCAGTTAATAAACATTGGTTTCATGTAATCACCTTGTGCATTGCTACAAAACAGTAGAGTAATTCTATCTTTGAAAACTTTGAATCCAGGAGCTGATCTTTCATTTTTCAAAATATAGGTGCGTTTTTGCATTTTTTTCCCAATATGACCTGGATTCATCCACATTGAAAACCTGGTCTGCACACTATAAATGTTTATAAACTTGGAGAGCTTTTTGTTTAATAAGATTTCCATCCAAAGGAATTTTCTTTTGAGTGCAATCTTCTATCTAAATCATTAGAGATGTCTCCATTTTTTTCTTTTAGAATATCACATACACGAGCCATATGCTTTGCACTTATCTGGGTCAATGCATGCTGGGTTGCCTGCATTTACCCAGCAATAAACACTTTCTCGGATTTTATGTTTATTTTGTTTGATTGTTCGAATTGTTGATTCATTTAAATTCAAAGTCCTTGCAACAACTCCTGGTTTTTCTCCAATTTTCAGCTGATCCATGATTTTAATTTTTTCTTCGAGAAATGAATTTTCTTTTCAATGTTGGTTTTCCCTTTCTTTGCAGTTTGTGGCCATTACTATAAAAATAAATTTTTAACATAAAAAATGCATTACATATTAATTATGTATGTAACTCACCAGAAAATAAAGTGCTCTCAGCTTGAGATTAACACACTTATGATTTTTAATATGCCATCCTGGCAGAAAAGGAAGGCAATTTTCAACAATAAACACTTTATATGGTAAACAGTTGATGTGCATGCATGCTAAACGGTATTTTCCCTAATATAAATTCGCTACTTATAACAACTACCTGTGTGATATGGGCAGACTCAAATTTAATGAAGAAAAATTTGATTTTCCAGTCGCACAGTGAAAAACACGAAACGATCAAGTGTTACTACAATTTTAGACAGTGTTTTTATCGAAACCGCATTGTATAAATACATCATTGAACAAAGGTTACTATAATTTGTAGACCGTGTTATATCGAAACCGCGTTGTACAAGTACCACGTTATATGAGGGTTGCCTGTACTTTATTTTTTCACATAGTCGCCATTGACTTCCAGGCATTTTTGGTATCGTGGCACCACCAGCTTTTTCATACTACATCAAAAAAGTCCGCTGCCAGTGAGTTCAACCACTGAGTCACACTGGTCTTTAGTTCCTCATTTTCTTCAAAGTGCTGAGATGGGGAGCCACTGCTTCATATGCAGGAACAGGAGGTAGTCACTAGGTGCTAGGTTGGGACTGTGGGGGGTGGGTGGTTGAAAAGTTACCACCCAAACTTCTGAATTTGCTGAATTGCTCATCTGAGTTTCTTCAGTTTCACAATATGCATTAATTGTTGTTCCTTGCTGAAGAAAACTGATGAACAAGATCCCTTTTCAGTCCCAGAAGACAGTGGCCATATTTTTTATGACCAACGGTGCCTTTTTGAATGTGGTGCCATTCGGAGATGATGAATGACGCTGCAATGATTGTTGTTTTGATTCAACATTTGTATGAAATCCATGTTTCGTCACCAGTCATGATATGAGAAAAAGGTTCATCTACTTCATTTTCATTTTTTGAGCTGATTCCACTTGTTGCTGTTTATCCATATCAGCCAGCATTTCTGAATCCCATCTGCACACAATTTCTTTTCTGTCACAATTTCATAAATAACTGAGACTGAAACTTCTGGGAATTCAAAAGAAAGTTCCATAATTGTGAAATGACAATTTTCACAAATTTTGATGTTCATCCTTTCCACCAAATCATCTGTCACCACACTTGGCTGGCCACTGTGTTCTTCATCATGAACATTATTGTGCCTTTCTTTAAACAAATGCCACCTTAGGCCTGTAAACTTCACACAGTCGCTGATGAATTTCTTCTGCACTATTGTTTTCTGTCAACAAAAACCATATCACACCATGAACCTTGCAACTGGCAGGATTTTGTTATCACAGCACTCAATATAAATTATTTGTAGAAGACAACAAAAGATAACATACAGCTAGCTAATGAGTCACTCTCTACTACAATGTAAGTACAACATCCTCTTCCCCATATCTTATTTGGCAGTAAATTGTGAACAGACCTTACTTTCTGGACATGCCTCATACATAGAACAGTGCAAAGGAATAACTAAGGAAATTTAGTATTATTATTTAAAAAAAAAATGATATGTGATTAGAATAAGACTCTTCCATATCATCATTAATGAGAGGCATTCATTCCAATTCAGGTTGGGATGGTGAAGTATGGCTTCAGCACTTTCTTTAAATAAATATCTGAACTTATGGTCATCTCCTTTAGTGTTATGCAGTGATCAGCATTCATTTTAGACAAATTATGGACTCTACAACCATGTTAGAAATAATTATACAGAGACAAGCTATTACTTACTGTAATAAAACTATCTATATGAAAGGATGTTTCTCTAATGTTGTCTTAAATAGAATATAGCTTGGATGTAGTTATTTCATTTATTTATTGTAATTTTATTTTATTTTCACTAGAGGTCAGGCCAGTAGAATAACCATTGATTAAATCATTTCTCTTTAGCATACTGTGTGAAATGTAATATAGCTTGTTTCTGTGTGTGTGTGTGTGTGTGTGTTTATATATATGTGTGTGTGTGTACTCCAGATGATGACTTTAATATATATATATATGTGTGTGTGTGTATATTCCAGATGATGACTTTAATATGAAGGTCAAAATGTTGGGAAATTAAATAATTATTTCTAACATGGTTGTAGGGTTCATAATTTGTCAAAAATGAATCCAAACTTATGGCGACAACGATTGAGTAAACACGTTTCAGATCATAAGATATTACAGTCAGTATCAATTATATGTTGTATGAAACCAGATTTCTCAGATTTCCTATTAACAACGTACGTGATATCTTGCATGAGTAAGTGCAAGAACACCATCTTTTTAAAAATAATAATACTATGTTTCCTCAGTTATTCCTTTGTATTGTTCTATGTTTAGCATTACATAGCTCTTACTGTTTTATTAAATAATCCATTGTTCATGTTTTACTTTGTATTTAAATACCCAATGTCACTGATGAGGACTTGTAATTTTCAGGTTGAAATATATGGCTATTAAATATATTATTAACTCTTTTCCTTGTGTTATCATGTTAACTTGTGAAACTTTATGGCACAAGTATCACTCAAAACAACAGCTTAGAGTAATATCATGAAATGAGGAATATGGTGGGAAGGGAATTAGTGCTGCTTGTGCACTAATCTTATATCTAAATGTATTCCAAAGGTAGGATAAGGAATGTAAAATGGATGATTTTGGGGATTAAGCATGCATCTCAAATAAGAAGTTATTATCAAGTGGAAGACAATAATCATTTATGTGAGGAGTATAGAGAGCATGCTAAGAAGATGACTCAGAAATGAAATTGAAAATGTTATCTAATTGAAACAACCTATCAGGCCTAGAAATATCTCCGAGTTATTTTGATGTGTGATATAAAAGCAAGTGAAAAATTAATTCATTAGACTAAAACTTTATTCTTCTTCAACTTGGATTGGCCTGCTGCTGGACAAAATTCTCCCTCATTTTTCTGCATTCCATAAAATTATAGTGATGGATTAGAATTGAACAACAGTGAAGGAATATTAATAAGAATATAGGGCTAGGAAAAATTGTAAAAGTTTTTAAAAAATGTTAAGCCGCATAGTCTGCCAGCTAAGGCACACAATCCTTAATGTTCAGATTGGAGTATTTTGAAAAATTCACAGCAACAGTGGATGAAAAAGTCATTTGTTGTCATTTTTCTATAATATAATAATAATAATAATCAACTATTGCCTTTTATTCCCTTATAGGGAGCAGGCGAGGGCTTTTAACCCTATCTAGCTTTTGGAGACAAGTGGCAGTTCAATCTCCATTGGTAGCCAATCAGAGATAGCCAACCCAAAAATATTACTAATCATAGGTGGCAACCAATGAAGAGATGGGGAAACAAGTGCCGCCATCTCTTACGAGATGTGTTACATGTCTGAAATAATGTGGGTTCTATGGTTGATTTTCTTGAGTTTACGGGATGAAAAACCCGAGTTTCTGGGCAAAAAAACCTGCTTGCCCATGCCAGAGATTGACTAACTCAGCAACTGGTCAACTTAGAAAAAATTCCTCTAGTCAGCAATTACACATGAACGTAAGTCTATCTTCGAGCTGCTTAGTGCAGATGATTCAAGTGCCACTTCCATTGAGCTACACAAGCCTTGTCATTTTTCTTTTCATGCTAAATTGGAAACAGCTATGGTGGATAATTTGAATCCCATGCCGTCTGGTTCTCATGTATTTAAGATATTCAGAAAGGCTCCTCTGTTATCATTTTTATTTTCTCATTGAACTGAATTCTTGGATATTGGTTCTTGATGAATTTCTTTAAGTTACTTTAACCTCATGTAGTCCTGATCAACATACCAATTAGAGTTAGTTTCCTGGTTGCTGTGGAAAGCAGCTGGTTTCATATTTTTTCAATATAATAATTGGCTAGTAGTAAAGAGATGGGAACATCAATGACAGTACCTTCTGTTTGTTTTCAAAATCCCCCACCACCATCTAGTTTGTGGTCCATTTGGGTAAACTACAAAATAGATCAGTTGAATGATACTGAGACACAACATCAACACTAACCCAAATGGAATTATCTGCACTTTCTATTTCCATTTTGTACTCTCACAAAATGGATCAAATTAGGAAATACTCTCACTATGTTTCTGGATATTATTATTATTATTATTATTATTATTATTATCCAGGCTTCCATAGAGTCAAAAGACTCATTGTGGGACGTTGTTTTTAGGAAACACAAAGATTATCATACCACCCATTGACTGTTCTTGCAATAACCACTCTCTCAGGCAATGCATTCCACGGTTCAACCACCCTCCATGCAAATCCACTCCTCATCCTCTTGCATACAGCCTCCTTTCGTAACTTCCAGGGATGGCCCCTTATCATCACTCCTTCCTGCTCTTCGACCAAGCGAAAGAACTCCCCAATGTCTACCCTGTAACTGCCTCGATCATATCACCTCTCCTTCTATCTACCAAACTCTGCAGTCCATATTCCCTGCAGTTGATCCTCGTAACTGGCATTGTACCATCCTGAAACCATCTTTGTTATCTGCCTCTTTACCCTTTCCACAGTTAATTTATCCCCTTCAAATCCTGGGGACCAAACCTGAGAACAATAGTCTAAGTATGGTCTGATCAGGGTCTTATACAATGGAATGATAACTCTTTTATCTCTGCAGGTCAGCATCCTTCTCAGTATTGCAGCAATCCTCTGGGTTACCTTCACCACCTTTGCAAAATGCTCCCTGAATTTCAGTTTTCTATCAATCATCAACCCCCCCTACTTCCTCCAGTATAGCTCTTCCAATTGAGTATGCATCCTCCCGTCGATGGTTCCCAAACTTCAAGACTTTACATTTTGCTGCATTAAACAGACAACCCTATTCATTTGCCCATCTGTCTAGTTTATTCAAATCCTCTTGTAGGGCTGCTGCACCTGCACTATTACTGATAACCATTCCCAGCTTCACATCATCCGCAAACAACTGAATATCCCCTTGCAATCCATTGACAATGTCATTGATATAAAGGTTAAACAATACAGGTCCCAGTACTGAGCCCTGTGGAACACCACTTGTAACCTTCTGCCTCCTTGATATTGCCCCACCATACACAACTCTCTGATACCTATCAGACAGCCAATCCTGAATCCAGTTGACTAACCCGACATCTAAACCCATGTGCTGCAACTTAAATATCAGTTTATCATGCGGCATCCTGTCAAACGCCTTTGCAAAATCTAAAAAAATGGCTGCTCTTATTACTTTATTATAAAAGGCAATTTATTATTAATATTGATTTATTAATATTATAATATTAATAAAGCAAGAGCACTCCTTAACAAATCCATGTTGATTCTGATATATAACATTACAATCATCAGCCCAATGCTGTATATAGTCCCTCACTAATTTCTCCAAGACCTTAACAACTACTGATGGCATACAAACTGGTCTATAATTGGACACTTCCAGTCTGCTACCACCCTTGTGCAGCAGCACTATCTTACCTTTCTTCCATTCCTTGGGTACTTTCCCACAGCCAGACTTTTATTGAAGAGCCAATGGAGCTGTCAGTTCTTTAGCACATTCTCTCAAAACCTGTGGTGAAATACCATCCAGTCCCATGGCTTTACTGGTATCTAGAGTACTCAGTATTTGGAACACACGCTCCTCTTGCACCTCTAAACCCTGAACCTGCCCTATCACTCTAGTATTAAAATCTTCTTCTCCAGGATGAAATACTCCAATAAAGTGCTCATTGAACAACTCCACTATGTCCTCTGCATCAGTCACTCTATTCTCATTTTTATCCCGCAATGTCATTCTTCCACAATCAGTTCTCCTCCTACTGGCCACATAACTAAAAAAAATTCCCTGGAATTTTCTTTGGATCTTAGTGCCAATCTCTTCTCGCGTATTCCATTTTGCCTTCCTCAGGTCACTCTCCTGGCCTGCATCTTATATTCCTTGTTTATCTACCCTCCACCCCTCTCTCTCCTTATATCTCTCCCATAATCTCTTTTTCAACTGCAATTCCTGTTTGATATTGTTTGTCATCCACTTTACACCAAATTGTGTCCTCTTCTTCACTCGTGGAATACAGCTTACTATTGCTGCTAACAAATATCTTTTCACAATTTCTCAAGCACTAATGATATCCTGGCCTTCCAATTCTGCCCTCCATGGAACTGTCCCTAGTCGATACTTAAGACTATTATAATCACCTGCCTTATAATTCCACATACGTTCCCTTTTCTTTGATACACCTGTATGTCTATTCATCTTCCAAGTCAAAACCACATGGTCACACTCTCTCTCTCCAACTGGTGGGAGAGATGTCATCTCACTTATTATCAGCTCTTCTGATGCTATGACCAAATCCAAAACTCTTGAACCTCTTGCTCACTCTATTACATGTTGCCTAAGACGTTTGTACCTCAAGAATTCTAGAAATTCCATCCCCTTATTACTACATGCATTTTCCTCTTCCCAGCTTATACTGCTCTAGTTAAAATCTCCATTAACAATCATTCTTCTTGCACTTGCCAAGCTCAACTGCCTAAATATCTATTTTTTTGCCAGATCGTTACAAAATTAAAAGAAGATATTTTTAGTGTGGAGCAGAATTTTAATAATTAGTCTAGTAAATTATGAAAAAGGTTGAAAATCACTGGCATAGAGCATAAAAATTTCACTGCTTCTATACCTATCATTGTCCCCACTGGACTCAGTGTTACCTGATGTCGTCCCCCTTCTCCCAAGCACCCATTTCCAGAAGAAGCCACCCCTACTACCATCCGCCCTGGGAATTTCAGTTTCCCTGCATTGATATAATAACTCATTCAGAAAACAGCAATCTCTCCAGATGCCTTCATCCTTCCTCATTCAAATGCAAGCAGTTTCTTGCATACAGTTCCCCTCTGTCCTCAAACGCCCTCCAAGCATCCACATATTCCAATCCTCTTTTCTGACACATTCTGGCTATTATGCTATTCAGTATTACTGCTCTTCTGCTCAACTCATCCTATCATACCTGGGCAACACACACAATCTTTCCTCTCTGTGTTTTCTTTTGCACAACTTCAAGCAAGAATCCCAGATCTCTCTCTCTCTGCCCAATTTACATTGCCTCTCAAGTTATTTGTGCCCACCATCACAATCATTTCATCCATCCTTTAACCCCTCTTAATTGCCACAGCCACATTTTCTATCATCCCTCCAGGCAAACACACCTCTGGCATCCTATCTTGCACACCTGAGATCATCAAGTTTCCATACATCACACCTCTAACCATTCTGTTCCTTGATTGCTCACCTGCATCTCTCACTCTCTCTTTCCTCCAACCCTTTCTCTCTGTGTTCCCCTACTTACCTGTTGTCCTGGCATCACTCTATCCCTGATTCCAGCACTCCTTCACATTTCTTCTCTCTGTTTCCTTTTTCCCCTCCTTTATCGTTCCGATAGCTCTCTCTCATCCTCTCTTCCACTGTTTTTATTCCCTCCTCTTCTATCATTCCCAAAACCTTTTCTCCCTCCTACTCTGATTCGCCTTGAATTCATCTCTTCTATTCTCTTAATCTCATCTTTCATACTTTTCATCTCGTTCACAAGACATTCCATCTCCTCTTTCAACTCATCTATCCCTCTCTGCAAGTTAGTCACTCTTACTCGTCATTCACTTACCCAATCAAAACCATCTCCGAAAACTTCATAGTCATTCAAGCCTTCCACACTCCCGACTCTTATTTTCTCATTCATATTTTGTTCGTCATTTTTCTCTACTCGTCTCCGGACATTCATTTCCCATCCCTGAAGCAACTAGGTCTGTTATTGAAATATCTAATTCATTGATTTCCTCCCACTGCCTGCATTTTGCACATATACGCACTTCTCCTTCTCTCACCTGCCACATATCCAACTCCTGGGAAGAATACATGCCACAAACACTGCATGTTTGTGGCATGTCCTTTATTATGTTATGTATAATAGAGTTTCTTAAATGGCAGAGGACTTGGTGACATGCCATTTGTGATTGCAGCTGTGTCCACCATCATTCCTACTGCCAAGTAACTACTAAACTAATCACTAAAAATATATATAAACGCTATATATATAAATATTAATGCTATATTCAACTATACTAGATAGCGAAAACTTATCTTCTCTTCCACCACAAATGCTGCCGACTGTAACCCCAAAATAAAACACTATATAACAACAAAACTCCAAAAACAGAACCACTAAAGAACACTTATGTTACTGAGAAAAAATGTAGCATAATTCACAAAATCATGTAGCACAAAAGAATTGTGCTACATCGTTTAAAAGAAAATATACACTGTTTAAAAAAAACACTTTTTTTTTTACCACAGTTCAAAATCACCTGCCGCATGCTTCAGCAACCCTAGCGCCACTTCATATATGTGACAACACATATATTCAGAATACACCTGAATCCAGAGGTACCTGCCAAAGAAATATTGAAGGGAGAAATTTGCTATTAAAATGAACCATGTGATAATTTGGGGAGGCAAAACCAGTAAATTAAGTAAACTGCTTCATAGTATCATATCTTGGTACTGCCACCACCAACAACAGCAGACTTGAGTTGTACCAGTACCACTTAGGATCTGTAGCCTTCCCAAGATCTATAAGCCTGACATACCACTATCTCCACAGTGAATGGAATAGATTCTCCTTATTGAAAAAAGGTTCCAAATCTTTGGACTCCATAAGAAAAAGCAAGGTTCTCATCTAAAGGTATTGCATGATGTTTTCAATTTTGATGTTTTTTATATCACTTTTGCACACATGAGAAGTTGCAATGCTTGTAGCAAATCACTACTATGTATGGGCAGAGATGAGATAAAAAGCAATCTGTTGTTAGTATTATTGAAGAGATTGTAGTCCCTGGATACTTCATGGGAAGGTTGTTCCACAGAACAGAGGTCATTGGAATGAAAGTTTGGAGTATCAGGTTTAGTGAGTCAGCACTTCTGCTGTAAAAAGATGTTGCTTGTGTCACTATAGATTTATCAGAAATGTGAGGAATAATGGATACCATTTCTGCTGAACAGTGTGCCACTCCAAATTTGAGAGCAGTATTCAAAAGTTGGGTGGATTTGGGATTTGTACAGAATTAAGAGCTGGAAAGATGAAAAGTAACTTCTTGAGTGAAAAAGAATTCAAACTTTTTTGGAAGCCAAGGATAATATAAAAGTGATGTGTTCATGCTAGGAAGGTGAAGGGTTAAGTATCAGTCTGTGAAGAGCATTATCAAAAGGAAGAGGAGAACTCATTTCTTTCTTTTCTTTTTGTGAGAAACTAAACAAAATTGTGTCTAGCATTGAAGATGACTAATTTGTCATCACTCCATTGAAAGATGGTACAGAGATCAGTATTTAAGACATTGGTTATAGAGGATCTTTAAGCTGCAGATGTTTGAGCACTGCAAATTTTGTCATATGATTAGAAGAAATGGAGAGTGCTGTCACCAGCAAAACTATGCATAGGGTTTGATGTCAGTGAGAAAAGTGCATTTGCAAGAGGATTGGGGAAGGGAGTCCTGAGGAACACCTGCTTTAATAGGAAAAGTTGAAGAGGGAAAACCTCTGCCATAATAACATACAGTGAATGGCCTGAGAGAAAACTGGCAATCCAGTTGCAAAGGAAGGCAGACCATAAGATGGCAGTGAGTAGCTCTTCATGTCAAATGCTTAGGAAATGATGAGTGCAAAATACAGATTTCTCCAAACCTTTCTGTGGTACATGTCTAGAGGAGGGTAAAATGTAGGAGAGATTTCCTGGGATCTTGAGTGGCAAAATCTACATTCATGGTCACTGATAAGTTGTTGAACAGATGAAATTAAAAAAGCTTACCAAAAGAGAGCACTACTACATCATCCTGGTAAGTATTTGCATTAATTACTGTTGATGGCCTCCATTACTTTAGACACCACAGGCAAGGGTAATTAAGTTGATATTAGGTTTTAGGTTGATGGTAAACACATTTTTTTGGAACCTTTTTCTATATATGGGCCTTGCTTCCATGCTTTGGGGACAGGGATGCCAGCTGAGTATAATATGGTGTAGAGATGATAAAGAAGAGATATTAGTCCAGGAGTGCATCTTTTGAGTGGCCAGAGTCAGGACCAGAAATCTTGGTGATAACTGTGATGTCACAGTTGTTTAGGATTCTTCTAATGCTTTCTGGCAGAAGGCCACAGAAAAGCATGCAATGCATCATTCTTGGTAAAGGAGGAGATGATTTGCTTTGATCATCTATGCAGGAGTTGGATGAGAAGAGTGATGCTAGGTGATCAGCTTTATCTTTAGATGATGTTACAATACTGCCATTTGGGTGATCAAGAAGTGGGAGCATGGATGGACAGAAATTTGCCCGATGGCTTTCTGTCAAATTTGAATAAATATGTTATATTCAGTCCAGTTTTATTTTTTAAAATTTTTGTTATGGGATGAAGGGTTGTTCTGTGTTTTTGTAATCTGTTTCCAATTCTGTTATCCTTGAAGAAATAATGATTTACTAGTAAAATATTATTGCTCAGTAAAGATAACACTGGAAGAACAGCAGGAGACCTTTGGTTGGAAATATGCAGATTCAAATCCTCTATAGGACACAAGGAACTTTTTATAAACTCTTTTCAAAGTTGAGTTAGCTGTTCCCATAGGAGTGATAGGGTTTCTTCCAAAAAGTTGGGGTTTTTTACTGGAGGTGCTTTCACATTGGGGGTAGTTGCATGGACACCTATGTCAAAATGACACCAGAGGCAGGTTTTACCAATTATTAAAATTGTCACACTATAAAGGGCACTTAGCAATGAATTTGCCAAAGACACTAAAAGTCTAACTACACTGCTGGTTTTTACCTCTGCTAAACAAACTAGAGAACACATGTAATGAACATATATGACTAAGGTCTTGTAAGTTGCTGTGGTGTAATCTTTAGTAATGTAGTGAAGAAGTTCCATGTTTTAAATATCATCTTTTATTTTAAGTTTAGCTTTAATTCAAACAGAGACAGATATCATCATCATCAAATTCCTGCCATGTACCCTCAAGGAGTGTACAAGATATGATAGTACTACATGAAAAATTTACATCATTACTAACTTCCTATCTACAATTTTCCTCCAAATCATTCTGTTACATTTCTATCTTCTAAGGCACTTTTTACCGTATCAATCCACCTATATCTTGGTCTTCCTCTGGGTCTTTTCCCTGCCAACCTAGCAGAGAACACTTGTTTTGCTAATCTTTCCTCGCCCATTCTGTTTAAGTGATCATACCACCTGAGATTAGCTCTGCTAATGCATTCCTGGATGCTGACAATGTCAAGTTCTTTCCTAATATCCTCATTTTTAATATGACAGATATGTATTTGCTAAATGGAACACTTTCTTTTCTTTTTTTAAATATAGTGTTAGCTTTTTTGCACCATTTACTATAGCTATCTACACATTTTGCTCTCTAATACGTATGTGGGCATATTAGGGAACAAAAATCCTTTCATCCAAAATAAATCTACACACATGGATATCTGAGAAAAAGCTGTATGAAGATTTATATTTTTGTAATGATCTCAGACCTTTCAGTTCTAAATGTTTGGTTTAAATAAAGTTATTATTATTATTATAGAAAATAAACACCTTCTACAGCAAGCTAAACTTGAACTGAAAAAGAGTAAAAGAAAAGATTACTATAAGGTGCTTGGAGTAAATAAAAATGCAACAACAGATGAAATTAAAAAAGCTTACCGAAAGAGAGCACTACTACATCATCCTGGTAAGTATTTGCATTAATTATCTCTAAAGTATATATGCCTTTAATATGTTATTTTCAATACTACCAGTACATATTAATTAAGCTACTATCTGATCAAAAGAATTTATTCGTATAAGACAGAATAATACATAATGTCAGAGATTACGGTACCATTTATAACATAACCTAGATGTAAATCCATAGATGCCAGCCTATATTCTGCCCATTCCAAAAATAAGAGCTAAAATGCCATCAAATTTATCTTCCCATTGTGCCCTCCTTGATTCCCTTGAAAACAATGGAGAAAATCACCAGTAACCAATACCTTCACTACTTCGAGGCCCAACATTCCTTAGTGATCACCAATATGGATTCTGCTGCTCTTGCTCCACTGCAGATTTCTTAGCCAAGATTACTCGCCTCTGAATATAAGCCACAGGATAAAGGATATATAACACAAATATATACAACATCAAATTAACTATTATGCAAGTGCCAGTGTATTTTCTTTAAATCAACAAGAAAAACACTATAACTATACAACTTCTTTACCATCACATAAATCAACAAATATTGTCCTATCTGGACAAAATTTCTAGAATCTTTAGTCTCTTGCCTCCTATAAAACCTTTATTCTTTCCTTCTTTCATGAGTTCACACAGGAGACAGACTAACACAAAGTACTCTTTATATGACATGACAGCAACACAAGACAATCTAATTCTTCTTCTTGTAACTTAACTCACAAAACATTGAAGAAGAAACATATCTTGTCTTCATCCAAGATGCTTCTGTAACTTCACATTCTATATGAACAACTAAAACTATATCACTTTAGAATGAATTAACTTTCTATATGAAAGTCTCATCATTTTTCTAAAAACCTTATCAACTTCAGAACAACCTTGCTTTCTATATGCAAGTGTCTGAAGAAATAACTAAAACTTGCCACCTGTTAAAAATCACCTATCAGACTGAGAATCCTAAATAAAACAAGTTTACTGGGCCCCATTTTCTATAATTTATAACAGTTCACTTCTCAATGTTTTATGTGCTGAGGTAAGTTCTTTTAATTATTCATGCAACGTGAATTACAGCGGTAACTTTTTTCTTCGCTTGTAATTGACAACATTATGTTTATATACAAACAGTACAAGCATTAAAAAATTATAACTAATTTCTAATATCTAATTTAAGCACATTTATTTTATAAGTAAGCAAGACTTCAGAGCTAAAAATATTAAAAATAACATTGCAAAATGCTTTGCTTGTGAGATACAAGAAAACAAACAAACAAACAAACATACATTTAACCAATAACTTTACATATATACTGCATTATTATTAATTTAACTTTAATTCATTTTTAAACTTGTGGAATATCTGAATTTTAATAATTATGAATTAGATGGTAGGTGTTCACCCTTGGGTTTCATGGTTGTGCTGTGTCTCACAAGCCCTTGATTACAATGCCTGGCATCATCTGAATGGTGCAAACAACACCATCACTGACTATGGATCAATGGAAGAGGGTCCTGTGGAGCAATGAATTGTGGTAACTTGATCTGGCAATCTGATGGACCTAGTGGATGTCTAATGAACGATACTTACAGGAATGTCTTGTATCAACTGTGAAATTTGGAGGTGATAGCATAATAATCTGGGGCTGTTTTTCCCAGTTTGAATGGGCACATAGGTTTCTGTGTCTGGATCTTTAAATGTTAATGCCTACCATGACATTTTGGATGCTTCCGTTCTTCCCACACTGTGACAACAGTTAGGAATAAGCCGTTTCCTGTTTCAGCATGATAATGCACCTACTCACAAAGCAAAGGCTCCTAGCTCTGTGGTTTGAAGACATGGAGGTGGAAGAACTAAACTGGTCAGCCCAAAGCCCTGCCTTCAACCCTATTGAACATCTTTGGGATGAGCTGGAGTGAAGGTTGCATGCCAGACCACTCACCAAACTAGCTGTTTGCCATATTGCAGGAGGAATGAAAACGAATTCCAGTAGCAGTTTACCAGAACTTAGCAGCCTACCTGGGAGGGTAATGCTGTAAAAGCAGTGAAAGGAGGCCTGACCTTATATTGACAACACTGTAGCTAAGGCAAATACAAACACTTGCTGTGTGGACATTTTTAACAACACAGTGTGTGCATATACAGGGTAGCTGTAATTAAAGAGTTGTTCAGAACCCTGTAGAAAGAATGTATTGGACAAAATTCAAACTTGGTGTAAATACATGGAACATGGGATTTTTATTTACAGAAGATAAAAAATAGTACAAAATTCTGCCACCAGGGGATATTTAGTGATAAAGCATGTGGTTTGAGATTAATTAAACTATAATGGCTAGAAGCACAACAAATCAATTTCCATGTTTATATAACTTACAGATGTGGTTCAATATGTCCTCCTTTCTGATGTTCTAAGCACTGCATTCTGTGAATGACATTTTCTACTGCAGAATGCAATAGATATGCATTTCAGATGACCCCACAACCAAAAGTCACAGAGATTGAGATTAGGTGAACGAAGTGGCTATGCAGTGCTGTGGGAATGCATGACTAATCATTGCTGATACATTGCTGTACCTGAAATCCAATGTGAGGTAGTGCTCCATTCTGCATGAATATGGTAGAGTCGAGGCATCTTCACTGTTGCAATTACAGAACAACAAAGTTGCACAGCATCTCTCGTACAAGTCACTGGTCCTGTTGGTGAAGTTCTTAAAAAAAGTATGACTAATAATAAACAATGCAGTGAAACCACACCACACTGTGACTTTCAATGAGTATAAGGGGAGTCTGATGGAACACGAATCATTTGCAGCTGAAATGCAGCAAATGTGTGAGTTAACACTACCATTCAGATAAAAATGTGCCTCATCACTCCACAAGATCTTCCAAGACCTTGACAACATTTCATAAACAACATTATGTTTATAAAGGATGGAGATAGCAGAGATGAGAATGCTTAGGTGGATGTGCGGTGTGACCAGAAAGGATCGTCTGAGAAATGACTATGTGAGGGGAACAGTGAAAGTTACGAACTTAGGAGCAAAGGTTGAGATGGTTTGGTCATGTGATGAGGAGGGAGGACGAATATGTGGGAAGAAAGGCCATGCAGATGGATGTGCAAGGAAGGAAGATGCGTGGGCAGCCAAAGAAGAGATGGAGGGAGCTGGTAGAAGATGACTTGAGGATGAAGAACTTAGATGTGGTGACAGCCCAAGACAGGAGGATGTGGAGGAGACTCATCATTAACAGCGACCCCACTTGAGTGGGACAAGCTGCAGAAGAAGAAGATATATAAATTTATTTTATAAGCAAGCAAGACTTCAGTAGCTAAAAATATTAAAAATAACATCATCCATCTTCGTTTGAGCTAAGAATGTCAGGGCAAACTGCAGCCGAGGTTGTGCATCACCATGAAGCAAAGCTTGAGTATGGGAAAAACCTCAGCATTTGATTCAGGATTTTCCACAGTTATCTATGGCATGTCTGGTTACCAGATATTGCCTGAGCACTGCTGGACCCTTTTGGATTATTCATTCCATGTTCCATGAAGGCAGTTGCAACTTCGTCAGCTTGTTGAGGAATAATTCATTTGTGTCCTCATCCTGGCCTCACTGTTGAAGATCCACTATTTTCAAATCATAAGATCATTTTTCGAAGATTTGTTATTGCCATTGGACCTTTTCTTCTATCCTTCAAACATGCGTTGTTGTCGATAGTAAAACTTGACTAGTAATGCATGTTCCAGTAAGGTAAGATCCATAGCACTTCAGTCTTATAAGAACGATGTGAATCCGTTTTGGTTTTTCCTTATATCCACCAACTTATCAATAGAAACAGTGAGATTACGCAAATATCACATGATTCTAGTGCTAACTGTCCACTGGTGGCAGAATTTTGTACTTTTTTTATCTTCTGTAAATCAAAACCCCATCTTCCAGAGTGTACTTATACCAAGTTTGGTTGAATTTTGCCCAGTATATTTTTTGCTACAGGGCTCTGAACACCACTTCTTTAATTATGGCCACCCTGTAGCTGTGTGTGTATATATATATATATACACACACAGCACTTGTTTTGTAAAACAATAGGTGCCAGTTTCAATGACGTTTTTTGATTGGAAAGTCCCGAGTTCAAATCCTATTTATAACACAAAGAACCTTTATTAGGGCTTCGTAACTGAAGGTAAGTAATCTCTCAGCCAGTCTCATATGGAGGTGCCAGATTTTTCTTTCCAGAGTTTTTCATGCCACAAAACACTGTCTAGAAGAACACATGTATTTGACAGCCATAATGCACTATACAGATAAGTTTAACTGTCCTATCAAAGTATTAATTAGATTTTAAAGATGCCAAGTTTCTTGCACATGACAGGCCATTGACCCTTAATTGAAAGTAAAATGTGATATCTCAGTCTAATTAAATGGATTGTAATACGAGGATGGTCTGAAAAGTTCTCAGCCTAACAATGAAAAAACAAATCCTCTGCTACTAATGGCTCACGCAAAAAGTTAAGCAAGTTTGAGCACGGTTAGTAATTGGAAGGGACAGTCGTTCGATGCTGTTGGCACACTCTCACTCGATGAGTCTTTGGACTCCCTGGAGGTGTCACATAATAATAATAATTTCAAAATTATTTTTATTTTTCAACATAATCTCCCTTAAGACTAATACATTCATTTCAGTATTGCTCCATAATCATTATCCCACCCCCCTGTAATGGTTCTCAGCAAGACGTGCAAAATACCCCTCTATAGCTGCAGTCACCTCTTGATTCGAAGAAAAACACTGACCAGCAAGGAAGAGTTTTAGTTTTGGGAAGAGATAGAAGTCAGAGGGAGCCAAATCTGGGGAATAGGGTGGATGTTCCAACAATTCATAGTGCAGATCCCTTAATTTTCCCATTCCTGATGAAAGATGATTTTTTTCCTCCCTTCAAACCAGGTCTTTTCTCACAAATGTTTTCGTTTAGTCTGGTTAAAAGATCAGAATAATATTCCTCAGTTATTGTTTTACCCTTTTCAAGATAATTAATAAACAAAATGCCTTTAGCATTCCACAATACCAATGCCATGACCTTTCCTGCTGATGGAACCGACTTTTTCTTCTTTGGTGCTGAACAACTTGCTTCTGTCCACTGTTTTGACTGCTGTTTGAATTCTGGTGTGTAATGGTGAATTCAAGTCTCATCCATTGTAATAAATCACGCAAAAAATCCGTTTTATTCTTGTTAAAACACTCCAAGCACTGTTCAGAGAATTTCATGTGAGTGTGTTTTTGATCTGTTGTGAGCAAGCGCGGCACCCATATTGTGCAAAGTTTTTTCATTTGCAATTCTTCATGCAAAATATATCCTACACATTCTTTTGAAATGCCTATAGTCTCGTCAATTTCACGCACTTTGACTCGTTGGTTATCCAATACCATATTGTGCACTTGATCGATGATTTCTGGTGGTGTTACACTTTTTGGACATACTTCACGTGGATCATCTTCAAGGCTTGTGTATGGCCACGTTTAAACTCGGCAGCCCATTTCTTAATTGTCGAAAACAAAGGAGAAGAGTGCCCATAAACTTTATGAACTTCTTTTGGCATTAAACTTTCTTTTAGAAAGAATTTTATAACCACGCGATACTCAATTTTATCCATTTCAAGGGATACAGACAATACTTTTGCTTCAGACAGCTTTATAAAACAAACTACTTGATAGAATGACTTGCAATTTCACATGGATACTTATGACAGATGTACCAACTTAGGGAAAAAAAAATCGTGCCGATAATGTTGTCATCTATGGTTGAGGCCAAGAACTTTTCGGATCACCCTCGTAGTGTGATATAATTTAGAGAGTCCATAGCTCAGTCAGATAAATTTGAAAACACACAATTTACAGACAAGAATATTTAGAAGCATAGGGGGTAACTACTTTATCGTCATATTATGGTTGGGAAATCCAAGGATACTTGGAGGGCTATGGGTGCTTAAGTGCCTGTTACAGCCACTGATGGATGGATGGATATTATTTATATCTTTGGATGCTGAGTTTGTACTATACAATTCGTTAATTATTGGATGTTATTTTACTTGTATAATTTAAATCTAGCTTTTAGAATCCACACTGACGATGGAGTAAATTAAGCATTCTGAAATATTTGTCGCTTCAGTTAATTATTAATACACTAATATTGCTTTTTTTTTAATGTGATAATGTGTCATTTGAGATTTAGGAATAAGCTTTCTCCAGTATTTCCTGCGGTGGGGGGATTAGTATGCATATTTTGAAGAAAAATGTTATCAATTTTCTGTTGTTTGTCCGATGGTACTAACAACTTTTTACCCTTTGAGGGTTTTGTGTATTTAATAAATAAAATGAATGTAATTTTTTCCCAAATTTGATTTACAGATCGACATTCAAGTGCACCAGAAGATGTGAAAAGAGAACAAGAAATGAGATTTAAAGAACTTGGTGAAGCATATACCATTCTTTCAGATCCAAAGCAAAGATCACATTATGACTTTGGTCTAGATGGAAATATAAGATGTCCAGGTAATTTAGTGTTTTACTTAACTATAGAATAACACATATGCTACAGTAAATAACTTTACTGTTATTCTTAGTTATAAACCCCACAGGTTTCACTATATAAAAAAGTGTTTCACTTAATTTTAGCAATTGATATTGTCATCATCACAGAACATCCATGGATCCATGAAATTAATTTACTCCCTACACACTCATTACTTTTTCAGGCAACGTATTCCATGCACAGTCAATATTCCCAAACTCTTGATATTATCTTTATCTACCCCTTTTTTTCAAAAAAAATTTCCTCATTCTTTTGAAGTCCAGGTGACCAGATTCTATGCACAGTAATCCAAAACTATAGAATAACATGTATGCCACAGTAAATATTTTTTTTTATTATGCAAATATTTTGTTTTACTTGTTCTATAGTATCTCTATTCAGAATGCAGCTGAAGTTTTTGCCCATTTTCATAGTTTTGGTCTTTTTATTGCTGATTTTCATGCCAAATTTGTTACAGCTGTTATTCAGTTTAGTTAAAGAATCTCGGAGTAAAATATTTCAGCTATTTAGGCACAGTTTTTAGTGAAGATGGCAAATCAAATTTGAAAACAGACACAGAATAAGCAAAGCTGGTATACTGGGGAGCCAGCTGAATAAATATATATGGAATAAGAGAGAAATTAGCCAAAACACCTAACTAGCAGTATACGACAGTATTTAAACCAGTTTTATGTTAGGTATCTGAGAGTTGGGTTAGAAATAAAGCACTTGATCAAAGATTAGAGACCATGTAGATATTAGAAAGGAACTTGACACTATTAGTATTCAAGAATGTGTAAGAAGAGATCATCTAAGGTGGTATAGCCACTTAAATAGAATGAGTCAGGAAAGGTTAGCAAAACAGGTGTTTGATGCCAAGATGGCAGAAAAGAGATCCAAAGGAAGACCAAGATAGGTTTAGGTGGACTGATTCAGTCAGAACTGCCTTAAAAGAACAAAATGTTAGATATGACAATATCAGAGTGCTTACAAGTAATAGATTAATATGTAGGAAAACTGTTGATAGGAAGGTTAATAATGTAAACTTAATCATGTGCTGTCATAGTAACCTGAACACCCCTTGGGGGGTACATATCAGGAAATTGATATTTCATTTTATGTATCATAGGACATCATCAGTACAATTATCAAACAACAATAGGAATTGAATTCAAAAAACAGTAGCGCACATGCTTAAATTGGAATCCCTCCATGTATACAGTCGCATGTTCATGGATTAAAACTACTGGGCCGAAATTAAAATATAGCAGATAAATTATTTTATACAATTGAGGATAACAATTTTCCAAACTTTTGGAATAGTGAGACAGGCATTCCAATTAAGATTAGATCTATGAAGTAAGACTCCAGCACTTTCTTATATAAACATTCATGTTTATATATGGGTCTATGTAGTAGATTAGCATTTTGCCATTGGATCCTATGGTTAGCACTTTCAATTCCATGTTGTGCAAGGCCAGATTTCTGAGGTTTGATAAGACAGATGTGATCTTGATGTTCAGAGATACGTTTATTTATAGATCTTCCTATTTATCCATACTATGACAAGATACATGAACTTGGATGTAGTTACAGCCCAAAACAGGATGATGTGGATGAGACTCACCATAAAAAGTGACCCTACTTAAGCGGGACAAGATACACAAACATGGCACTTTGTATTCACCATGTAGCATCATTGGTGAGAGTTTGTCTTTTGGAGAAGGTAGCAAGTTGTGACTTTAGTTGATGGGTTTATAGGCAGCAATGAGTTGATATTTTTTTCGTAATTTTTGCCAAACATTCAGAGATGCCTTTAACATGTGGTATAGGAGTCCTGTGGGCTTCTTATCTGGGTTGATTTGTAGGAGAGCGGTTAATTATTTTTGGGGTTGTTTCTGTTCAGTAGAACAAAAATTCTGAAGAATTGAAAATTATCAGAGAAACAACCTTACTAAATAGATATAATCCAATAACCTCTGCTGTTCATTATTCATCTGACCATTGCAGTAATCACTTTTGTAGTGTGTCCATTGAACTTCATCTCTTTCTCTCTCTCTCTCAACCTCTTGCTTCAAGATCTCTTGTCTCTCCCGCCTCTTCCAGTATAATTAAATACACAGCCTACTATCTCTGAATCATAAGGTTTAAAAGCTTATGCTTGGTTACATTAAACTGCCATTCCTGTGCATTTATCCATTTTCCCAGCATATTCAAATCCTCATGAAATATCACTACATCAGCACCATTTCTAATAAGTCTCCCCACCTTTACACCATCTACAACTAACTGCAGTATCCCCTACAATCTCTTTCAAATATCACAGATATTAGCCAAATAATGCAACAGTAACATACAGTAACGACACAACAGTAACATAATAGTGCTGGCTTCACTTTTTGTATGATCAGTGGATACACTAGTAAGTTATTTAAACTTATTTTTTGTAACTTAAATAGCATATAGCAGCCTGTCAAATGGATTTGTAAAAAATCCAGAAATATTACAGTAATGCATTTAATTCCTCTCCCAACATTATAATAAAATATGACCAGATCATTAAAATAAGACCACCTTTTTACAAATCTATGCTTGCATTTTTAAAGAATCTCACCCTTATTTGCCTGTTCCTGCTGTATACAAATCCCAGCAATTTTTCCAGAATCTTAACTATATATATAACAGAAGAAATGCACACTGGGCTATAGTTTGATGTTTCCATTTCGGTGTAATTTTTATGCAGTGGCTTTATTTTGCTCTCTGCTTCCTAATAAAGAGTCAAATAGTGACCATTTGTAATAGATTCATTAAACAACTGGGCCAATGTCACTGTCAGTTCCTTGGTACATCGTCTTAAAACTTACAGCAAAATTTCATCCAGTCCTGCTACCAGTTGACATCCAGAGTGCCTTAAAATTTCAATTCATCCATTTCGTTTGCTTGCAGTCTCTTTGAATAAAACCTGTTCTGGAATGAAATACTTCGATAAGTAATCATTAAATAATTTTAATGTATCATCTTCACCCTCACTTTGTATTGTGGTGGATGGTTTCCTCTTTTTCAGATTTCTTACGATGAATGGAGTACTGTGGAGCTCTGTATTTTTGTCCATCCTCTTCATGCTATACATTACATTAATGTATCTTTTGCATAGCTCTTGAGGACCATATATGGAATTTTTCGTCATGGCAATCTTGTACACCAGGTGATAAAATTCAGCTACCACCTAGACTTTCACAGATAGTAGTGTGCAGTGGGATTTAAACACATGGCTTATTGGTTGGAAAGTAGATGTGCTCTGCATTTGACCAATAGGACAGCTGCTATTTCTGTCCTGTTGGATGGGAAGAGTTATAAGAAATGATGCTGATATCAAGTCCCTACAAGAAGATTTAAATCCAATGTAGATTATTTAAATTTAAATAAAATTTACATTTTATTTAAATTTAATGTAGAGGTGTAGAACTGCATATTGATTTTGGTGGAATGGACTCCAGAAGGTGGATGAGATTTGGGATCTGAAGTCAGTTGACAGGCCAAAAGCCTGAAGTTCAGTGGGCATGATGCAGAGCACACTTACAGGTAGAGATAAGGAGGTAGTCATATCACTGTACAAGCACTGATCACACACAAATGGACTTCTGTGTGCAGATTTAGTGATCTGGTTTTCTTGTCTTGAGGGTCCAGAGAGGAGTGACTAAGACATTATTAGGGATTTGAAGTATTGGACATAGGGAAAGGTTGTGCACATGTAAATTGCAAAATTTAATGGATGGGTGGAAAAAAGCCAAAAGAGAGGATTTTACAGAATTAATAAGGGCATATACATGGAGTAAGGTGTATGTGTAGGGGGGAGAATGAGAGGTCATTCCTAAAAGCGTAAAGATTGAAATTAGGATTTTTTTTTTACTTGGAATGGTAGGTGAGTGGAATGTGTTGCCACAGTGTATTATTGTAAATGCTAGGAGTCTGAATGAGGTGTAAATGATGAATATTTCACACTTAAATTCATTGTTTCATTGAGATAAATTACCTATAAAGAAATGGCTCAATTGTATTTTATGTGTAATTTAAACAGGCTGTTTTAAATTTAATTTTTATTTTATTTCATTTTAGATTCTGACCACCTGTTTCAACAAAATTTCTTTGGTAATTCTAGCAGCTTTTACTTCAGTAATCCTGGAAACCGGCGGCACAATTTTTCTTTTCATTTCAGCTGAAATTAAACTATAAGGATGGAAATTTAGTCGCATAATGCAGCCAGCAGCACAAGGACTGTCTTTGCTGTTCAAGTTAAGATTTGGAAATAGAAAGCTGTGTAGATGCTTGCAGTTGGCAGTGTGATATTTTATGAGTTGTTAACTACGATTTGAACTGAGTATAAATACAAGCTTCAAAGGTTTCTCAAGAAGATAGAGAAGTTGCTGAAATTAAGATCAGTTTAAATATTGCTATTATTCTTCTATTATTTGTTATATATATATGTATATACAGGGACAAAATATTGAATCAGTTCAAAACTCTTAAGGATGAAAAGGAAAATGTTTGCATTGCTTTTTCTACAGTTCATATTTCAGCTGTTAAATAACCATGTGATCATTCCATAATGCAACCTGAGGAAATTCTTCAGTTCATTCTGGAGATTTATATTAATATTTTGGTGATCTGACTACTGATTTATTACAGACCTTGTTTAAACATCCAAGCATCAATACTAAATCTTTTTAAGTCACTTCACATATGTAACTGTGCATTATTAAACTTTATGCGCAGTTAATTTTATTTATTTTTTTGTTATATATATATTTAGACTAATAAGAGTATTATAATACATACAGCTATTTTATTAGCTGCTTTCCAACAGAAATAATTAACTAAAACAATAGGGAATTTCATTCGCTGAGCAGATCATGTTAAACTGGAAAAAACCATTTTGTACTTAATATAATAGTGTATATCACAGGTAGATAAATTCATGAAAATTTTAGGATCAACAAAATCACTACACATACCAATATTCTTCTATAATAATTATTTTAATGACAGAAGCTCACTAATATTACTTTGGATATTAGATATTGATATATGTTGCCAAAACTAGTATTTTGGAGTTGCAAGAAACCCTTGTGGTGTGTGTTTAAAATATTTCATTAATTGGTGTTTCTCCACCCTTGAATAATTCAATAATGAATTGCTGCCAAACTGTTCATTGCTTTTCAAAGATTGTCCTAGCTGAAATATAAATCTTGGATTTCTTCTCTTCAGAAATATATTTAAAAAATTCTACATTACTTAACAAAACAATTTGTGGTAATGCAGCTAATTATGAAGATGTGATTAGATAGATGATTGATAGGGTATCGAATAATATATGTCAATGTTTGAATAATATATATGTAATCAGTTGTTGGGTTATAGACATACTTATTCTTTCCCAGATAGTCTTTATCCTTCTCTAGTCAAACTTAGAACATTGTGATAACTATTTGCATATTATCTAGCCAAAATTTAGATAGTAAGATAGTAACAGTGTTTACTTTACTTGAAGTTAATTGTAACAAAAATAGAAAACAAAAAATAGAAAATAGGCAACACAATTCAGAATTAATATTTTTTGGATTAATTCTTTCTCAAGTAAATTAGCAGAATTCTGTTTGAAACAAGATCTTATTTTGATTCAATTTAAACAGTAGTTAGACCTATTTCTGGCTATAGTTTTCTACTCTGTGGCAGATTATAATACAAGCAAAAGTTAGCAAACATAAAACTAATGTAACATATAGTTTATCAGGGGGGGGGGAAATGAAGTAATACATGTTTTTTTGCTTAACAGCATATTAAAATGCATATTAAAGCATATTGGATGTTGTTTTCTGTGAGGTGTATTCAAATTTCAAATTGTAGCCTTTGAAATCCTTCACATCATGTTATGAGATAAAGGTCTATATATGCTGGGGGGAGGGAAGAAGAGAAAAACTGATTATAATTATGCTGATGACATTTTCTGCATAATAATAGTTTTACTAATCAACAACTAGTTTGTTCTAAAATAATGTCTAATGAAAATCAAAGCAATTTACCAAACCTTGTCAAAACAGTTTAGATATTCTGTAATAAAATACTGAACTTTCCAATAACTTTGTTTTTACTGTAAATCTGAAGTAATCACAAACTATGTAAAAATTCTGTTTTTAGTGGCAGAGTATGTAATTTATGGTCCTCACTTCTATATCTGCTGTCAGCTGTTATTTATTTTTTTAAAATATTATTGAAAGCAGAATTTTGTGACATTCATTGCTATTGTAAATAAGAGTTTTATTAATAAAAGTTTTAATAGTTACAAATATTTATAACTTATATGAGAGTATCTTTTGATAATTAACTCACTCAGGCTAAACTTTTATTTATGAATCTATGTGTGTAATGATATACTTATCTCACAAGTTAAAGTCTCCAAATAGAATTAATAAAAAAATGTATTAGTTTAACATGCTATTATAAAGGTGATTGTTGGCATTAGTGTTACTTTTTCTCCACCTCAAAAAATTTGTTTTCACCGAATTATAAAGTTTAAGAATTATTATTATACATTTAAGTTTCATAATAATAATTTTCTCTTAATGATGTCTACTTCTTATAGTACTGCTATAGCTATGTAGTATGTCAGTCTTGGCCCATGAGAATTGTTCTGTGACATAAACATTACATGAGAATTTAGTTCCTTAACAATGGTCTCTTAATTTCATTTCATTTGTGGATGAAGTAGAATGTACTTTATATACTTATGAAGTAGATTCTACTTCATAATGAAGTGGTTACAGTATAGGATAAATTAGAACCAAGTATTCATTATTTTTTTAAAAAATTATAGCTACAGTGTTAAAAAAAAAAAGTAATCATAATCATATATACAGGCATATAGTATTATAATCAAAAATCTGTCTTCATACTCTGTGGCAGAGTGAGGGCAACCTCTTAGCAGATATCTGGAACACATTCCATTGGTTCCAGATAATACTGCCCAGACCCTGAATACAACCCTATGTGAGATTCCACACTCTTGCAATATCAGTAATTCTGTAGCCTTATTCAAGTTTTCCAATAATTCTTCCCCATGTGAAATCATCTAGATTCTAGATGATGTCTTTGAGACATTACAACGTTATTCCTTCATGAAAAGGACTTCACTCAAACAAAATTTGCTCAGCAGAGCCTTTTGTCTTTTATCCTGTTGAGTGCTATCACATGACCTCATTACATGCTATTCGAAAATTTGAATGTATGCTCACTTTCCACTCAAAATCATCAGTTATACAAATTGGTGCAAGTTGATTCATCTGAATTTGCAATTGTACTCTTCAGAAATAGTCTTCGTCTTAGGGTTTTGGGCACCAGTGTATCATAGGAGCTATCCCATGGAAAAAAAATTTGCAAGGGAGAATTTAAAAAAAATGAATAATTGGATAAATAAAAAATAATATATATCTTGTACTCTGAAATGATTTAAAATAAATTCCTTATTGAGAAATAGCATAGATTTGTAATAATTAGAATCAAATGTGTGATTCTTTAAGTGTATAATCACTCTTTAGCATTTTGTAGATTACAGTGTTTCATTTTCTTTTATTACATACTTCCTTATAAAATAATCTTAAATCAACCTATAGTATTTGCTATCATTCCTAATTATTAATAATTAGGAATTGGCACATATGTTCACTGGCTTTCTTGATCG
This sequence comes from Typopeltis vanoorti, assembly GCF_054136105.1. Classification (NCBI taxonomy): domain Eukaryota; kingdom Metazoa; phylum Arthropoda; class Arachnida; order Uropygi; family Thelyphonidae; genus Typopeltis; species Typopeltis vanoorti. The sequence continues at coordinate 143,365,200 of NC_143550.1, forward strand.
TAACAGCCAGAAGTAAGAATGACGGGAGTAACCCTTTTCACAGGTGACCTGGAAGTGGAAAGTATGATTTGAACTGGTAGAGTTAGCAGTTGCAGAGAATTAGAGGACAGATTTAGTTTTGCCGAGTGGTTAGTGTATCTGCTCTCCAGTCAAAAGGGTGCAGGTTCGGATCCCACCATGGGCATGGATGTTTGTGATTGTCTGTGAAAGCGGTGGTAGTTGGCATTAGTGTAAGTGATGTGGTTCGCTGAGTGGTGAAGATGGAGAGTTGTGGAGCAGGTGTCCTCCCTTGATGAGTCTCTGGACTCCTTGGAGGTGTCATGTGATAATAATAATACTAAAATTTATTAGTAACAACACATTGAGATTAATGTGCTTTTTACATGATATAAGAGGTCACTTGATATATTTATTTTTTAAAAGGACTGTAAATTAAACATTAGCAAAAAAAAAAAAAAAAGAAAAATATTTAAGATATAAAAGTTAGAAATTTATATTTAATTCTTGTCAATAAAATCACATGATAATTTGATGAAATTATCAATAAATTAAAATTTATAATTTAAGAGGTTATAAAATTTATAAAAAAAATTTCACATAAAATTTATAATGTCAAACTCAGTCTCTGCATTTTAATTAACATAAAAATTTAAATTTTAATGTTCATTAAAAATTAACATTATGTTTCATATCAGATTTTTCAAGTATATATATATATAGTAGCAAACAAATTAATCCGAATGTTCACATTTTAAAGAAAAATTTTAATTTTACAAGAAAATAAGTACAAAAATTAAACTCCAACTTTACCTAATAATTTATGTGCTCCTCTCTAAGTTCATTAATTCATTGAGGCATGGACTCTACCAACATAGAACACATTTTTCTGATTTCTGCATCTGAAACCATACTTTTATAATGGATTGTATTAAGTTAACTTTTGTATCCTAATTTAATTTTCAACCATCAGGAGAGTTGCCTGGCGACTGAAGCACTTGGATGTTGTGATTTTTGAGGAACCCTTTCACTTTTTTTGAAGTATGGCATGGAGTAAGATCCTGTTGGAAGACGAATTCCTTGTCTTTCTGGATCTGTGAGACTACTCTTTTCTCCAATATTTTTATGTATTGGCCACTTTTCACCATACCATCAACAGACCAGACACAAGTGATCCTAAACCGTCATGTTTAAAACAACTCAAGAACATCTTTTTAGCTGGGTGTTTAGGAGTTTGTTGAATATGGATGGGCGAAGTCTTCTCATTGCATCTGAGAATAGCAACTTCTTCCACTTCTCAACAGTCCAATCTTTGTACACTTTTGCCAACCGGAACCTCTTTTTCTGCATCTTTTTGTCAACCACTGTTTCTTTTTTGGACTGTGGGCAGTCCTCGCTGCTTCCATTAATGTTCAACAGACTGTCATGTCAGGAACATTAGTCCCACTAGCTGCCAAATCCCTATTTAAGTCTCCAGCAGACAATCTTTGATTTATTTGGCTTTTCCTAATGAGTAAATGTAGTTTTCCTTTTTCATCCACATTTTCCTTTTTTGTCAGAAGAAAAGGTACTGTCCCCTAAACCTCTTTAAATTTGCATTAACAGTACCCAAACCAACACACTCATTGGCAGTTTGTCTTTGAGTCATGGATGTGTGCTGAGTATATATTTTTGAATGCTTTCTTGGAGATGTACTCATTTTATTCACAAAATGAATAAAACACTATGAATGTCAACTTGTTTACACTATTAATAAACATTGTAGAGAGTTAAAACATGCAGCACTCAATCAAAATAGTGAACTAAACCAAAACCAAAAAATTGATGAAAATTTGGCTTGTTTGGATTAATTTGTTTGCTACTGTATATGATAGACATTTCATTACAATAGGCTTGTTTTCTCAAAATCGAGATTTTGTAAATTTGCTCTTTGTAGCTGTTGTTAATATATGAACTTCTTCCAATGAATTTCATGCTCACATCCTTGTTAAAGATAATCATTTGTAATTATAAGGGTAAAGAAATTACTTTTTAATGACATGCTTAAAATAGGAACTAGATACAGGAGCTGTTTGTTTAATATTGCATCAATAAATTCTCATAACATGGTTTTCAATATAGTCTTTGAAGTTGATCAAAGAGATGTGTATATGTATCTTGAAGTGGCATTTTTAGTACTAAATTAAATAAAAGTATGATGTTTAAAATATAAACACTGCCTTTAAGCAAGAAAAGATGTGCATCATGACATTGAATATTCAGTTCCTGTTAGATATTTTAAGGCAATAGAAATTTCAAAATGTAAAAAATTACTTTTGTATATACTTGAATTATGTTTGGCACTAAAATTCAGGTACGAGTGCTGTAAAATAAGATATATTAAATGGCAATAATAAATACAAATATTAAACTATTTCCATTCATTGTTTACCCTAAATGACATTTTTTCACTTCCTAATAAAATCTGACTTTATTGACTAATATCTTTAATTTTGGTTGAGTTTTTTTCTTCCTCAAAACACTAAACTTTGTAGATTGATGTAATAGTTCAGGAATTTTGAGAATCAGAAGCTGGAAATGAATTCAAAGAATGCTTCGTAATATAGGAAGCATAATTAAAATGTTTATTTTTATTTCTCTAGCTTGATGGTAATGGGCATTAGTGAGATTTTGTCTATCTAGTGCTGAAAGTAAAGTGACTAACATAATATCTAATCTTCTTTTATTCATGTTGAAGTTTCTGGAACATAAAACTACGTGAATACTGGAATGTAAACAAATAACTTATTAGCTTAAATCAATGATTTATTAATTAAATTAATTATCCAGGTCATTTTAGTTTGTCTTCACTGATTGTGTAGTGTTAAATTGCCTCTGATAATACTAACTTAAGCTAGCGAAACATTGGTTGTAAATAATTAAAGCTAATAAATTATTTGTCTACATTCAAGTGTCCACACAGTTTTATGTTCCAGAAATTTCAACATGGAGTCTAATATTCTAGTTACCTAGCATTTTCAAACTCTGAACTAACATATGAAAATCAGTCATTTCAATGACTATTTATAGTTTTATTTACAATTTTATCTATATCTTAACAATGAATCTCTTTTCACCTAACATAAAAAACCCTGAAAATCAACTATTCTGATATTTGCTATTTATATTTATAGTTTCACTGATTATCTGAACACTGAACTACCTGTTGGAACATCCAGTTATTATTTTCCCAACCTCCATGGAGTCATACGACTCAATGTGATAGATCAACACTAGACAACACAAAGTCTATACTGCTACTTAAACCCATTCAACACATTTTTCTGATATCTTTCAGAAAAAAGATATCAGAAAAATCCTCATCAGTCGATACTAATAAGACCTGGTTTTTGGGGAAAAAAAAAACTATGTTCCAGAAATTTCTGGAACATAGAGTCTAATATTCTAGTTACCTAGCATTTTCAAACTCTGAACTAACACCTACAGTTAATCCTCTTTCTTAACTTTTTGACCCTCCCCTTTCTCAAGGTTGTAACTATGTTATTTACGTGCACGTAACTTTATAACTTGGGAATTTGCCTCGGGCTAGAGCCGAATTCCTTTGTTATAACAACAAGCATATTTCTTCAGTATTTCTGAAAATGTATTTTTATTTCAACTGCACCATCAGAAATCGCAGATAAGATTTAAATATCCTTCTAAAAGAAAAACCACTTCACTAAGCATGAAAATACTTCTATCTGTCAACACTCAAGCAACGTAAAACTCTATTCTACAGTCGTGGTAAACTATCCCCTTAAGTCACATAGGTTCGATTTTTATGAGCAGTGCATTGGCATGCAGGAATCAGGCAAATTATTTGACAAAGAAAACAGTTTATTCATACTAATCAAGTTACATTAAAGGTTAATACTAAGCACACAAATATCTCTAACTCTACACTTCTCATTAACTTTAGCTAGGAGCTTAAATTCTACCAAGTTCAACAATCTTTCATTACGTACATAGCCTATGATAATAATTGTGCCTACACTTAATTTATATATTATAATTGACCTACAATGCTATACAACAGGCAAGTTAAATAACAGGTAACAATAAACGCTATCTTATCTCACAATTAAACAGGTAAATTCTCAATATATAGCTAACTGCCTATAGTCCTTAAGTAATATTAACAAACAAATACGCTAGAGCAATCTCTGTTACAATTCCTGCCTTTAGATAATCATATATAAAGACCTTACTTTGTATTAAAACATCTAGTCCACATCAGTAGATCCTTGAGATCATTACCTTCTGTTTCATTCTGATATTTCTTTTCACTTACGGGCACCTTTTTACATCGACAGGGCACTTCTACTGGTGGCAATCAGCAGGCACTTTGGCTTCTGGAAGTCCAAAACTTCTTCTTTCACTGCTTAATCGACCCATCTAATTACTTCGGGTGTCTGTTGGCTGGAACGGGTCCCTTGACCTGGAATCAACGGGACATACACGAACCGAGAGCTGGAACAGAAAACTGAGCGAAAGCCTGCTTATCCAGCAATGAACATCGATAACAGCCTTTTCTCTTTTAGCAGTCTACTGGCTACCTATGACTGACATGTTGTCCTGTGTCCTTTTGCCCTTGATGCCTCCACCTTTTAAGCTACTCCATCGATCTTGAATTTTGCTACCCCCTTCATTCCCTTGGGTATTCATGGGTCTGTACCCGCCACCTTTTTCATCGTTGCGTTAAGGGGGGGAACCCTGTACATTCTTGACCTTCGTAAATGTGATAGCCTCAGGTCTTATTTTAATCCATCTGGGATATTTCTTTGTCTTAAACATTCTATTATTACAAATCTTTTATACACATTTTTCTTTGTCCTAAACAATTTAATATTACAATTCATTTATACATAATTTTCTTTGTTCTTTGTTGTTGTACATTAATTCAACTGTTAAATATTTACAAAAATTGCAAGCAAATCAATGTAATTTATATTCCTAAGTAAAAATCTGTATAAAAAGAATTTAATTAAAAATTTCTGTCCATACAAGATTTTACAATGCTGTTCCTTGCAAAACTATACTTTGCAAGGAACTCATTTCTGTATGCAAGTTCGTAACAACTTCTCTAAAATCTTTACAATTACTCCGGAGATACGGATAGGTCAATAGCTACACACATCAGTCTTTGTGGGATTATCATACAATTTTGCCATTCCTCTTGAATCTTTCCTTAAGGCCCTAGCCAATTCAGCTGAACATTCCTTTAGCACATGCTGATATCTCATCTGTCCCAACTGCCAAATTCTTATCCAGGTTATGCAACTGTTCTAAAACTCCTTCTCATGTAATTCTGTCTCTTCATCTAATATAGTGGTAACATTGTGTCACTATGTTACATACACCAGGTTGATCTTGGTGAAGTGGGCACTCGTCATTTGAACCACCTTATCTGTATCTGACGCTAGGGTACCCTCTGCATTCAATAGTTATTCTTCCACATTCATTCTTTCTTTCACTTGCAGTATAATGATAAAAATTCTTTTGCACTGCCTTTAGCCTGTGCAGCCAATTTCTAATACTCAACTTTTCTGGCATTAGCTTTATATATTTCATATCGCCTTCTTATGGATTTCTTGTTTAATGAGATTGCACATCCATTTCACTCCCATTTTATCTGTTCTTTGAACTCTAGGGACACAATCGCTCTCAGACATTTATTATATTATAATAAATGTCTGCTTTCTTGGCAATTCCGACCATAATCGTATAATCTTTTTCACAAATCACAGCATCATAACCTATTGCACTACAACCAATTGGAATGATCTCAAAGATTTCTACATCTCTTTTCCATGGTCAGATTACCATTTTTGCTTTTCTGATCCATATATCTATTCCAAAGTAATAACCAAATTCTTATTCGAATGAAGGTCTTCATTCCGTCACTCCACTCCAAACCCCTCTTCTCTAAAAATTGTGCCTCTGCAGTTCATGATAAAAACATACGAGGTGTGGCTATTACATAATGAGACTGGTTGCAAAAATGTGGTTTATTATTACAATTGTACAACTTAATCGTTATTCCCCCTTCAACATACTCCCCTCCTCTATCTATGCACCGTTGCATACAAATTTTCCATTGTTGGAAGCAGTGCTGCAAGTCATCAGGTGTTATCTGCTTCAGTAACGTAGCGCTGCCGTTTTCTCCTTTATCCCATCCACTGACTGAAAATGGGTGCCCTTCAATGCGAATTTCAACTTTGGAAAAAAGTAAAAAGTCGTATGGAGTTAAGTCTGGCGAGTAAGGTGGATGGTCCAAACTGGGATCTTCCTATCAGCCAGATACTGCTGTGGACTGGAGTGTTATTCTTCCACAGATCAGGTCTCTTTTTCCTCACTCACTCTCTCAGCTTGGCCAGAACCTCAAGGTAATAATGTTGGTTAACTGTCTGACCCTCTGGTACCCATTCAACCATTACCACACCATTAATATCAAAAAAGATCAGCACTACCTTCAGTTTTGACTTGCTCATTCTTTCTTTTTTTGCCATTCAAACATTTGCGCATGTGATGACATTACGTTATCACCATACACCTCCTGCAACAGTTTCAAACACTCAGTTTGCAATTTCTTCAATTTCACAAGGAATTTGAGATTAATGCACTGCTCGAGTTTAACATTAGACATTATTCTGGAAAAGCAACTTCACATGCATTTCTTTTATAATTGCCTACAGACTAGCTACGAGCGACAGCAAACAATGCTTATTTCAACTGCTTCTAGAACCTTCAAGGTCATTCACGGCTCAAGCGCATCCCACTGCTACGAGTACACGATTCACAGTGCACCTTGTCTCGTTATTTAATAGCCACACCTGGCATGTGCAATGACTCCAGTTAAAACTCCAACTTCTAACTCATCTTACACCGTAACCTGAAACAAACGTAAAAAAACTCAATAAAACCAAGCAGACTTTCTTAAGGGCAAAATGAATAAGCTTCCACCTGCTCAACTGGCAGTCAAGCCTTTGTATCCCTTGCTGGGCATAAGTTTTGCTCTTCCTTGTTTTCACCTCTCATGTCGTGATAGTACTATAGTAGCATCACTCAAAGATAAGGCAGACCTTTTGGCATGGAGTCTTTTCTTCCAACTCTTATTCAGATAATATAAGAGGAGAGATAAGGCAAATCTCTCCTCTTATAATACCACAAAAAACTACTTGCTGTGTGCCTCTTCTGATCTTTCAGAAAGATATCAGAAAAATCCTCATTAGTCGATGCTAATAAATATCTTGGTACAGATGACATCCCTCCATTTGCACTCAAAACTTGAACCCCGGGATGAACCACCATCCTGTACTGCTTATATAAGCTGTCATATTCATATGGAATCTAACCAAACAGCATGGAAGCAAGCCTTTATCCAGCCTGTACCTAAAAAAAGGGAGATAAAAGTCAGTCATCAAACTATCATTCCTTTGCTCTTATCTCTGTACTCTTGAAAGTGATGAAGAAAGTTATCAACAACCAGCTTCTTTACTACTTGGAGGCCCATCAGTTACTTATTGATATGGATTCTGGCCATTCTAATTCTACAGACATGATCAAATGCCTTTGAGATATCAAAGGCATTTGATTGTATCGGGCATTGATGCCTTCTCTACCAAGCTATGATCTTAGTCTTCCTTGTCCCTTTGTGATTTATTGCCAGATTTCTCTCTGGTCGATCTCTGTATATGTGTTTCTGCATTATGCCTTTTACACGTACTTTCATTGTGAATGGCTTCCTCTCGCCAGATTTCTTTATCAATGCTGGAATTACCCCAGGGTTCTTTGCTCTCACCCACACTATTCTTCCTTTACATCAATGACCCCTCTTCTCTGACTTCCAAATTCTATTTATAGTTTTGCAAGACAGTACTCTCCATTCCTTTTATTCTTTTGAGAAATCCTATGGTATATTTAAATAATGAAGCTTTAAGATCAGCGTCACAAAGAATCAGCAAGTTATACTTGCCTTCCTATGCTAATGGAGTTAAAATGCCTCTAAAATTTTTTTTTTATGCCACATACATGAAGCACACATCAAGTGGAAAGGAAACTTCATCACACAGCTAATAAACAGATTCAGTTCACCATTACTGAACTTCACTTTTTGTTTGTGATGTCATTCACACAGTTGCAAATCCTGAGAATACAGTAATGCTATACTGTGATATAAAGCAAACAGCTGATGATACAAGAAAAAGATTATGTATATTATGCACATTGTATAAAAAGAATGAAACAGTTATAGAAGAAAGAAAAGATAAGTTTAGATTTCCTTAAAAAAAATAAATAAATATGAATGGTGATTTTTAGTGAATTCCTTATTATTTAAGTTCCTGTCAAGAAGTTAATGTATCTTGATTGTTGTGAAATTTTGTTTGTGATTGAAGTTTGGAAAGAAAACCATTCTCTGTATTTATGGAACTGACAGCTGCCAAGTGAAAAACTGGAATATTTCAACATAGTTGTATTCTGTTCCACTGCTAAAAAGCTGATGCTTATGAAATAAGCTGTTAATGTTTTAGATAATCAACCTACTTTAAACAGAAATTGAATATGCTTACAGTAAAGTATGTGTTGGCAATTTCTTGTGTAACTGTGTGTGTGAGGAGAACTTCCATCAACACAAAATACTTAAGGATTGATCAACCCCTTAACATACAAAGATGTCTGTGACACGTCTTTTGTTTATTGCACCAAAATTGATTTTGAATTTTGGTTTCACATAAATACAAACGAATATAGATGACAATCTTGTGCCTATTTCCTTTCAGCCGAGAAAAGTTGCCAATGGCGTGTATCGGCTATTTCATTTGCGTTTGCAAAAATTCATCATTATTTTTCAAATAATGATGAATTTGATCCAGCAAATATCCCTCGCCCAAAACATTGGCAGAAAAACAACCGCTTTCTGATTTTTAATTGGTACGTTAAGGGGTTAAGAAGATGTGTTTTGGTTTTCAAGCACAAAATTAGCCACAATAATTTCTTACACTTAATTTCTGTTGTGTCTATTTGATTCTATGGCTAAATAGATATTAACTTCTGCCTTTGAAGACATTTTGTAATTAATGTCAGAACGATTTGATCCATTGTTTTCATGTGTGAATTTTATAAGTTGTGTTTTTATATATATATATCACACTTTGTTAATAAAATATATAAAAAAGAAACTTAGTTTTCAAGTATGTAGCACAGTGCAACACCAAATACATAGAACTGATGACAGAATCTGTAAAATTAGGGAAGTGAACAGAATTCATCAATGAACAGATTATATTAAAAATGAAGATATTAGGAAGTAACTTGGCATTGTTAGCAAAAATATGTGTGATGCCAGGGTCATTTAAGGGTCCAACTAGGAGGAGATCTCCACTTAGCCTTTTAAAGAATGCAGAGAAGTGACCAGGGCTGATGTCTAATGTCCAATCCTCACTTTCTCATGATGCCCATTAGTAGGTATCTGCATGAATATTGAATGAACAAGGATAAGCTGTAAAAAAGGTTTAGTTGAAAAATTGATTGGCTTAAATGAAAATACAACGATACAACAATCTTCTCTAATTCAACACAACACACATGCACGTAGTTATCAGCAGACCATGAACCAGCAAACAACATCATTGCAAATGAACACTTTCATTGTTATTCCTGTTCAAATATTTTCATTATACTGTTATAACCTGTTTTTTAGTTTATTCACATACAAGGATGATTCCATAAGTTTCCAGGCTGACTAACTTTTGGAAGTGATAGAAAGAAAACAACTGTGTCACTTTTCAACATAATCTCCCTTTACTTCAACACACTTTTCACATCTTTAAATTAACATTTCTATGCCCTTGAACAAATAGTCTGCACTTTTGTCTGCAAAATTGCCTAAAACTGATTGTTCACCTCATTGTCATCTGAAAATTTTCTTCCTCGAAGGTCTTTCTTCAGTTTCGAGAAGTAGTAGTAGTCACTTGCTAGATCTGGGCTGTAGGGTGGGTATTCAATCTCCTGGAAGCCACAGCCCTTCACAACAATAGCCATATGGACTAGAGCATTGTCGTGAAGCAGGCGAACACCATGACTCAGCATTCCTCATCTCTTCTCCTTTATGGTGTCATGCAGTTTGCACAGGAGTGAAGCATAATATTCTGCATTCACAGTGGTATTCCTTTCCTTGAAGTTAATCAAGAGAATTCCCCAACAATGCCAAAAGATTGTTGCTATGATCTTGGTGGACTGAGTGACCTGGGCTTTTTCTCAGCAGTCTTTCACCTGGTTTGCACCACTCCATGGATTCCCTTTTGGAAAGAGAATCATAATAAAGGACCATGGTTTCCTTACCAGTGACAATGGATTCCAGGCACATCTCTCTGATTCCCTTAGCAAAGCTCTAAAAACTTGCAGGAACAGGTCACATGATGCTCCTTCTGAAATGGAGAGAGAAGTCAGGGCAGCAACCTTGCACTGACCTTCCTCACGTGAAACTTCTCGTGAATGATGCGAAAGATGGGTTGTTATAGAAAAGCTCCAACCTTGCTGAGATTTCTTTGAGCTTCAGCCATCTATCATTGAGCAGTTCCACCTCAATAAGAGACATTTTCCTCAGTCATCACTTCCACAGGCTGACCATCACAAGGATGATCTTCGATGCTCTCTCTTCCTAGGCAAACCGTTTAGCCCATTCATTCCTCCATGGTGGAATATGAAGGAGAAGAGCTTCCCCATAAACACCATCCAGTTGCTGTTCGATAGCACCAGGAAAAGCCCTTCTTTGGTGAAAGACTATCACAGCACAGTGCTCAATTTTTAACATTACAGCCATTTAGCATCGTGTTAGTCAAACGAGTGCCTCCAACCGAATGATGCAGGTAAAGAGTTGAAACTGGTACACTAAGCTCCCCATAGATAGTACTATCTGTCATGCATTTTAAAGTTTTGTATGTTAGGCTGGAAACTTTTTGAACCTACCTCGTATTTCTCCTGATGATGTAAAATACAAGAATTTTCAAGAAAGTAGTTGAGTAGTCAATAAAGTAGCAATCTATCCCATCTGGTTCTTTCTTGTGGAGTAATACTAGCAAAAAAAAAAAAAAATCTAGAATTCAAGATACCACCCATAAACATAAGAAGTATCATTGGAAAAGAAGTGGAACTGGCAGAAGGATTAAAGAAATACCATGTTAAAATAATTAGTATTACTGAAAGAACAGGTAAGATTCTTCTGAATACAAGAACAAAATTTTATATTCAGGCAGTGATGATCATGGAAAGAAAGGAGTAGCTACAGTCTTTGACAGCAAACAATCTTCTTGCAAGGCAGGCAGTGATGTGGACCTGAAATGGTCCACATCACTGCCTGCGAAATGGGGAAGTGGGCAAATGGGACTTAATTATATCTATGGTGCAACAGAATTTATATTAATAAAGAATTTTTGAGTCATTAGAGAAGGAAGCCGACATAAAGTTGGTCTTTGTTGTACTCAAACAAAGTACTCAAAGGGAAATAAAACTGAATGTTTTTGAAAATTACATATAAGTTTTCCTACTGAGTATTCCAAGTAAGCTTAATTGAGAAGAGACTATAAAAAATTGTGGAATAAAAACAAAGACAAAGCGGTTCAGGACAAACAGGAATTGTCAGGATCAGATTTTCACTTAAGACAGAGTTGAGAATACATGGTAATATGACAAGGTAACAAAAGAAAATCTAACAGATAAGCTTAGGTGTTGATGGTTATTCATGACTTATTTTTCACGGTATTAACAACACCACAAACACTTTTTTTTCAACAAAGATGTTTTATTAACGCTTATATTTCGCTGATTTTCAACTCAGCATCATCAGAGCACAACACACAATCCATTTCAATCCATTTCGAAACACTGGTTAAAAATCTAATCCTAAAAGATTCAGACATAATGGTTAGTTTCGATGTCACCTCCTTATTTACCAATGTACCACTTATAGACACTCTTGATTTAATCAAGTCTAAATTTCCCCCAGATATTTTTGAATTATTTCAATTTACCATGAATGCAGGTTACTTTACATGGGGGGGGGAGAATTCTACAAACAGATTAATGGTACTGCTATGGGTTCCCCCCTCTCTCTCTCCCCATTAGCAAATCTTTACATGGAACATTTTGAAAATAAAGTACTTACCACAGCTACATACAAGCCACAAGTGTGGTTGCGCTATGTAGATGATGTGTTTGCCATCTGGCCCCATGGACAAGACACTTTGGATGCTTTTGTCACCTACCTAAACAGCCAACACCCCAAAATTCACTTCACAGTAGAAAAAGAATCAAATAACTGTTTACCATTTCTTGACACATTAGTCACCAGCCTTTCAGATGGATCACCATCTTTTTCTATTTACAGAAAGCCTACACACACACAGGAAGATACCTACATAAACAATCACATCATCATCCAGTCCAACAGTACAGCATTTTAAAAACACTGACACACAGAGCCAGAGCCATTTGTTCTAACGATACAGCTCTGGCCACTGAACTCCAGTACCTGCGCCATACGTTCTTAGCCAACGGCTACAATCCCTACAAAATAGATAAAATACTACATAGGCCCATTACTCTGCCCTCTCCTAATACACAAGAATATAACATGACCATTTCTATTCCCTATATCAGAGGTACATCAGAAAAGATAGCCAAAGTATTGTTGAAACATGGCCTTCGCACCACCTTTAAACCTCATGTCAAGCTGGCAACTCTGATCCGCTCGCCTAAGGATAAACTTCACCCTTTAGCACACCCAGGAGTGTATGAAGTTCCATGTGACTGTGACTTGGCCTATTATGGGCAAACAGGAAGATCAGTGAACATCAGCCTGGAAGAACATGAAAGATACATTCGCTACTATTACTATGGCAAGTCGGGACTGGCAGACCACGCTTTGGACACTCCTTCACACAGGATTAGATGGAGGAAAACGAATGTGCTATTTAGGAGTCGTTATAGATCTGAAAGATTAATTTTTGAGTCAGCAATGGCTTTGAAGAATTCTCCCAACCTTAACAAATATGGTTGCATTAATTTGCCAAAAATTTGGGAGACGGTTATCCTAAGAAAAACTCCTGGATAACTGCTTTTTTTTTTTTTTCCCCCTCATTAGAGGGTGCCAAAAATAGGACTTTAGATCTTTTTTCTTTTGCAATTATATTGTTTCACTCACTCACTGTCGCGTTTACTTGTGTGTTGTGCTCTGATGATGCTGAGTTGAAAATCAGCGAAATATAAGCGTTAATAAAAACATCTTTGTTGGAAAAAAAAAAAAAAAGTGTTTGTGGTGTTGTTAATACCGTGAAAAATAAGTCATGAAGTACCAAAAGAAAAGCTGTTCAAAAATGCTACAATTATATGGTGGTGTAAATGGAATATTATATTGAGTAATGCATAATCCATACTTAAGTCGTGTTATGTCAGCAGTTAGAACTGAAAGAGGTACACGAAGATGGTTTGATGTAAAATCAGGTGTAAGACAATTCTTTCTTTTATGGTTACACAGTGGTAAGCATTCACTGTGTAGAATTTATGGAGACAAAAACACACCTGTTGGAGCAATTATGATACTTCACTTAAAATTAAGAAAATAACACTTTTTCAACCTCTATATCATCAAGTTCATCATCAGGAAACATGTATATGAACAAGACACAAGCTACATGACACTATAAGAGTATGCTACATCTAACTCCTTTGTTAATCATTTATAGTAGCCTGACATCTGGTGAGAAAGAATAAATAAAAAGTATAATAATATACAGAAGATAAACATAAATAAAATGAAATTTAAAAAAAAAAATATTTCCAGGTCTTCCAGATTCATGGAATTACTAATCCATCATTTTTTTTTTTTTTTTTGTACGTTGAGTCCATACACAAGAGATTGATCAACCTATAGTACATTAGTACCGTATATGGATAATGGGTTGGGAAAGGAGGAACTTGTTTACATTTGATTTGAAAGACTGCATATTGTATTCCTTGGGAAACACAACAGGGGAAGACTGTTTAACAATACAGCAGCTGCAGGGATGAAGGAAGAGGAAAAGAAACTTGTTCTGTTTGTTTCAAGGTGCACTGTGAAGGAATGTTGAGCAGCAGAATATTTGTAGAATATACATATTGCAGAAACCAAATGTCTGTGTGAAAGTGGGAAGGGAGTGAGATGGGTCATTAATAAGTCTAATTGCTCTCCTATGTATTGAGTCAAGCATTTTGAGGGAGCTTAGGGGCTCTACCCCATATGTGAGAGCAGTATTCAATAGCTGGGCAGATTTGTGACTTGTATAATGTTAACAGCTGCTCAGGGGTGAAGTAACATCTTGAGCAAAAGAGAAATCCTAGTTTTTTTTTAAGCTGAGGATGCAATGGTTGTGATGTGTTTATGTCAGGAGAGGTGTGATGTCAGGGTAATTCCAAGAAAAGAAATCTCAAATTGTCTGGAAATTTGGGTATCGTCAAAAAGAATACTGGGAAGAAATGGTCCTTTTTTATGAGAAATAGGACAGAACTGGGTTTTATTAGCATTGAAACTGATGATGTTATCTGAACTCCATTGGAAGATGGCTTGGAGATCAGAATCGAAGGCAGTGGTGGTTGATGTTCTGTAAGTTGAGGTGAGTTGTGTAGAGTAAGGTTTATCATATGAAAGGGAGGAGTGCAATGCTGTCATCTGCAAAATTTTGTGTATTGGGTTGGAGATCAACTGAAGTAGGTTGTTGATATATAGCAGGAAGAAGTTGGTGAAAGGACAGAACCTTGTGGAACCCCTGCATTAATTGAATGGTGACAGGATAAGGAACTGTCCACTATCTCACACACACACACACACACACACACACACACACACACACACACACACACACACACACACAGTGTGCATCCAGACAGAAAGCTGGCAATCCAACTACAGAAGTCCTGAGACAGACCAAATGATGGTAGTTTGTTTAGTAAGCCTTTGTACCAGACCCAGTCAAAAGTTTTGCCGATATCAAGTGCAACCACTTGAGATTCACCAAACTTCTCCATGGCATTTGTCCAGAGATGGATGACATGTGAGCAGATCTCACATGCCATCCATCTCTCATAGGTGGGTGCCTTCGAGCACCCACCTTATACATTTTTTATTTTAGACAGGACTGAGGTAAGCGAGATAGGGTGGTAGTTGGACAGCAGTGACTTGTCGCCCTTCTTTGAAATCGGTTAAATATAGGCCAGTTTCCAGGTTGTGGGATAGATACCAGTGGAGTAAGAGAGTATATATAGGCAACATAGGATAGAGTCAGTTCTGCGCACAAACATTCAGGACAATTGGAGAAATGCCATCAGGGCCAGGAGACTTATTTTTTGTGTGTCTAATTTGGACAGTATTTTTTTGATTTCTTCCTGACAAAAGGATATATAGGGGCATTGTATGGTGGGCATCTGGGAGGGTTGGGGAGCATTTATCATCGTCTGTTATGCATGCATTGGAAGCAAAGTGTGAAGTCTGAAGGTTGGCTTTTTCTGTGGGTGATCATGCAACAGAATTATCTGGGTATGACAGAGGTGTGAATAGTGTTGGGCAGAAGTTATGCTCTTTGAATTCTGTTTTGGAAGCATTGATTATTTTTTTGCATCTATTTCAGGCTCTAAAGGAGGATGGGGTTCCTGATTTGAGACAGTTACAGTATGTTTGGTTTTTCATTTGTACAGCCTTGGAATGGCCGTTCAGAGTAGTGTGGGAATGTATGTTTCCATGCCAGTGAGGATTACTTTTGTGATAAGTTCGGTGCATATGTTTGGGTTGGATGGCCGGAAGCAATAGTCCAACCATGGGAATGTGGCATGGAAGTTGTGGAGGCTGTCCCACGTGACACTGTTATAATGCCAAACTACTCTTGTATGGGAGTGGCTGTGTAAGCATTGTTGCATGGGGAAGGAGATGAGCACTAGATTGTGGTCAGAATTACCTAGGGGGCCCACTACTGTGTATTTGGAAGGGTCATTGTTAAGGAAGAGATCTAATTTGTTTGGGGAGTGGTTGGGGTCATCTGGTATTCTGGTTGGCATCTGAACAAGTTGTGTGAGGTCATTAGTGATGGCAAATGTTTCAGCATCGCTGCCTGCAAGATCTGTACAACTGGAAAAGGAAGCCAGCTGGTGTTGTGGACATTAAAATCTCCTAGGAGGATAATTTTGCTGTTGGAAAAGTGGGACTGGGGAAAATCAATTTTTAAGGAGAAGAAATCAAAGAGCTCAGAGTGGTTGGTTGCACTGGGGAGTAATAGACAACTAATGAATTTGACTGAGTGGAGAAGGGATATTTTCAACCAAAGAAGGTCAAAGTTGGGCGATTACAGGTTGGTTGCTCTCTGACAAGGTATGCCAGAGCAGATCTACCCTTGGGTCCAAAGGAGTTAGAGTGTGTAGTTAAGGTTGAGATAAATAATGCTGGAGTGGGGAGGTGAGATTTGAGTTTCTAACAGAAAAAGTAGGTGGGGGTTTGGTAGACTGAAGGTGATAGTGGACACTATTAAGGCCATGGATGTTGGTGAAGTGGATATATGTAAGGTTCTGTGAAGCATATATTTGACTGCAAAGGTCTTGCACATTCCCTATGCAGCACCTGCATACTAGTTTCCATGGTGGCTACTAGTGGTGTCACTTGATTTTTGCACCAATTTAACTTGCTTGTAGTCGATGATCCAACTGGTGTCTCCATTTTGACGTTTTTCTTCAAGTTCACTTTGAAGATGGCATCTTTGTTCCCTCTGTGCAAAAGTTAGGTCTGGTCAAGCATATATGCACGAATGGAGGCAAGTGTCTTTGAACTTGTTGTTGATCGCTGTTATTAATTTAGATGTGCTTGTCAGAGTGTCACAAGTCACTTTTATAAGGCGGGGAAAGTTTGTTCTGTCCTTTCTATCCTTTTATATGTTGATAACTTGGCCATGGTCTGTTACTCTCACTTCACTTGTGAGTGGCTGCTCCTCTGGGCATGGTGTCTGGATTGTCTGTTGCTTTCTTGTTGTTGTTGTTTCAGTCTTTGAGACTGCTATTAGTTTTTCTTTGTTTTTACATAAAATGTGCTTTGCAGAGTTGTCTGTGATCCTCTCTAGAATACCTCAAATGTTGAGATTTACATAGCTGGATAGCTCAAATTTTAATTACAAAATGTTGCTTTGGGTAACTGTCAGATTTGTGTGGGCTTCATGGATTTGTTCTCTCAATGTGGCTTTTTCCATACAGGTATAAATATGGAAATTAATTTATTAATTAATCTAAATTAATTTAGATGTGCTTGTCAGAGTGTCACAAGTCACTTTTATAAAGTGGGGAAAGTTTGTTCTGTCCTTTCTATCCTTTTATATGTTGATAACTTGGCCATGGTCTGTTACTCTCACTTCACTTGTGAGTGGCTGCTCCTCTGGGCATGGTGTCTGGATTGTCTGTTGCTTTCTTGTTGTTGTTGTTTCAGTCTTTGGGACTGCTATTAGTTTTTCTTTGTTTTTACATAAAATGTGCTTTGCAGAGTTGTCTGTAATCCTCTCTAGAATACCCCAAATGTTGAGATTTACATAGCTGGATAGCTCAAATTTTAATTACAAAATGTTGCTTTGGGTAACTGTCAGATTTGTGTGGGCTTCATGGATTTGTTCTCTCAATGTGGCTTTTTTTCCATATAGGTATAAATATGGAGTGTTTTGGCTGAAGTAAACTTCCTTTTAAGCTTAATGCAGTTTGGTATCAAATTGCTGTTTCTACATCGTTTTAGAAAGGCTAGCTGATTAATAGCACAGAAACACATATTTTTATTTTACTGTAGTGGCTGCACTGCTTGTGGGTCAAATCTCCAGGTGTAGGAGAAGATAGTGCACTATTATTCATCATAATTTACATGGATCACTTTACAATGTGATGTGGCATCAAACCTGATACTGAAATTACATATATTCCACTTAGCTCTTTAGTTTATGAAGATGCTTTTATACTTCTAAATAAGTCTAGTACAAGTCTTGAGGATTGTTTGACTAGACTGAATAACAGCTGTGATAAATTTGGTATGAAAATCATCAATAAAAGGAGAACCTATAGAACAAGTAAAATATTTGAACTGTTTAGGCACAAATTTTAGTGAAGATTTTCCATCTTCACTTGAAACATTACACATAAAAAGAGACAAAATTAGCAAGTTAGTATGGTGGAGAGTCAACTGAATTAATTTCTATGGAATATGAGCAAAATTTGTCAGAACACTAAATTACCAATACATAAGACAGTGTTTGTTTAAGCTAGTTTGACTTTATGGAACTGAAAGCTGGTTTACAAATAAAATAGTTGATCAAAGATTGGTTACCACAAATAAGTTCTGAAAATAATTAGGGGAATAAACAAATGGAACAATGGCAGAATCATATTAAAAATGATGTTAGAATGAACTTGAAACTGTTAGCATTCAGGAATATGTGAGCAGAGCTAATCTTATGTGCCATTGTCCCTTAAACAGAATAGGAGAGGAAAGATTAGTAAAGCAGGTGTTTGGTGTCATGATGGCATGAAAAAGATGTAGACTAAGATTAAGATGCAGGTGGACTGATACAGTCAGAAAGACCTAAGACTGAAATATTAGATCTTACAATATTGGAATCCTGTTAGATAAAAGATTAATTTGGAGAAAACTGTCAGTAGTAAGTTTGTAATAATATAAACTTTTCATGTAGTAGCATCATAGTGTTATACTGGGTGTTCCAATTTTTACTTATATATTTGTATTTATATATACCTTTATATTTGTCTTCTGTTCTGACTTACTCCCTTAAGTAATTTCTTAATTTATTTAACATCAATGAATCATGTCTTAACTAATAATCTAGGCCAGTGGTTCTCAAACTGGGTGGCACGGCACCCTAGGGTGCCGCAAGTATGCCACAAAATTTTGAATCGTTTATTTGAAAAAAGCAAAATATTCAATTGCCACAAATAACTAAATAAAACAAAAAAATTATCATTTTTTTTAATCACTCTTATATTATATCCTGGGATTTCATTAGATCACCACGTGTCGTAGTAACTAGACATGTGACGGCTCATAAATACTGGGGAAAATGAACTAATGAATGGTTAGTTGTCCTGCTGTCTGTTTTAGTATTTCTCTGTTCAGTGTGACAAGTATTATACATGATCATTTCCCCTAAACAAAAATCACGAGTCTTTTGTCATTGGTGAGAATAAACGAAGTACGATATTAAAGTCGTTAAATTCAGTGAGTAGAGGTTTTTCTTATTGTTATATATTCCAACTATAACGAGAGACATCGTAAACAAATGTTTTTCCTTTTTCCATCCGGAAAAAAAATTATTTACTTGAAATAAATTTTAAAATAAAATATTAAAGTTATATATGCCCTTCAAAATCAAGAATAATTTTTTCCTTAAAAAAATAAGAAGTGAAGATTCTGATGATCAAGAAATGTCTACTTGTAGCAAAGCTAACGAACCAATTTGCACTAATAAATTATCAAAAACTGATACTTGCATTAATGAAGATGACTATTTTTAACGTTCAGCAACAAAAAAGCACTAATGAAACAACAGAAACAGAAAGAATAAGTTCATGTAAAAAGGGAACAATGAAAAAGAATGTAAAAACTTGTTTATATCAAGAGAGCTATCTAAAAATGGGATTTATGTGGTGTGGTGATAAATTAATTCCCAGACCTAAGTGTATTTTGTGTGGTTTGGTTCTATCAAATGAGGCTATGGTTCCTAGCAAATTATTGCGACATTTCTCCACAAAACATGACAACTTGTCAAATAAAAAAATCCTGAATATTTCAGAGTTAATAAGATTACAAGAAAAACAAAGTAAAAGTTTTGTAAGAAAGTTTATAATTTCCAACAGAGTTCAAGAAGCGAGTTATTTAGTCGCTGAAATAATTGCGAAGGAAATGAAGCCTCATACTATCTGCGAAACCTTGATTCGTCCGGCCTGTTCAGCAATTGTGAGAACAATTTTTGGTACTGAGGCAGAAGAAGAAGAAATAAAGAAGATTCCATTATCAAATGATACTATGAGTAGACATATTAATGATCTGTCAGTTGATATTGAAAAGTCAGTTATAACCAAAATAATCGAATCAAAATTTTTCAGTTTGCAGTTAGATGAGTCAACTGATATCAGTGGTAAAGCACACTTACTTGTTTTTACTCGATTCATTGAAGATGATAACATTATCGAAGAATTTCTATGCTGCAAGGAATTCGAAAAAACTACGACCGGAAAAGATGTTTTTGATATAATGAACACATATTTTAATACAAATGGCCTATCTCGGAAAACTTGTGTGGGTATATGTACAGATGGTGCACCTTCTGGTTGGAATTACAAAAAGGTTTGTTTCCTTTGCTAGAAAAGAAAATGAGAACATTATAACAACTCATTGCTTCATTCATCGTGAATCATTGGTGGCAAAGACAATAGGCTTGGAATTAAAAAGTGTATTAGAAGAAATCATTCAGATGGTTAATTATATCAAGGCCAGACCATTAAAATCTAGAATATTTGCAGGACTATGTGAAGAGATGCAATCTCATTACAAGAATCTTCTTCATACTGAAGTAAGATGGCTTTCAAAAGGTCGCATATTGGATCTTTTTTTTTGAACTTAAAGAAGAAATATTAATGTTTTTCCAAAATGAAGACAAACCAGAATTCTATAAATTATTACAAGATGATTTTTAGTGTTCCAAACTAGCCTATTTAACAGACATATTCAATCATCTGAACAAGCTGAACTCCAACATGCAAGGAAGAAATGAGAATATTTTGACATCTACAGATAAAATTAAAGCTTTTAAAGATAAAATAAAAATGTGGAAGATAAAATTAAGCACCAACAATGTAGAAATGTTCCTTAAAGTTGCCTCCAGAAAATGTAAGAACACTGATCTGCAAAAGCTTATTTACAGTCATTTAACATCGTTAGAAGAAAAAATTGACCATCATTTTCCAGACATTTCAGTCAATTTTTAAGATTGGATTCGAAATCCATTTGTAGAGTCAACATCAGAAATGAGTGAGTTAACTTATAGAAGCCGAAGAATTAATTGATATAAGTAACGATCGTACGTTGAGGTTGAAGCATTCAGAAATGTGTCTGAATTCATTTTGGATAACAACTATGAAGGAGTACCCCAATATAGGATTCAAAGCACTTAACATCTTATTGCAATTTTCTACATCTTATTAACTGGGATTTTCTTCACTCGTAAATATTAAAACAAAGAAGAGAGAAAGACTAAAGGCCCTTGAAAATGAGATGACCCTTGAAAATGAGATGAGAATATGTCTCTCAAAAACGATGCCTAATATCAAAGAAATATGCAAACAACAACAGGCACATATTTCACATTAAGTTCATATTTTATTATCTGAACCTTTATAATAGCTTTTGTTTTGTATGTTTTGTTTTATTTGGGTAGTTTGAAAATAAACCAATTTAGTTTAAATAAAATCTGTTTTCTTTTAAACACGCTTTCCTTCATATCTTTAGTATCTGTAATATCAATTTATTTATGGGTTATATATGCGAGTTTTTCAGAATCAATTAATCGGCACTTTACTCTCTATAAAAAGAAAATAATACTAGGGGTGCCGTGAAATTTATTTATTGAATTTAGTGTGCCGCCAGACAAAAAAGTTTGAGAACCACTGATCTAGGCCGATCAGTAATTTTACAAGATGTGCACGTGGGCTATGAAGATAAAGGAAATGTCATTAATTGGCACCAAATCCTTTGTTTCAATTCTGGTATTGGTTCCTTTTTAATTATAGGGAAAATCTATATTTATACTGTGCCACCCTATAATGTATTTGATGAATACTTATTCATGGAACCAATGTCTGGATCAGCACACTGACTCGTAATTCTTAAACACTTAGCAAAGTATTCTCAATTAATCTCACTGTTAGGATTTATCTCGCAGTCATAGCCCCCTTTTTTTTGTTTGTTATTCCTACCTCCTGCCTTGGTTCAAACTTTTATGAACGGTTCAGTAAAATGAAAATCAGGCAAGTCTTCATATTCATTTCAAAAGAAAATAACATTTAATTCAATGAATAGACATAATAAAAATTTCTTATAGCATGTATAAGAAATTTTTACTGACATAAAATTAATATTGGGAAAACTTGACATTAACATGCTAATATTGGGAAGCGAGTAGTTTCAACTATGATTGCCAAATCTCCTTTAACATATTAGATCATAATTTCATGCCATTAATTCTAACAAAGATCTAATTCTCATCTATATATGACATCATTAAAGGCTATTCTTTCTATATTTCACATACATTAACAAATATCTTCACACTATTATTCCAATTAAAGTATAGAGTTGGTAAGTTTCATCAGCATAATTGCTAAAGTTCTTTCAATGAGGGCTTAGTCCTGAGTTGAAGATTTTACCGATATCTAATTATTGTCCCCTACACAATTTTACATAACAAATAAGAGTACATTACCAGTAGTTGGGGACGCACTAGGCCTTCATGTGTATCCCTACAGTACCTTCAATTTCAAGATTGCTTTCCAGATTTATCTTGGCTTTTCTACACATCAGTTGCATTTGGACATGGCACATCGCTGACCGGGGGAGCAATGCTGGCTCCCCACTCACTCATCAATTGGCTGGGCATGGGTTTTCGATCTCCAGCGTGATCTGGAACTTTACCGTGTCTGTTCATTCCATAGCCTAGAACTGCCCATGGACACTGCCGCTTGCTGCGATGACCTCACGATGGACTTCTCAGGGAACGAGAAAAAAGCCACGAGCTGGTGCAGCAGCGCCTTTTTAAAATGCACGCCCTATGTTTCTTGCCTACGTCATTCTGATTTCTCCCTATCCTCATGGCGCATCACTCCTTTCAGCACCTAGCACCAATCTCTCCCCTTGCATGCTCTTCGGAGGACATCCGCGTGCGTGTTCTATTAGGTGCACATGTATGACTTCAGGCCACTGCTGTATAATCGGATTGTCCTTTGCCTTCAACATTGCAATAGCACTTACATAGATTACACATAGTTTAAACTTCACAAAACACTTAAT
Source organism: Typopeltis vanoorti (assembly GCF_054136105.1). NCBI lineage: Eukaryota > Metazoa > Arthropoda > Arachnida > Uropygi > Thelyphonidae > Typopeltis > Typopeltis vanoorti. Next base: position 143,388,358 of record NC_143550.1, read on the forward strand.
TATTTTCAACATGATGCATTAGGTAAAACTTTCCTAAATATTAATGTAACTGATAAATTACAATTGGTTATTTTTCTCTTGATATATTAATACTGCCTCCGGAAATGATAAAGCTTGTTAAATCTGAATGAAGGTAAAGGCTTTGAATTTTCCTTTTCATTCAGAGTATAACAAAGGCTAACCCTATCGCGAAAAAAAAAAATTTTTTTTTGTATTGTCGTTCCTCAGCAATTTCTGATTTTTTTTCTTTTCTTTTCTCCTCCTTGGTCTCAGGTTGTACCTCTGCCAATTTGCGTTCTCTCTGCCATCAACTTCCTTGTTAATATGATGTACTCCCTGTAGAAAATCCCCTTTTGTTTTTTGTACATATGTGAATTGCCAGTCTCGATCTTGGCGAAGTTGATTTGGAGGGCATATGTTCCACTTACTTCCATTGTTTAGTTCATTATTCTCATTGATCATTTCAATACAATATACCCCTATTGTCCTTGGAAAATTATCCTGTCTCTGCTGCTGAGTTGCAAGTGTCTTTATCCAGCTTCTCACACGAGACATTGCAGATATTCGGTTTACATCTTACTTTGGGGTCAGCAGTGTTTAGAGACTTAATTTGAATATCTTTGACACTTTCCATTTCTTTGTCTGGTTATTCTGCATTACTTATGTTGTGTGTTCTCTCGCTCTAAGTGGTGTTTCCTGACATCATGATCTAATTCCTTTTTCTTCCTGGCAAACTTCCTCCTACCCATTATGGACATTTCACTTCTGTAAAAATTGCAAGAGAACTGACATCTCTGTAAGAAGTCAGTTCCTAGGATAATTTGCAAACGAGAGCTAGGAGATGAGGGAAGAACAAATAGTTCTTGCCAGACAGACAACCCAAACTCAGGTAGATATATTTTTGCGCGGACTTTCTTAAATGCATGACAGATTGAATTAGAAATAGTTGACAGTGTGACTGGTTTCTTCAACTCAATTATGCCTTTCCAAATTCTTGATTTAATGCTCTGGAAGTAATTTTCGATTATGATAGAGGCATTACAAGCAGTGTCGATTAACATGCGACATGAGGATCTTTGTACGCTTCCTAGGATTATCATCCTTGATTCTCTCGGTTTCGTAGGGCCTTTATTTCTTCTTTTGTTATTATAGGGCACATGCCTGAAATTTGATTCCCTGTTGCTAATCCAGGAGGGTCTCTTGTTAGAAAAGCAATTCTGGGCAAGATGCCCAATTCTATCACATTTAAAACATTTGGGAGGTTCTCTATGGTCTCCTAGAGCATAACTTCTCTGTGACTGAGATTGAGGGACATTCGATCTTTGTTCAGTCAGTGTTTCTAATTTCAGCATCATTTCATCAAGCCGGTTTAACATAGGCTGATGCTGTCATTCAACTTCTTGTTTGATCATTTCTTCAGCTTCGGGTTGAGAGATAGGTGACTCTGAGGTTCTAACAGTGATGTTGTAATACCACCAGCTGTTGTAATACCGCATCAAGATGGTCCATCACTGGTTTCTGCCGTTCCACTTCTCGCTTTACCATAGAACTCACTTCTTCCATATTCATCAGACTCTTTTCTTTTGTTAAGTTTTCATCGTAATCAGTTACCTGACTAAAGTTTACGGACTTCTCTCCTTCATTATTCCATTGATTTTTTTGAGTTCTCCTTTCTCTATTATATTCATTTTCTGATTTACTATTATTTGCAAAATTATCAGTTTCCTTGATGATATTAATTTGGCCCAAGGTAGATGCGGGACAAATGTTGCTGAGCATCTGTTCTTTCTCTTTAACAGCATTGTAACAATCCTCCAAGTTTGTTAGTTTTTTCTCATATGCAATTTCTCTCGATTCTAATTTAAAACCATGCTTGAATTGGTGTAATACTGCCCAATCAAGGTGAGGTCTATCGTTACTTGAGACATCGAGACTGTTGGCTAGGGTTAGCAGACGATTGTAATATTCTGTCATGCTTTCCCTATCCTTCGGAGTGCTTCTCTGTAGCTTCAATAGATTGGGTCCCATGCTTCTTAGTTTGGAGAATTGAGAGATTAAAACATCTTTCAATTTTTGGTAATCTAAAGTTTCTTTCAATATCGGGAAGGAATACAGGAAGTTTTTCACTTTGCCTATTAGATTACTCCTAAGTAAAATCAGCAACTGGGAATCGGACCAATTTGCCAATTTTCTTAGCTCTTCAACATAGGAGAAGAATGCCAATATGTCGTCAGATTCCTCCCCAGAAAATCGTGAAAAGACTTCATGCGGATTCACTGTCCTAAAAAATTCGCTATTGTTCATTTCTGTACTAGATGCTAGAGCCATTTCAATGTATCAATTACAACTTTCTTTTTCCCAACAGAATTATAAATTTCAAAGTTTCTTAGAGTATATCTTGCCTGATTTATTTTACAACCTGTTCACTTTGGTTCATTTATTTTAGTATCTTAATCCCATGAACCAAACCCTGTCGAACTGCATCATTGTTATACTGGGTGTTCCAATTTTTACTTCTATATTTGTATTCATATATACCTTTATATTTGTCTTCTGTGCTGACTTACTCCCTTAAGTAATTTCTTAATTTAACATCAGTGAATCATGTCTTAACTAATAATCTAGGCCGATGAGTAATTTTACAAGATGTGCACGTGGGCTATGAAGACAAAGGAAATATTGTTAACTGGCGCCAAATCCTTTGTTCCAATTCTGGTATTGGTTCCATTTTAATTATAGGAAAAATTTATATTTATACTGTGCCACCCTATAATGTATTTGATGAATATTTATTCAGGGAACCAATGTCTAGATCAGCACACTGTCTCATAATTCTTAAACACTTAGCAAAGTATTCTCAATTAATCTTACTGTTAGGATTTATCTCGCAGTCATATCCCCCTTTTTTATGTTTGTCATTCCTACCTCCCGCCTTGGTTCGAACTTTTATGAATGGTTCAGTAAAATCTGTTCATAAAAGTCTCGTCATCATCATCATCAAATTCCTGCCATGTACCCTCAAGGGGTGTACAGGATATGATAGTACTACATGAAAAAAATTACATCATTATTAACGTCCTATCTACAATTTTCCTCCAAATCAGTCTGTTACTTGTCAAGACTCCAACATTATCAGATCTTACATTTCTATCATCTAAGGCACTTTGTACCGTATCAATCCAGCTATATCTTGGTCTTCCTCCGGGTCGTTTTGCTGCCAACCTAGCAAAGAACACTTGTTTTGCTAATCTTTCTTCGCCCATTCTGTTTAAGTGACCATACCACCTGAGATTAGCTCTGCTAATGCATTCCTGGATGTTGACAATGTCAAGTTCTTCCCTAATATCCTCGTTTTTAATATGATATTGCCATTGATGCCATCTGTTCATGCCTATAATCTTTCTCAAGACTCTCATATCTGCGGTCTCTAGTCTTTGGTCAAGTGTTTTACTTCTGACCCAGCTCTCAGATCCATAAGTTAAAACTGAACACGGTCTTGTATACAGCTAATTTAGTGTTCTGACTAATTTCTCTCTTATTCCATATGAATTTATTCAATTGACTTCCTACCATACCAGCTTTGCTGATTCTGTTGTCTATTTCTATATTTAATTTACCATCTTCAGTAAAAATCGTGCCTAAGTAGCTGAAATATTTCACTTGTTCCACAGGTTCTCCATTCACAACGCAGTTGACATTTTCAATGATTCTGCCTATTTTCATTATCTTTGTCTTTTTATTGCTGACCTTCATACCATATCTATTACAATAGCTATTCAATTTAGTCAGAGAATCTTGCAGACTTATAGCAGATTTATTTAGAAGTATAACATCATCCATATAAAGCAGAGAACTGACATTAACATCTCCAATTTTGATATCATGTTTAATACCACCTATGGTCATAAGAGTTGGGTAATGACCGAAAGAATGCTGACACGAATCCAAGCGGCTGAAATGAAGTTCCTTCGAGAGGTTGTGGGGCTGATAAAACTCGACAGAGTCAGAAGCTCTGCAATTCAGGAAACCTTCAATACTCAACTGCTGCATCTCCATGTTGAGAGATCACAGTTACGTTGGTATAGGCACCTGGACAGAATGACACAAGGGAGGCTCCCTCAGCAGGCCCTCTTTGCCAAACCAGAGGGTGGGAGGCCACGCGGAAGGCCAAGGACTCGCTGGATAGATTATATCCAAAACCTTGGGTGGACACGTTTGGGAATCCCACCAGAACATCTGAGCTCGGTGGCAGAGGATCTTGACCATTGGAAGTTCCTCTTGCAGCTGTTGCCCCCACAACCCAAAAAGGAAGAGTGGCCCTTGAAGATGTATGTATGTTTAATACCACTTTCCTTCATAATGTGATCCATATAAATAATGAATAACAGAGAGAATAATGTACATCCTTGTCTCACACCAGATTTAACATTAAACCATCTTCCTGTACTTCCTTCAATTCTAACTGCTGACTTAAAACTCAAATAAAGACTAAGTATTGCTTGATATAATGCCCCATTGACACCCTATAACTGTAGCATATTGAATAGCTTCTCTCTTGGCACCTTGTCATACGCCTTTTCCAAATCGACAAAACTTAAATACAGATCTTTGTTATATTCCCATTTTTTCTCAACTGTTTGTCGTAAAGTAAAGATCTGATCCTGACAGCCTCTATTTGGCCTGAATACAGCTTGTTCTTCACCAAGCTTTTCTTCCACAATTTTTATCAACCGTTTCTCAAGTATACTTGCATAGATCTTGCCAGGAACACTCAGTAGGGAAAATACCTCTGTAATTCTCACATTCAGTTTTATTTCCCTTTTTATATATGGGTACTATTAGAGCTCTACTCCAATCATCAGGAATTCGTCCCTCTGTTCAGGCTTTCTGAACTATGCAGTGCCTTATTTTATACCACCATACTTCAGCATTTTTGGTTGAATATCATCTACTTCTGCTGCCTTTCCACATTTCAAATCTTTGATGGCTTTTTCTACTTCAGGAATGGATATGTATTCCTGACTGCATGCCTGGTCAGTGTTTTTATCCACTGTGCTGTCATCACTGCTTGTTTCATTTAGCAGTTTTTCAAAGTAATTACTCCATACTTCAAGGATATCTTTTTCTTCCGTTTTCATGTCACCTTTATCATCTCTAACTCCTTCTACAGCACGCTTTCCTCCATTCTAAGCTTCTTCAACAACCTCCAGAATATTTTGCCACCTTCTTGATTTATATTCTTATTCTTATTTATTTTCTATATTCTTGCCAAAGTCCTCCCATGACTTTTGTTTAGCTAGTTTTTACAGAGCGTTTAGCATTCTAGCATTTGTCTCTGTATTCTCTAAGAGCACAAGCTGACTTATTTGCCAGGAACTTTTGATATGCTTTCTTCTTTTCCTTCACTGCCTCTTTAACTTCATGTGTCCACCAGGGAGTTCTGATTTTTTTACCCTTGCAGACAACCTCACCACATGCCTCTCTGGCAGAATCAATCACTGTTTTCTTCAGAGTTTGCCACTGAATCTCCAAGGTTTGATTCCTGTTCTCAAACTCTTTCATTTTTTCTTCAATAATCTTTCTGTATTTTAGTCTACAGTTCACATCTGAGAGCTGCTCAACTTTTATTCACTTTAAAATTTTCTTACATGTTATTTTTTTCAATATGAAATTCAATTTTATCCTGCCCAAGACTAAATAGTGATCACTTCCAATTTCAAATCCTCTGCACACTCTGGTGTCCTGCACCAAGGAGAAAACATCACTATCAACAATAACATAGTCAATGAGACTTTTCTTATTCCTTGCCTCTTCTCTCCATGTGAATTTGTGCACATTTTTATGTTGGAACATGGTGTTAGTAATAACCAGTCCATGTCCTGAGCAGAAATCCAACAGATATTTGCCATTATTATTAGCTTTGCTCTTTTCTCCAAATTTTTTTCCCAAAATATTTTTGTATGTCTCACAATCATTTCCTACTCTGCTATTTAGATCCCCAACAAGGATCAACTTTTCCTATTTCATTGTGTCAGTTGTTTTCTCTAGAGCCTCAAAAAATTCCCCCACTTCTACCTTAGTAAAACCTTCTGTGGGACCATAGGTACAAATAAGTCTCATTGTCCAGTTCCCCATTCTCATATTTGCCCACATTACTTGAGACTGACTGCCATTCAAGAAGATTAGCCTCGTATTTTGTGTTGAATACTATGGCTACTCCTTGTTTTCCTTGATTGTCATTGCCTGAATATAACATTTTGTATTTATTGCCGAGAAACATCTCAGCAGTTTTGGTCTTTTTTGTATCAGTCACCCCGATTATGTCAATCTGGTACTTATCTAATTCCTCAGCTAGCTCCATTTCTTTGCTATTCAGGCTTCTTACGTTGATAGTACCGATCTTTAACTCTGGTGATGTTGACTGATACTGACCAGTAGCTGACTTTTCGCTGTTCGCCCTGGTTCCCTGGCGAAAACAACGGGGGCCTTGTTTAACCGGGCGATGCCCCAGCCAGCATGAAATTTTGTCATGTTGTACCATCATTTTGTATTTTGGTTTAACCAATAAGAATACAATTTGGTCAGCTAAATCACAAATTGCCAGCCCATCCTCGTTCGTTCAGTATCCAAGTAGATACTCAACACGGTGCACCACGGGAAGGTGAGGATTGGACATTAAGTCAGAAGCCCTGGTCAGTTCTCCACATTCCTTTAAAGGCTATGTGGAGGACTCCTCTCAGTTATACAGCTTTGACCCTGAAGCACCCCGGCAAGTCTTCATATTCATTTCAAAAGAAAATAACATTTAATTCACTAAATAGACATAATACATGCTATATGAAATTTTTACTGACATAAAATTAACCTTGCTAATACTGGGAAGTGAGTAGTTTCATCAATGATTGCCAAATCTCCTTTAACATATTAGATCATAATTTCATGCCATTAATTCTAACAAAGATCTAATTCTCATCTATATATGACATCATTAAAGGCTATTCTTTCTATATTTCACATACATTAACAAATATCTTCACACTATTATTCCAATTAAAGTATAGAGTTGGTAAGTTTCATCAGCATATTTGCTAAAGTTCTTTCAATGAGGGCTTAGTCCTGAGTTGAAGATTTTACTGATATCTAATTATTGTCCCATACACAATTTTACATAACAAATAAGAGTCTACATTACCAGTAGTTGGGGACGCACTAGGCCTTCATGTGTATCGCTACAACACCTTCAATTTTCAGATTGCTTTCCAGATTTACCTTGGCTTTTCTACACATCAGTTGCATTTTCGGACATGGCACATCGCTGACGGGGGAAGAAATTCTGGCTTCCCGCTAGCTCATCAATCGGCTGGGCATGGGTTTTCGATCTCCGGCATGATCTGGAACTTTACCATGTCAGATCGTTCCATAGCCTAGAACTGCTTATGGACACTGCCGCTTGCTGCGATGACCTCACGATGGACTTCTCAGCCGATGACCACTCTAGTACAGGGAACGAGAAAAAAAGCCACAAGCTGATGCTGCAGCGCCTTTTTAAAATGCATGCCTTATGTTTCTTGCCTACGTCATTCTGATTTCTCCCTATCCTCACGGTGCGTCACTCCTTTCAGCACCTAGCGCCAATCTCTCCCCTTGGATGCTCTTCGGAGGACATCCGCCTGCACGTTCTATTAGGTGCAAGTGTATGACTTCAGGCCATTGCTGTATAATCGGATTGCCCTTTGCCTTCAACATTGCAATAGCACTTACATAGATTACACATAGTTTAAACTTCATAAAACACTTAATTATTTTCAACATGATGCATTAGGTAAAACTTTCTTAAATATTAAAGTAACGAATAAATTACAATTGGTTATTTTTCTCTTGATATATTAATACTGGCTCCGGAAATGATATAAAGCGTGTTAAATCTGAATGAAGGTAAAGGTTTTGAATTTTCCTTTCATTCAGAGCATAACAATAGTATACTGTATATCAGGAATTTGATGTGTTTGTTTCCAGGATAAAGACCTAAGCCTAGGCAGACTGAAAGAGTTAAAAATAGTTTAAAAGACACAGACATTAGAAATAACTTGGGAGACTGAAATATAGAATCTGATATTAGAACTGATAAATAACAGAATAATTTGGAGGAAAACTGCTGATAAGTTAGTAATAATGTAAACTTAATTGTGTAGTTCTGTCATAGTATCCTGATTTCCATGAGGGCACACATCAGGAAGTTGATAAAAGTTTTGTTTTTCAGTAAAGCCTAGTGTCCATTCATACTAAAGGTTCAAAAATTCATTATTAAAATTCTAGATCCTACTGATCTCTCATTTCTATACTTAATAATAAACAAGGTGCATGTGTTAATTTTAATCAATTGATCAAAGAATCCTACATAATTTTTAAAAAAATAAAAAATAATTTATATAAAAGCTTCACAATGTCAGGTGAAAGTGGAAAATTAAAAATTGGCTGCAGTAATTATTGCAAGTGACATGAAAATGATTTTATTTCTACAACATGAATGTATACAAAGATATAATAATGGTGGAAGACAGGCATATAAATATGTGAGGATGACATGAAATGGCAGTTGCATTATTTTGCAGATCAAGAGTAGATCACAATTTATTATGACTAAATTACTGACAGTTCAGGGAAATTCTAGCTCTCTTTCAATACCAACAAATTTTAGTTGTTCAGTGGGGCCATATCTGTAAGAATAATAAAAAAAAAAGAATATATTTTAGCAAAGAAAAATACTTTAAAGTATCATTAAATCTTAGTAACCTGTTAAATGGTAAATTTTAATACAAGGTTCCATTTTTCAATTATTTTCCTGTTCACAACTTCACCATATGTTTGTTCTCCAATTATTTAACTTTTCCAATATACAGTGAGAATCATTTTATTTATTTAGATATCAGTTCTATGATATTTCATGTTAGTATATGGTAAGTTTGTTTATTGCACAAGAAATTTTATATATTTTGCTTGTTTGTTTGTTTCTGTTTTGTCACTAATATTTTACCATTACATAGGTAAACAAATAAAAGCTTGTGAAATAACTTCCAACTTGCTTTCTGTATACTAAAAAGCTGCTAACTTCACCAAGTTGCTTAAAGTACAGGTATCCCTTGCTTAACACGGTTTTGCTTAACGTGGGATTTGATTAACGCAGCGAAATTAATTGCGACAAGAGTTTTAATTAACGTACCTTTAAATTTACCACACAAAAATATTCAAGACTCGAGAGGAGTGTTTCCTGGCCGAGAGAAAGAAAGTCGTGAGTATGATGTTGTCATTCCTTCCCATTAAGCATTAAGAGTGGGTGTATTACAAGCTAATTGTTCTGCTGTATTTACAGATTACGTTCTTCGTAAATTTTTTCATCCAAGTAAGAATTTCATGCAAATTCTGTTAATGATCTGTTTGAGAATGTGAAAGTTTTATTTTTTCCACCAAATACGATATCATTGCTACAACCCATGGACATGGGCATCATTGCAACTTTTCAAAGCCTATTTTCTTAAAATGGCAGTAGAAACAACAACAATGGGAGAAAATGCGATTACACTCCAAGAATTTTGGAAAAATTTTAACATTAAGCATGCAATTGAGCATTCATGACTCGTGGGAGCAAGTGTCTTCTAGCTGCATGAGAACAGTTTGGAAAAAACCTTTTGCCAGAATGCGCTAATGACTTAGGTGGTTTTCAAAATCCTGTGAACAAAGTGATTGAAGAAATCTTTGCAATTGGTGGAGACCTTGGTTTTGATAGTGTTGATGCAGAAGATGTTAAAGAATTATTAGATTCAAATTCAAAAAGATTTTAGTGACAACAGTCTTCTTGAAATTGAACAACAACGTGCATATGAAGACAATGAACAAATAGAATGTGAAGATGAGGTTCCAATGTAGATAAGAACTGGATGGAATATTTCGCAGTTTAGAATCACTTAAGAAGCAACTAATGGATATGGATCCAGATGTTAATCGAAGAATGCTTGTTTGCCGAAGTCTGGAGAGTCATTTTGCTTGTTATCATAGAATTTATGCTGGTAAGAAAAAAATAAAACTCTTCAAACAGCTCTAGATAACTTTTTTTGATAAAAAAATTGCAATAACTAATGTAGGTACAAGCATTTATTAAACATTTACTTTGCATTCATTTTTTATCTTTCCTAAAAGAGTACCATATAAAATGAATTATTAATACAGTAATTGATCATGGATGAACTGTAATTTTTGCCATTGATTATTATATTTGATATACGCGATTTTGATATACGCAGTAACATCAAGGGATTAATTAATCGCGTTAATCAAGGGATACCTGTATTTGTTGTAATATAAAAGTGCCTGCTTTGAGAGTGCATATTGCCTTACATTATACTAAGGCACTTTCTAGATATCATTTGATCTTTAGTGAAGTCTCAGTTTAGTTTTGAATTTAGTTTTTTAAATATTTCTTCCAACATTGTGCTGAATAGTTTAGGTGAAAGTGGATCTCCCCGTCTTATTCCTCTCTGTATTTGGAATGGTTATTTGGAAAATACAGAAAAAAAAGTGTGTTTTTCTGTATTTTCAAGTTTTATTATTACTGCTGTTTTTTTGTATAGTTTTTTATTAACCTATTAGATTTCTTTTCTACCCTATGTCCAAAAAGAAACCGAACTTTTCGAAAATAGAAGAAACTAGTGGCTCCACCTGTTGTATCTTTTTGTCGAAAGCAGCAACCTTCATTAATGTTGTGTCAACTGTTTATGACATTTGTTTCATTAGAAGCTGAGTTATAGTGCCAAGAGTGACAGTGTGTTTTGAATAACACTCGGAAAATGAGTTTCGAACAGAGAGCTGCAATTGACTTTTGTGTTAAACTCGGTTACCGAAATGCATCAAATGTTTCAAAAATTACACGACAATGAATGCTTATCCCATACTCAAGTTTACAAGTGGTTTAAGAGATTTCAAAGTGGTCGTGGGATGCTTGATGATGACGAAAAGCCAGGCCATCCAAAAAGTGCATGATTTCCTCAAAGAAAACCCGAAATTGTCCGTGAGAGTGATTGAAGATGAATTGTGGATTCCAAAATCAACTGTGTACAACATTTTTACTGAGGGTTTGGGCCTTCGTAAATTGAATTCGTGATTTGTTCCCCACAAGTTGACCAACAACCAAAAAATGAATCGAATTGAACACTGCAAGGACCTCATTAAAACCACTCGTAAGGACCCCAACTTCCTTGAAATGATTGTTACTGGTGATGAAACATGGTGTTTTGAGTATGAGCCCAAAACAAAGCACCAGAGTGCTGAGTGGCATCCGAAAAAAAGTCGTTTAGAGAAGTCAAAAGTAAAGACAATGCTGACTTGTTTCTAAGATTCCAAGGAGATTATCCACAAAGAATTTGTTCTAGCTGAATTCTGAATTCAAACGGTCAATGGCGAGTTTTATCTCAAAGTTTTGAAGCAATCGATAGCGAGAATTCGTCACGTACAGCATGAATATTATGATGCAGGCAGCTGGTCACTTTTGCATAATAATGCACCATCTCATCGTTCGAGCATTGTGAGACAGTTTTTGAGCAAAAACCAAGTTTGTGTGTTGGATTGCTCGCCATATTCACCTGATTTAGCACCCTGTAACTTCTTTCTCTTCCCCCTTCACTTGTTGATGAAAGGAAAGAGATATGACATCAGTGAAAATTTTCAAGCACAGTAACCATGACCCTCAACAGTATCCCAAAAACTGATATAAAAAACTCATTTAACGAATTAATTGACTGTGCCAAACATTGTATCGAAGCTGAGGGAGAATATATTAATTGAAATAAATGATTTGAATAATTATAATTGACCTGTGTTTTATTTTCTATCAAAAGTTCGGTTTCTTTTTGGAAAGAGGGTGTATATTCTGTTTTTCCAATGCTTCTATCATTTCTTCTTGAAATATGGAGTCAAAAGCTTGTGTAATCTATAAGCATCATAATGAAGATCTATTTGTATTCATTAGTTTTTTCTATTAGTTGGTTTATAGTACGAATATGGTCTACTGTAGAAAATTTTTTTCTAAAACCAGCTTGCTCTACTGGTTGAGCTTCAGCCAACTTTATCATTAATCTATTTAGCAATATTTTTGAAAACAGTTTATATACTTGTGATAATAGGCTTACTGGTCTATAATTATTTATTTCTTCTTTATTTCATTTTTTGTGGATTAGGACCATAATTGCATTATTCCACTGTTCAGTGGTGTTTTCTTAATGGAGTTAGGGATACTTAAAATGTAACAGTTGATTAAATCAGAAACCTGTTAAATAATAGAGTAATGTGGGAGGAAGTTGCTGAGTTGAAGCTGGTCGCAAATAAATTTCAAACGTGTTTGACAGTCATAATATTTGTACACAACTTAAGGATGTACTCCAGTAAATGATGATGACAGTCTATCTAGAAAACATTGAAAAAATGATAAAGAATTATACTTTTTTTTTTCCACTGTAATTAAAAATAATAATAATAAATAAAAAAATACCTGTAGTCAAAGAAAAGTTCTTCACCAGACTGAATAGCCCTCTTGGCAAAAATACCAATACGATGATCCCCATTTACCATCATAACTTTTGCATAGCAATTAGGATTGATGGAATGGTTAGCAAATCTAATCTTATTCCCTTTTCTTGTAGCATCAACAACAAAATCTGCAAAATGAAATGATCATGATAATTAAAGTGGCTTAAGGCAGTGATAATGAAAAATTTTTAATTATGTGATATAAAATAATCTTGCTGTACTATGAAATAAGTAGGGCTATATTTTATTTAGGAGTAGTTTGTCAGAAAGAATTATCAAAAGATGATCACAGCAATGAGCTGGCTGCACTTGCAGCTTTTACACTTTTGCTCACAACATATAATATGCCCTCTGTGTTGATGAAATGCTCTACATTATAAAGCCAATTATCTGAGAAGGAATAAGAGATCAGCATTACAACCTAAAAATGATTCCCCCATTCACAGAACACGATTCTAAATAACTAATGAATCTAGTTTCAAAGGACTGCTCTATTCTAATAATCCACATATTACTCAGGGCCAGTTCTAATAGGTGTGCAGGGCGTGCGTGCATGCATGCAGGCGGGCAAATCTCTAGGGCGACTGATGGAATAAATTCGATATAACCTATCGTTAATTTAAAAATATTAGCGATGAAATAGGAACGTAACATTGTTAACACTATAGGGTACTAACTTCAAAATATCTTCTTTGGGTTTCATTCTCTATCTCTTTAAAAACATCACTCAACAAGGAATGTTCATTCAAGCGAACCATAGTTTTGGCCTAGTTTTTTTGCTACTAAAAATACATAATTGGGAAAAAAATGGAATTACAATTTTTTGTTTTTTTTCTAGTACCTGTTATAAAATATACCACCATCTTTCAGATAGACCTGACAGACAGATGGACGGACAGATCGGAGTTTTTTCGGAATCTGTATAGAAAGGCTTAAGTCAGTCTGGGTCATTACAACATTTATTTATTCGTTCAAAAAGAGAAAAAATAATTTGTGCTTATTATTACCATTATTATTAATGTTTTTTATTATATGTTTAGATATGTCGAATAGGAAAACTAAACGTCTGTCTGGTGCTTTTTATCACAAAAGAAGGAATGAAAGTGATAAGGAAAAGGAAAAATTACGAGGATCCATACTGAAATATGTAAAGTTAGACAAAGATAACTCAACAACATCACTCACTTCAGAACCTTTTCCAGACAGTAAGGGCAAAATCAAAGTGGAATGTGAAAAATCAAATGAAAAGTTTGAATTTCATTTAGAACTGTGCCAGGAGGAAGAGTCAACGCCAAAATCAAGCTGTGGGGATAATTTACAAAGTAGGCCTTCTAGTAATTGTGTTGTACCTGGTCATCTATGGTTAATAATCAGTTATTAGAACTCATAATTCATAAGGGACCTGTAACACCTCAAAATATAAACTTTATTAACGATAACAATGGAAGATCATTTTACCACGTCACAGTTTGTAAGCCTCTTACCTAATGGTGAAAAAGTTCAAAGAACTATTCTGAAAAATCCAATAGTGTATTTTGCTTTTGTTGTAAGCTGTTTGCTTTAAAGAAAAACAAATTAACAGATAGTCAAGGGTTTTCAGATTGGCAACATTTGGCCACTAATTTATTACGACATGAAACGAGTGTAGAACATATGCAAAATTGTAAAAGTGATATGAATTAAAAACACGCTTTGACAGCAATTGTACAACTGATAAAGAACAGCAACGGTATTTTGAATCTGAAAAAAGAGACGAAAAAAGAAAAGTTTTTTTTTTCGAACATGTACAGCAGTGAATAGAACATATGCACAAGAATGGTGATGTTCTGTACAAATTTTTTCCGTCAACGTGTATCACCATTCTTGCATATGTTCAATTCACTGCTGTACATGTTCGAAAAAAAAAACACTAGTGTAACCTTATCATCAAGGGTGGCCAATTATCTCTAGCACGCAGGTGTCTAACAGTCTAAACTGGCCCTGATATTACTGATACAGTAATATCACAATATTACTGTTTCTGCTATCAGTCAAGAAATATCAGGAAACTTCTTTGTAAGCAGCTTTGAGTGCTGTACTGGTTCCTGATAATACAGTACCCTGAACAGTTAACTCCTTCTAGCAACAACCTTTAAAAATGTTATTTTAACATAGCCAAAATGTCACAACTAACTTATAAATTACTTATTATTAAACTTTATCATATACAGGTAGTCCTTGACTTACAATGGCCAAAAATTATTATTAAAAATTCTCTACTTTAACTTTGATGCCAGCATATACATGCATATATCACATTGCTATTGTATATGCATCGGAGTATTTGACAATTTTAGGAAACAACAAGAAGATAAATATGGCGAGCATACATTTAACGCTAGTAAAGGCTTTTATCGATTCAAAAGCAGATTTAACTTAGGAATAACAGGAGAAGCTGCTAGTTCCGATTTTGAAACTGCCGAAATTTTCAAGAAAAATCTGAAAGAGATGATAAAAGATGAAGGCTATTTGCTAGAGCAGATTTTTAATGTAGATGAAACCGGCTGTTCTGGAAAAGAATGCCAGAATGAACTTATATTCACAGAGAAGCTACATCGCTGCCTGGTTTTAAGGCATTTAAAGATAGGATTACTTTAAAAAAGCATTTGACAAAGTTAAAAGAAACATATTATTTAACATATTAAAAGAAAGACAAATACCAAATAATATCCTAAAAGCTATCACAAGTATATATGAAAATAATCAAATACAAATAAGATTAAATCACGAGCTATCATATACGAGAGAGATAAACCAAGGGGTCGGACAGGGATGTCCCTTCTCAGCAACTCTTTTTAATATCTACTTAAATGAAATAATAATAAAATGGAATAAAAATTTACATCAAGGAATTAAACTTTCTCCTACAGTAAACTTAAACACTCGCCTCTTTGCCGATGACCAAATAATTATTATTACTATTACTATTATTACGGGCAACTCCAGGGAGTCATTAGACTCATCGAGGGAGGCCCCAAATCATATTCATCACAACTATCTGACATTCATACAGTATCTATCATACCTCGCCTTAAACTCATTCACTGTCACAGCATCCACTACAGACTCAGGGAGCGCATTCCACCCATTCACTACTCTAAAAGTAAAGAACCCAGCTCTAACACCTTTACTAACCACACTTTTGCCCAGTTTCCATGGATGTCCCCTAGTCCTCCCACAACCAGCCCTGTTCTCAAAAATATCTTCTGAATTAATTTTATAGAAACCCTTCAGTAATTTGAATGTCTCAATCATATCTCCCCTCCTCCGCCTATCAACCAATTTTTGCAACCCACAAATCCTCAACCTGTTCTCATACGGTTCATTCCACAGACCTGCTATCATCTTGGTCACTCGCCTCTGGATCCTCTCCACATCCTCCCCATCAAGAAGAAACCTAGGTGACCAAATCTGAGCACAGTAGTCTAGATGGGGTCTTATCAAGGCTCGATAGAGAGGAACAATAACCTGCTTGTCTCTGCTTGTCAACGTATTCTTCAGCAACCAAGTGATTTGATGAGCTGTTTTGGTCACTTTTGCAATGTGTCCCCTAAATTTCAATTCCTTATCCACCAACACTCCTAAATCTCGTGCCTCATCAATTTCCTGGAGCAGGGTTCCACCAATGCAGTAAACTGCCGCCAATCTTTTCACCCCAAAATGCATAACCTTACATTTTGCCACATTAAACTGACATCCATTCTCCTTAGCCCAGACCTCCAATCTATCCAAATCATCCTGCAAAATTTTGACGTCATCTGCATTCACTATTGCCCTACCCAACTTCGCATCATCCGCAAACAAATGAACTGTTCCTCTCAGATCATTTCCTATATCATTTATGAACAAATTAAACAGCAGTGGTCCAAAAACAGATCCTTGTGGCACACCACTAGTCACAGGCCGTCTTGTGGACTCTACTCCCGAGTAAACCACTCTCTGATATCTCTCCGTCAACCACCCTCCTATCCATCTCACCAACTCTATGTCCATTCCCATATGCTGCAATTTACTGATTAGAATTCCATGTGGAATCCTGTCAAAGGCCTTGGCAAGGTCCAGTAGAATCACCGTAAACCCATTACCCTTATCCAATTCAGCCGTCACTGTGTTATAATACGTGAGCAAGTTACTGAGGCATGACCTACCCTTCACAAAACCATGCTGTCCCTGATACAGTATCCCATTTTCTTCAATCCAATCTTGTATTTTCCTTTTGACTATTTTCTCTAAGACCTTGACAATGATTCCTGATATGCTAATCGGTCGAAAATTTACAACAGCAGTCTTGGAACCACCTTTATGCAGTGGAACTATTTTCCCCTCTTTCCACCCGCTCGGGACTAACCCAGACCCGAGACTCAAATTAAACAAAATGGTCAAGGGTACTGACAATTCTTTAGCTGCTTCTCGTACAACACGAGCTGGTATACCATCCAATCCCACAGATGTATTGACATTGAGGTTATGCAATAGACTACTCACCTCCACTTCATTAACCACAATTCCCGTATAATCTACTGGTTTATTCGTTTCTGCAATGTCACCACCTGGATGATATACTTTTGCAAAGTGCTCACTCAGTAACTCAACTATCTCAACTGATTCAGTTACCTCCCTACCATCGGCATTCTTTAAAATCAATCTGCCATGTACATTTTTCCTTTTACTTGCTACATATCTAAAAAACTGTTTAGGATTCTCTTTAGCCTGCATGGCCAATGTTCTTTCGTAATCCTTTTTGCTTTTCTTACCACACTCGTCACCCTTCTGGCCTGCGCTTTATACCGTTCGTGTGCCTGCCGGTCACCCTTCTCCTTAAATTCCCTCCATAGTTGTTTCTTTTTTTGCAACTCAAGCTTAATGGTGTTATTCATCCATTTAACCCCTACTTGATTTATTATTCGGACTCTAGGTATACAGTCAGCCATTGCTTCATGCAAGCACTTCTTAACTACCTCCCATGCACTATCAACTTCTAGTCCTTGCAGTTGTACATGCCATGGCACTGAACCAATCAAACTCCTAAGCTTGTCATACTTTCCAGCCCGATAATTCCACATGTACCCTGTCTTAATTGAAAATTCTACACCTTTAGCCACCTCCCAAGTTAAGACCCTATGATCACTCTCACCAATTGGTGGCAATGTGGTCATATTTGTTACAGCCAAATCCTCAGATGTAATTACTAGGTCAAGCACTCTCTGACCCCTAGTATTTTCCATTACATGCTGTCGCAGATAGTTATCCCTTAATAACCGCATAAAATCCAGTTCCTTCCTCCCGTGTGTCCTCTCCTCACTCCAATCAATGCGACCATAGTTGAAATCTCCCATAATAATCACCCTCCTTCCACCCATTTCTTCTATTTGCTTGTGCATACTGTCACCACCATCTTTTCCATCACCTGGTCTATAGCAGCACCCAATTGTATATTTAGTTCTGCTAGCCACAATCTCACACCAAATGGCCTCAAATGTGCTCTTTTCTCTATCCTGCAATTCAATTTCTATTCTCCTTGGCTGGAGCTCATCAGCTATCATCAACAATACTCCTCCCCCCATTTTATTCTCTCTGTCATTCCTGAACACACTATACCCATCACATTCAATCCCACTAGTTATATCATCTACAGTCAGCCATGTTTCACTAATACCTATAACCTGTGGTCTGGAAGTGCCAACCATGGCCAAAAACTCTTCCTACTAATAATTACAAATTCTGAAGATAACTTACAAAAAGCTATTTTAGATATAAATGAGATAGCCAAAGATTATGGTATAATAATATCAACAGAAAAATCAAAAACTATGGCCTTTAAAGGACAAGATCCAGCAAGAACTAAAATAGTAATAGATAACAAGATCTTAGAACAGGTGAATTCATTTAACTACCTAGGATGTATGATCACATATAAAAATGAAAAAGATATAAATGTAAAAATTGCAAAATATTTAAACATAACAGGTGTAATTAACTCTATATTTAAACCAAACCTAGTTCAAAAACAAACCAGACTAAAAGTATACAATACATTAGCCCTACCAGTCTTAATGTATGGAAGCGAAATCTGGACAATAAAACAAAAAAGGCAAAGATTAATAACAGCAGAAATGAAGTTATGAGAAAAACTGCAAAGTATACCCTATTTGATCACAAGAGAGATGAAGAAATTATGAAAGAATTAAACCAAGAACCAGTAATAGAAAAAATTAAATAATATAAATATAAATGGATGGAACACGTTCAAAGAATGAAAACAGAAAGATTACCAAAACAAGCCTCAAAGTACAAGCCATTAGGAAAAAGAAAACCAGGAATGTCCTCTTAAACGATTCAAAGATAACTTCTATGGCCTGAACAGGCCATGCTAGGCCTAAATCCTTGATATGCATGATGATGATGATGACAATGAACTAATATTTAAAGGAATTTCAAATTAAAGTAAGTGCACCATTTTTGATATGTGTTTATGTATTATTTTCTTAAATATTTCTTTCTTAATTTTGTATTTATGTATTTGTATGTGCTAATAAATAATTTATAAATGTTTATGTAAGTTTATATATTTTAATCATTTTAAGTTAAATAGAAACCTAATTTATGAAATATAACAGAAAATCAAACAAATCAATAATTAAAAAAAGTCCTCGACTTACGATGGAGACGTTGGAACGGAACCCCGTCGTAAGTCGAGGACTACTTGTATTGTTAAACGGTATCATATATCATTAAAATTCATAAAATCTGGTTTCTATATCTTGAATAATCTAAATCAATTTGAAATGACAAATATTTTAGAAAAGCTAAATTTGTAGAATATGTATGCAGGAAAGGGAGGATACCATTGTTAAGGTTGAACAAGAAACTGCACATATATTTGTCATACACCTTTCCTCTCCTGTCTGCTTCATCCTGTGAGATTATCTATAACAAAAACACTGAATTATCTTTATGTTGTAATTTTAGCAGAAGAATAAATAAAATGAATTCTAGGTTGGAGCAAGTATTTTAATTTTTTATTACAAAACAAAAAGCAACTGCTACCTATTGTTGCATACATTCTAGTCCTTATTAGTTTTTGACTCAATGGAATGCATGCAAATTCAGTCAATGAAGAAAGTTAATGTTAATTTTTTTAAAAATTATTATACATTAAGCATACCTTCAAAATCTATATTAAACAAAAATCAATTACATGAATGTGCATTCTAATATTAAGCATGGGTAAAAACAGGCCTAAACTTCGAAGAACAATTTAATGCTGAAGACAAGTTTCACATGTTGAATACAAATACAACGTCTTCTTCATTACCACTTAAGTAGGGTTGCTGCTGATCAACCTCATCACTCAGTTCTGTCCAAAGCTGTTTTCTCCTACATCCAAGATCTTTGATGTTCCCTCTCAAGCTGTCCAGCCATAATTGTTTAGATGCCTTCTCTTTTGCCAGGTGGCTTTATCTCCAGCGCTCTCCTTCCCACATAGCTTTTGTCTCACCACATAACATGACCAAACCACCTCAGTCTCGATTCCCTGATCTTCCCAGATACTTGGAGTTACCTTCATTGTTCTCCTGATCAGCAAATTTTTGATATTATCCGATCTTGTTACACCACTTGCAAGTCTCAGCATTCTCATTTTGGCTACGTCCATTCCCCTTTTCCCATTTCTTGGTCATCTGTCAGGTCTCACTGCTATACATCAGTGCTAGACACTTTTGTATCACACAAGATACCTGAAACCTTTTTTCCAGTTTATCCACCCTGATTGGATCCTTCTATTGAGTATCCTTCAAAATATTGGATACCTGAGTCCAGGTATCCATCATTTTGGACACATGAACCTGGATATGTGAACCTAGGCACTTGTGGCATGCTTGTGTCCTGCAATATTATACTTCCTGTTGCTTCACGGCAATATATGTAATCTGTCTTATTTCTATTGATCCTCAAACCACTGTCTTCCAAAACTTCCTTCCATTGTACAAGTTCCATTTCTTCCATTGCTCAGACGTTGTACAAATCACTACATCACCAGACATCATCGTCCAGGGTGATTCATCTTACTTTCTCTGTCTTATTTGTTATGCTCTTGGATGTGTTGACAGAGAAAGTATGATGAATCACCCTGGACGATGATGTCTTCTGATAATGATGATGTAGTGATTTGTACAAAGTCTGAGCAATGGAAGAAATGGAACTTGTACAATGGAAGACAGTGGTTTAAGGATCAATAGAAATATGACAGAGTACATGTGTTGTTGTGAGGAAACAGGAAGTATAATGTTGCAAAAGGCCCTTGATGAACCCTGTCTTTTACTGGGAATGTCTCAGTGGTTCCTGCTTTGCATCTCATCCTTGGTTTACTACCATCATACATGTCTTGTACAAGATGTACATACTTCTCTGGAATTGTTTTCTTCTTCACACTTTCTTGGAACTCTATCAAAGGCTGCCTTTTCCAAATCAATGAAGACCAAAAAACATTCTATATTACTCTCATGGTACCTTTTTCTCAGCTGTCTTAGGGCAAAGATGGCATCAATTGTTCCTCAACTGAGCATAAACCCAAATTGTTCTTCACTAATTGACACCAGGTTTCACAATCTCTTCTCAATTATTAATAACCCTTTTCCTTACCTTTACAGTTTGACCGATAAGTTTAATTCTTCTGTAGTTGCTACAGGACTGGATATCACCTTTCTTCTTATATATTGGAACCAATATTCTCTCTGCATTCCTCTGGCATTTCTCAGTCTTATTTGTTTCAATGATTCTCTTAAAGTCATCTGTTACTAGAGTCATGCCTAATTCACCTAGACATTTAAATGCTTTTATGAGAATGTTAGGAATTAGCTGCATGACCAGATTTCCTCCATCCTTTTGTATATCGTTATTTATTTCATTCATTAATTTCCAAAAATACCCTTTCTATCTATTTAACACATTCATTTCTTCATGGTACCATCCTCTCCCTTAATCATCCTGGCTTGATATATATCTGTACTTTTCCATTCCTTTTGTCATATCCTGAGGGCCCTTTTGACAACACCTTCATTATCCAGACTTTCATAGAGGTTAGCATAAGATTCAGCTTTAGATCTGCTACTGTTCTCTTTGATAGAGTTGAACTCTTATAGTATCCATCTATAAAAAAAAAAAAGAAGAAAAATAAAGCTGAATATAAGAATTACAGAGGAATTTCCTTAATGAATATTCCTGATATAAGATTTATGCAAATATATTTAGGAAAAAGCTAAGAAATATTGTGGAAGGGAAGCTTGAAAATAAGCAAGGTGGGTTTAGGACAAATAGAGGTTGTCAAAATTAGATTTTCTCATTACAACAAATAGTTGAGAAATCATGAGAATATAACAAGGATCTATATTTAAGTTTTGTCGATTTGGAAAAGGCTTTTCAAATTAGTAAAGCTAGTATGATAGGAAGTAAAGCTGAATAAATTTATATGGAATAAGAAATTAGCTGTATACAAGACAGCGTTCAAACCAATTTTAACTTATGGATCCAAGAGCTGGGGTAGAAAACAGGACTACACATGGGGTGCTTAAGGGTCAAAACTGTATAACTGGGAGGCGACCTCCATGTAGCCTTTTAAGGAATGCAAACTGACTGGGACTTCTGATCTAATGTTCAATCCTCACCTTCTCATGGTGCACCCTGTTAGATATCTGGATACTGAATGAAAGAGGATGGGATGGCAATTTGGAATTCAGTTGATCAATTTGTATTTTTATTGGCTTAAATCATGATGTATAATGATGGTACAACATACAGTTGATGTTATACTCTGAAATCAAATCTGCAGATTCCCTGACTAAATTGTATAATTGTATAATTAATAAATTTGGTATGAAAATCAGCAATAAAAAGACAAAGATAATGAATGGGGAACCTATAGAACAAGTAAAATATTTCTGCTAATTAGGCACAATTTTTAGTGAAAATGGAAAATTAAATATGGAAACAGACAAAAGAATTAGCAAAGCTGGTGTGGTAGGAAGTCGAATAAATAAATTTATATGGAATAAGAGAGAAATAAGTCAAAATGCTAAACTATATATCTGTAAGACAGTGTTGAAATCAGTTTTAACTCATGGATCTGAGATCTGGGTTAGAAATAAAACACTTGATCAAACACTGATGACTACACGAGCGTTCTGAGAAAGATTAGGGGGGGGGTGAACAGAAGGCATAATTACAGTATCGTGTTAAAAATTATGATTTTAATAAAAAACTTGACATTATTAGCATTTGGGTAATCTCAAGAGGAAATAGACCAAGAAGAGAACAAGATCCAAGCAGATTGATACAGTAAGAAATGCCTCAGAAGACAGAAATATAAGATCTGGTAACATTGGAGTCTTGATAGATACAGGATTAATTTGTAAGAAATTTGCTGAATAGGATAATATAATACGGTAATAGTTAATAATGATGTAACTTTCTCATATCCCATTCCCTCAGCCATATGGCTAGTGGGGGGGAGGTAGCTATATGCTATCACACTAGGGAGATGATTATGAGCAAGGTGGTTCCCTGTTGCCTTTCTTGTCATAGTATATTTTATGACTGTAGCCGCGTGTGTTCATGGGACCAGTTTGCCCATTTTGAGAGATGAAAAACCTGAGTTACCGGGAGGAAAAAACTCCACCTCCATATGAGACTGGTTAACTCACCTTTATTCAAAAAAGACCAGATAAAGGTTCCTCAGTCACACTGACAGGAATCAAACCCAGGTCTTTCTGATCAAAGGGCTTCATCTATACTGACTGAGCTATGGAGGCTCCGTTTTCATGTAGTACTATCATAACATCCTGTATGTCCCCCTGAGGGGACATGTCAGGAATTTGATGAAGATGATAATCGAAATGAGCTGCTTAAAAACAAGCAGCAGATACACCAATCTGCAGGTGGCCAAGTACTAGACCCTCATCATAAAAACTACAGATAGATCTCCTTTCTTTCTTTTTTTTTTTTTTTTTTTAAAAGAATCACACCCACCAAAGAATATAAATTTAAGTAAATTTCTGATGGCAAGGTTTATATACTGAACAATATATACAGGCCCATCTGGTCGCATATGCGAAGTGTGCAATAAACAGGTGTAAAGAAAAGACACCTAAAAGATGTCAAAAAACATGAGATAAGAGTTTAAACGAACAACGAATGATACATATAATTATGAATGTACGTCTTCTTCCTTTCGGGGCCCCTTCAGATCTTCCAGGAAATTAACAAATAAATTCTGAAGTATCCTGGACCCGATTATATCACTATAATTTTTGATTAAAATTTACAAAAATATACCTAAAATAGTTCTTCTTTATTTTTTGATGTATCATAAATCAACTTATGATTAATTGTTGAGTTCCGTGTAAAAAAAATTTGTATAAGCAGGACTAATCCGTAGGTAACATTATACTGTAGAGTGGTTTTCATTTGTTTTCATTTCCTGTTCGTTTTATTCACACTTTATGAAAAACAAAACTTTTTTGGAAAGGTGCCGAACATTAATTGCACACACAAGAAACATTCTAGATGCCGGCCCTGAATATATATATATTTTTTTTTTTTTAAAATAGATTTAATGACTTAAAAACCGAGATTACTTATAAAGATTTAATAAGATTAATACAACTAGTTTCGGCTTATAATAGCCTTCATCAGGTATTCTTAAAGGAAGAGAATAGTAATAAACATTGAAGTATCTAAAATCTTGAAAATACAGGTAAAATATCGCCACACATAATTGATACATAAAAAACGTATTTTTTCAAGTTGTTCTAACAGACGTGCCATTGTTTATTGCAAGTATGCGTGCAGACTCACGTGAACGCCAATATTGAATAACTGCAGCATGGCTATCTGGGATGTTATAACTCAAATTGTTGTTTAAGTGGACAGGATTCAGAAGGATTTCCCTTGATTCTATAATTTTTCTCTCAAACTCATCATCAGAGCGAAAAATATTTTCTGATCTATCCCAGCAAACGGAGTGGCTTTGTTGATCATCATTAGGATTATTTGAAAAAAGAACATGACTAGATAATGCAGTTGCATGTGATCTTTTGTAAGAGATGTCTCTTTTATGCTCTTCTATACGTTGCTCAACAGATTTGTTAGTTTGTCCGAAATAAGGGATATTACAATTGCACCATAATTTATATACACCTGGATATTTTAGGTTGTGATGAGGAGGCTTTGGATGACTGATTAGAGAACGAATTTTTGGAAGGGTGGTGAAGAACGTCTTGATGTTATATTTTTTAAGGACTTTTGCTAATTTGTTAGAGACTGTGCTAATATATGGGATGGAGATGCTGCCTTTAAAATTACTAGTTCCTGTGGTGCACTGTCTAGGAGGATCCAGAAGAAATTTCTTAATCGTTTTTTCAGAGTAACCATTTTGTTTAAAGATAAGCGAGAGTTGATTTATTTCTTTTTGTAGTTCATCTTGTTCATTCAAGAGAGAGCGTGCTCTGTGTCCTAAGGTAGATATAGTTCCAAGTTTTTGTGGTGGAAAATGATGAGAAAGATTATGCAGATATCTATTGGTATGAGTAGGTTTTCTGTATATAGAGATTTTTAATCTTTCAGAGCAACGTGTAAGCATGACATCCAGGAAAGGCAAGGAGTTATTATTTTCTAGATCAGCAGTAAATTTTATATTAGGATGTTGGATGTTAAGAAAAGTTATGAGAGATGTGTGCCCGTGATTCCCAACAATGAAAATATCATCAACATATCTTTTCCAAACTTTCGGTTTAAATGAGAAGGAAGATATGGCTTTCGTTTCAAAATCTTCAAGGAAGATGTTAGCTAGAACTGGGGACAAAGGATTGTCCATTGCCAGGCCTTGTTTTTGTTGGTAAACGGAGTCCTGATATTTGAAGTAACCAGAATGAATGCAATGTTTTAATAAAGCAAACATTTTTTTGGATAATTTGTCCTTTAGTAATGTGAGTACCTCATCTGTAGGAACGTTAGTAAACAAAGATATAATGTCAAAACTTGCTAGAATGTCATTTTCATTGATGGGAATATCTTTTATATGTGAAACAAAATCTGTGGTGTTTTTGATGAAAGATGAAGATTTATTGGAGAAACACTTGAGGTACTTTGCTAGATATTTTGAAAGTTTATATGTAGGTGAATCAATTCCTTCCACAATTGGGCGAAGAGGGATGTTTTCTTTATGAATTTTGGGAACTCCATAGATGCGTGGGATAAGAGGATGTAGAGAGCGTAAAGAGAGGCGAACATTATGAGGAAGTTCACTTGCAGTCTTTAACAAGTTGTTTGTACGGTTTTGTAATTCTCTTGTAGGATCTTCCTGAAGAATTGAATATGTCGAACTATCTCCAAGTAATTGAAGCATTTTGTTGTGGTAATCTTCGGAGTTGAGGATAACCATGGAATTGCCTTTATCAGCAGGTAAAATAATAATGTTACTGTTCTGTTTTAGATTTTTTAGGACTTGTCTTTCAGCCAGAGAAATATTATCTGTTGGAGGTTTAGCATTATTTATAATGAAAATCGATTCAATACGAAGAAGTTTTGCCAAATGATTAGGAATGGGTGAACTTGCCTTTTCTATTTTTGTAAGGAGAGATTCTTTAGGGATAAATTTTGGTGAGGGAATGAAAGTGAGACCTTTACTAAGAATACCGGTTTCTGCATCCGTTAAAATATGAGAAGATTTGTTCACTACAACTTTTTCAGGATTAATACGGGCTTCACTATGACTAGATCTGTTTTGTATCCTTTGTAGATTATTAAATTTCCGGATAAGAGTATACTTATTATTGTTTTGTATTCGAGTGGCTTGTGCTTCGCTGTTAATGATAAAATCATGTAAGTTATCATTATCCATCATTTCTTCAAGTTTTTGACTAAAGATCTTTTAGTGGTGAACAAAAAAAAAAGCTAAACAACGTTTTGTGTCTGAAATTCTTTTGCTGAGGAGATCCATCTTAGCTTTACGATAAATTCTTTTAGCGCGTTCCGTTGTTATTTTATTTTATTTATTTATTTATTTTTCCTAAAGAATCTCTCCTTACAAAAATAGAAAAGGCAAGTTATAATATATTATAAGCCGAAACTAGTTGTATTAATCTTATTAAATCTTTATAAGTAATCTTGGTTTTTAAGTCATTATATCTATTTTTAAAAATGTATCACAACAACAGAGTTGAAGCATATAATTTTACACACACACACACACACACACACACACACATATATATATATATATTGTTCATAATGGTATCATTAAAAGATATTACAACCTTAAATATATATTAAATATTAATTAAAATAATTAAATTAATACTGCTGACCCTTCAGCAATGAAAAACTGCAATCATCAGGGAACAAAGTGTAGACTGTCATGTACACATTCACTAGAGTGGGTAACTGAGATAGAAGAAATGGAAAAGACAAGCTTAAATTCCTAAATCTTGGCAGTCAGATGGATGCTCAAAGGATGAGCAGTTCCCAAATTTGAGGCAGTATTACCAAACCAAATTTCTTGAGGTTTAGATAGTTTCTTAAAGATGAGATAGATTCAATGAATAGTCTGTTGTATTTATATTTTCTTGGGTAAAATAAGGTGGCAGCCTTTTTTTTTCTTTTTTTTTTTTTATCCCAATATATCCCGAGTGGTCAAAACAGTGGAACAGGACAAAATCCTTGTGCTTGGCCGATTATGATAATTGCTGTCCTGCTGTTTGGGCACAGTAAGACAGTTTATGATTGCAAGGTACCTGGTAAACACTAGACAGATCTAAGGACTGTGGCTAGCCTTGGTGAAGTAATAAGGGATGCCAATTTTTAGATGGTCTGCAAGGCAAGTAGTTACAAGACTGTATTTTTTAGGTTCTTTGCTAGTTTTTCAGACATGCTAGACATAAGAGATGGTGAAAGATTGTTTGGATTCTTTGAGAGTCAAAGCTATATGGATGATAGGAGACCTTCACATAACCTTTAAGGAATGTGGAGAACAGAGTAGGGCTTCTGACTTTCATGCAGCGTGTCCAGTTAGTAGGTATGCACTAGATACTGAAAGTACAAATGAACAAGGATGGCTTAGCAATTTGAAACTTAGCCAACCAAATTGTATTTCTTATTGGCTTGACCCACAAACAAACAAACATGATGAAATTTGATGTGAGCTGGGCATCAACTAATTAAACAAGGCTCCCACTATTTTCATCAAAGGAAACGACAAATACTGAAAGTCAACAATTGGAACAAATTCAGCATCAGCAGAATTGAAGCTTGGCAACATTACCATATGAAGTATCAACAGAAAAGAAGGCAAACTAGTGGGAAGAACTAGAGAAGTACCACATTGACATAACTAGTGTTGTTACAAAGTCAAAGAAGATTAAAACAGGTGAAATCATGCCAAATGATAAACGTAGGAAGTTATATTTGGGCAATAATGATCAAGAAAAAAAAGGAGTAGCAATAGCATTCAACACCACGTGTGAAGATAAACTGCTTGATTCAAAAGCAAATAATAAGGATAAGTAGTTGCGGGGTTTCTGTCCAGAGATGTAATAGTCATCACATATTTGTGATGACTATTATGTCTTTATTTGGAACATAGTGTTCCAATATAAAGATGTACTCAAACAAAAATATATAGGGAATTTTAAACTGAAAGTGGTCATTGCTTAGTTTCCAGCAGGATAAAATAAATATCACATTGAAAAGAAAAGTATGTAATTGTAAAACACTGCTTGATTCAGCTAGGCAGTCATGTACTAAAGTTGACTGCAACAACAGAAAAATATGAACTCAATTGTGGATGGCAAAAGTTAAAGTAGCAGTCCTGGAAAAGAAGAAAGCATATTAGAAGTAAACAAAAGTAACTTTGGAAGAATAGAAGATATTAGGAAGGTAGCAAACTGTTCTGGTGGTTCTTTAAAAAGCTTAGAAATGGAGGAAATAGTACAGTAAAAGAAATCAGAAATGATAAAAGTAACATGAAAACAAACTAACGATATTCTGGATATCTGAAGTGACATAACAATGGTACAAAATATTCAAGAGGAATGCAATCATGTGATGTCTAAAAGCTTGAAATGGAAAGGGAGCTGGAGTGGATGATATTATTCCAGAAATGCTCAAACATGGGATATAAAAGTTTTGCAGTGGCTCACTGCATAATTCAGAAGGCTTGGCTAGATGATTGAATCACGGCTGATTGTAGTAGAGGTCTCAAATTACCCATCTATGAAAAGATAAATAAAACTGAATATAAGAATTAGAGAGGAATTTCTCTACTAAGTGATAATACAGGTGAGATTTACATAAGCTTAAGTGAGAAGAGGTTATGAAAAATTGTGAAAGAGAAACAAGCTAGGTTTAGGCTAAATCGTGGCTGTCAAAATCAGATTTTCATTTTATGATACATAGTTGAGAAATTATGGGAATATAGCAAGGATCTGCATTTTAATTGTCATCATCATCATACGTATCAAGGATTTAGGCCTAGTATGGCCTGTTCCGGCCTTAGAAGTCATCGTTGAATCATTTAAGAGGATGTCCTGGTTTTCTTTTTCCTAATGGCTTGTACTTTAAGGCTTGTTTTGGTAATCTTTCTGTTTTCATTCTTTGAACGTGTTCCATCCATCTATGTTTATATTTTTTAATTTTTTCAATTACTGGTTCTTGGTTTAATTCTTTCATAATATCTTCGTTTCTTTTGTGATCAAATAGGGTATACTTTGCAGTTTTTCTCATAAACTTCATTTCTGCTGTTGTTAATCTTTGTTTGTCTTTTTGTTTTATTGTCCAGATTTCGCTTCCATACATTAAGACCGGTAGGGCTAATGTATTGTATACTTTTAGCCTGGTTTGTTTTTGAACTAGGTTTGATTTAAATATAGAGTTAATTACTCCTGTTATTTTTAAATATTTTGCAATTTTTATGTTTATATCTTTTTCATTTTCATAAGTGATCATACATCCTAGGTAGTTAAATGAATTCACCTGTTCTAAGATCTTGTTATCTAATACTATTTTAGTTCTTGCTGGATCTTGTCCTTTAAAGGCCATAGTTTTTGATTTTTCTGTTGATATTATCATACCATAATCTTTGGATATCTCATTTAGATTTAAAATAGCTTTCTGTAAGTTATCTTCAGAATTTGTAATTATTATTTGGTCGTCTGCAAAGAGGAGAGTGTTTAAGTTAACTGTAGGTGAAAGTTTAATTCCTTGATGTAAATTTTTACTCCATTTTATTATTATTTCATTTAAGTAGATATTAAAAAGAGTTGCATTTTAATTGTAGATCTAGTAAACGCATATGAAAAGGTGCCAAGAGAAAAGCCATTTAAAATGCTACATTTAGAATGGAGTTAATGGAATATTATACAAAGCATTACATAGTGTATATTTAAGTTGTAAGTCAGCAGTTAGAACTGAAGGAAGCAGAAGGCGATTTAATAAAATCAGCTAATAAACAACTCTGATGCAAATCTTTAGGTTTCTTTTAACTAAACTGAATAATAGCTGTAAGAATTCCTAATCTTAATCCTGTAGCTTAGTAATCAGCTGCAACTAGGGAGATAATGATGCAAGGTGGTTTCTCTTTGCCTTCCTTGCTGTAAGTATTTATGACTGTAGCCATGTGTGTTCACAGGACCAGTTTGCCTGTTTTGAGAGATGAAAACCCGAGTTACCAGGAGAGGAAAATCCTCCACCTCCATATGAAATCGGTTAACTCACCTTTAGTTGAAAGAGACCAGGTAGAGGTTCCTCATGTCATGGATGGGAATCAAACCTAGGTCTTTCCGACCAAATGGCTTTATCTATACTGACTGAGCTATGGATGCTCTGCTGTAACAATTGGGTATGAAAATTGGCAATAGAGAAAAAGTGTGAAAACAGGAAGAACGTGGAGAGCATCAACTGCATTCAAGAAAACCAATAGTATAAGCTAACAGAGGAATCTGTAAACCGAGAATGCTAATCGAAAGTTGGCATGTAATGAAAGTATCTAAGAAGAGATGTTGTTTTCTTTTTCTAAGGTGAAGTGGATCTTGGAATGTTGGCTATTTAGATGTGTTGTTAGCCATATGGTCAAATCAAGAACATATCATCTACATGAAGATGTGTTCTCCATTTAGCCACACTTTCTAACACTTCTAAACAATATTCCAGGATCAAATTCACATCCTCATCCTTGATAGCATGCCAACCCAACAGATTCAGATCTTTGGCATTTTTAGTTTATAGAAAACCTATACAGAAGTAGAAACATTTACCAACAGTCATACCTCTTCCCAACAGTATGGGATTATTAAAATCTTGTACAACAGCACAAAATTGATTTGTTCCAGTAATAATGCCCTCCCCTCACTGCTGAACTTGACCACATTCACAATACTTAATTAGCCAATGGCTACAATCCCCACTAAATAAAAACTCCACAACCATCCCGCCCTCTAAACAAAAGGCTGTGTGAAATCCATCGCCATCCCATATATTCAGGGCACATCTGAAAAACTAGCAAATAAAAATAAACACATACACACACCTTGTAATCACTTATAGCCCATATAAAAACTAGTATCCCTTATCTGCTTCCCCCAAAGACCAGCCACGACCCTACATCTGCTTGGTATACCTGGTACTACATATGCCTTGCAGTTGTAAGTTGCCCTACAATGGCCAAACAGGCAGGATTGCCAACATTAGAATCACCAGGTACCATGACTACATCTGGTTCCACCACATCAGCCACTCAGTACTTGATAATCATGCTTTGGACACCTGCCACAGGATATACTGGAGGAAAAAAAAGAAAGTTACTTTACTCTACTACAGCAAATATAAATATGAGAAACTGTTCCTATAATCTGCCTCAAATTTGCAAAGTGCTCATCTTCAGTATAAAACACCCATTCTAATCCACTATGGCTCAACTTTGGTTCCCTCTACTTCTGTCTCACTTATCCAATGTAACGTCTGCCTGTGTGAACATCTCTCTCTTGCACTTTGTTCACTGATTATGGCAATTTGATTTTGCTGATATATCAAAGGTATTAATTAAATTATTCTAATGAATATATATTCTATGTTGTAATATACTTAAAATAATACCATTGCGAACATATTTGATGGAAAGATACCAAGAATAGTATATAGAGGAGCAGAATCCAGGAGAGAGCAGGTCACTAGCAATGTGCCATAAGGTCTTGTGCATGCACAATACTGTTTAATTTGTACATAAGTAACACAGGGAGTTATTTGAAAGGAAACACTCAGTTGTTTGCTGATGATGCAAAAGTGGATAATAGTTAACCAAGTGAAAGTAGAGAGCTTGCAGGATGATTTAACCTCCCTACTGGCTTTGCTGTATTTTTATGTCTGCCAAAATATGGATGTAAGGCGTAAACAAATCTGAAGCAGCATGGATAGGAATGTGCTAGCTACTAATTATCACCAATGAGAGGTGTGACAATCTTTCACTCAAGAGAACTTTTAGATGGATTAATTTGGGTTTATGGTTGCATCTCAGAGCCAGCACTACTAAGAAGCATAGTTCTTTACACTATGAATATGCAGTGTAGTGGTAATTTGAAATAGAGATACAACATACACAATATATTTTCATTATTTTTTTTTTTTTATATTTCTCATTCAAACTTTTTTTTATAATTTAATTATAGTTTATTGTTAATGGCAGGACAAAATAGCAAAAACTTCATTCTGAAAAAAAAAATAAAAAATAAAATAAATAAATAAATAAAATATATATATATATATATATATATATATATTTATTTTTTTCAGAATTATATGATAAAAGGACTGGAAATATATTATATTTCCAGTCCTTTTATCATATAATCATAGTTTGTTGTTAATGGTATGAAAAAAAAATAAAACAATCTTCCATTCTGAAATATATTATTTTTTTTATGTTAAGGAAATAAAGCCATCAACATAGATGAAAAATGATTCCTATCAACTATTGCACATAAATTTTGCATCTGCCTAGTAAAAGAAATGCGAGTTTTTTTTTTTATCTTGCCTGAAAATGCAGTTAGATGACGTCAATTTTTGTTCTCAAAAATTTGTACTGAATATAACTGCTTTGGAGAAATAATTACTTCATAGAACAATCACAAAGGCATTTATTAAAACGTTTGCTGCTTCTAAATTATGTCTTGCTTTCTACTACTACTACTCTATTCCCTCAGCCATACGGCTGGTGGGGGTAGCTATATGCTACCATACTAGGGAAATGATTATGAGCAAGGTGGTTTCCCATTGCCTTCCTTGCCGTACTATATCCAATGACTGTAGCCTGTATGTTTACAGGGTCGATTTGCCTGCTTGTGGGATGAAAAACCCCAGATAAACTGGTCGGAAAAACCCTGCTGTCCACGCCCAAGACCAGTTAACTTGGTTATGGCTGAGGAAGATCTTTAAGCTCTTCACGTCATCGACGGGAATCGAGCATAGGACACTCCTTCCCCAGGCATATGGTTGCGAAGCACATAGCCACTAGGCTAACTGCACAAACTATGTCTTACTTATTGTTAATTTTTAAATCTAGTTATAAATCACTTCACAGAATGCTAATGGTTTTGATTTATAGAAAAACTGATATTTACAATAATGTATAATGTTATTTATAGTACTTGCAGCAAAATTTTCCTCTCCTCTCTCCCATTTTCAAGATTTAGGCATTACAAATTGAACTTTTATGTTATGGAACAGTTATAAAGCAAATTATGTATTATCTAAGCTCTCTGGATAACATGCAACTAAGGCAATGTCAATGAATGCCATTTTTATAATTATTTTTGATATTCATTTGGCAAAAATGGTAAGAAAATAATCTTGTGCACTTTCTTTTTTCAAAAGAAAGAACATTGTAAATAACATTTGGTTCTGAAAAAATTACTCAAGAAAACGAAAATACCACATATTTTTCTTATTATTATTATTCAGTATTTTCTTGCAGCACAAAGAAGAAATCACTGCACATTTGAAAAGAAATACACTACTTGGAAAGAAGTCTACAGATACCATAGTGTGAGGAACAAAGAGACATGAGGCCCACCTTAATAAGATGTAGGACCTCCTTTTGGTGCGATAACTGCAGCAATCCTACAGAGCATACTTTCTACAGGCATATGATAGCGATCGATGGGAATTTTGGCCCATTTTCTTGTAGGCATGTAAT
Organism: Typopeltis vanoorti; assembly: GCF_054136105.1. NCBI lineage: Eukaryota > Metazoa > Arthropoda > Arachnida > Uropygi > Thelyphonidae > Typopeltis > Typopeltis vanoorti. The sequence goes on from NC_143550.1 coordinate 143,422,208, forward strand.
GAGGTCCTGGACTATTGTAGGGCAGATGTTCCTTGACCCCACCTGATGCTCCAGTTCATTCCACAGATGTTCAATAGGGTTAGAATCAGGACTCTGTAGAGGCCAGTCAGGTGTAGTGACTTCATGTCCACAAACCACGAAGTCACAGCAGCAGCCTTATGACATGGTGCATTGTCTTGCTGAAAGAGACAATGGTCAGTTTTGTAGAAATGCCACAAAGTAGATAGCATTGCATTATCTAGAATGTTTAGATATCTATCAGAGTTCAATGTTCATGGTGCCATAAACAGAGATCCAAGGCCAAAGCAGGAAAAATAGGATCATGTCATCACACCACCACCTCCTTTCACAGTTGGGATTACGCACTCTGGTAAGAGACGTTCACCTGGGCACCCACCTGTCCATCTGCTCAGTTGAGGGGGTAGTGTGATTCGCCACTATATAACAATGTAACAGTGGCGAATCACACAACAATGGGTGTGAACAGTGGGACGTAGAAGCTTTCCAAGCTTCTACGTCCCACTGTAAATACTCTTTGCACCACTGAAGACGACGCTGCATGTTGGTTTGTGTAATGTGGAGTTTGCATATTGCAGTCCTACCATGGAAACCAATGTTGTGAGCTTAGGTTCTGAGTGTTTTTGTGCAGATTCATGTTCCAGTTGATGCCTGGAACTCCTCATTCAACATGTTGGCCGACGAATGGCAGTTTTCACATATTATCCTTCATAGCATTCTAAGTCATGTTCAGTGAATGTGCTAGGTCGTCCATTGCAGGTAGCACACTTGCAGTTGACTCCCAGTGCTTCTATCTCAGTATGTTATCAATGATTGCAGACCTGAGATGGTCCAATTTGTCAACAAATTGCCAAACAGATAGGCCTACAACATATCATCCTATCACAACTCATCTTTCAAATTCTGTCAGTTCTCTTCTAGCAGCCATTTCACCCAGACACAGTTGGTAAGGATCATATTCCTCCAATTTATGCAGGCTATAAACACGTGAATCATTACATGGCATGATAATGCCATGTAATGATTCAGTAAATGCACACTACTTCTCTCTAAGTAGTGTGCATTTACTGCTAGTTTAGATATCTGGCATTTAAGAAGTAGCTATATTTTTACTACTATTTTACACTAAAAACCTATAAGTACATACTCCTCAAGTGATTTATGTTTGCAATTGTCTTGTGGGCAGTTTTTAAAATAAATGGTAATCGGAAATATCTACCCACCACCAAAATCAATCGTTCTTTCTTTCCATGATAATTTTTTCAGATAATTTATAATTTTTCAATAACAAAACCAAAACTGTGATTATTATAAATCAAGAAATTATTTTGACATTAATATTGTATCAGCCAGTAAAGAAATGTCAATGTCTGTTTAAGATGTTTTTATAAAATAAGACATTGCTGATTTCTACTGCACTACTGCTTGTAGCTCTTTAGTGCCAGTGCTTTTTTTTTTTTTTAATGACAAGAAAGGATGATGCCGAAAATCATGTGGCCAACCCTTAAATTAGTTTTAACTGTATTGCACTAATTTTTCTTGTGATGTCATAAAATAATATTCTTCAATGCAGTAAAAGTTTTTTTACTGCATTTCTACTCTAAATGATAGCACTAATAATCTTACTAAATTCAGCTGAAAATTACTTCCCCTTTCCCCCTTTACTGTGATTTAAAACAAAAATAAAATAACTTTGCTTAAATCTTCAACCTACCTCTCCACAGTATTCTGATATAAATTCATTCTTCTGTGCTGTATCTTTCAAAAAGATTCCCCAGCCAGCCACATCAGATGGAGCAAGGAGAAGGTGCTAAAAAAAGATAAATACAAAAATAAACAAACAAACAAACAAATAAATAAAATGCATAACAAGATCAAACATTTTTCTTCTAAACAATTACATGAATAAGTGGATGGTTCTTTTACACTCTTAACTGCCTTGAATTAATTCTTCTGTTTCAAGTGCGATCAGCAAAAGTTCAGATCATGAATATAATGTGCGTAACAAGGTTTTTGGGTCTGTTTTTGCTTTAATGAAGAATTGTGCAATAAAGACAGCAAAGGTCATGGCTTCATTACAACAATTCTTCATTTTATTGTTGAAAACTTCCTTCAGGAGCCAACACACGTTATATATTGGGGGGGAATTAACCTGAACAGTCAACTGATCCAAAACATTCATCATGAATTTTCTGATATGCACCCTCAAGACATATATAGGATACTATGACAGTACTGAACAGTTTCTTCCAAATCAGTCTATCACTTATCAACACTCCAATATTATAAGATCTTATATATCTTATATTAATAGTCTTCCTCTGGGTCTTTTTTCCTGCATAAACACCTATTTGTGCAAATTTTCCTCTTCCATTCAGTTTAAGTGACCATAGTACTTGAGATTAGCTCTGCTCACACATTCCTGAATGCTAAAAACTCAAGGTTCCATCCATCCTAATATTTTCATTTTTAATATGATTCTACCATCCATGGCATCTGTTCACTCCCACAGTTTTTCTTAAAACTCTCATATCTATAGTCTCTAGTCACTGATCGACTGCTTTATTTCTAACCCAACTCATAGATCCATGATCATCAAATTACTGATATGCATCCTCAGGGGGTTTACAGGATATTATGATAGCACTATATGAAAAGGTTTAATTACTAATTTCCAATTGAAAATTTCTCTAAATTAACCTAGTATCTACCAGGACTTCAATACTATCAGATTTATATTCCGGTCTTCTAAGGAACTTCTTACTGTATCAGTCCACCTAGATTTTCCTGCCATCCTATCAAAGAATGCTTGTTTGGCTAACTTCCCTGCTCTCATTCTGTTTAAGTGACTATTTCCGAAGGTGTTAGCAGAACTCATCTCAAATGATATTTACACTAATGATGCCACTGATGTCATCTGTTCACTCTCCTGATCTTTTTTTAAAAATCTCATATCTATGGCCTCCAGTCTTTAAGTGTTTTATTTCTAATCCAACTCTCAAATCCATAAGTTAAAATTGATTTAAACACTATCTTGTATATTGCTATTTAGTGCCTTGACTAATTTCTCTCTTATTCCGTATAAATTTACTCAGACTTGCACTGGATTTGTTTAGGAGAACATTATCAACAAAAAAAGCAAAGAGCAAATTTGATATTTTCGATACTGATATCAGGTTTAATGCCATTTTCCTTCATAATGTGATCCAACCTGATTAGAAGTCGGCAAACTTTTACTGAAAAGGGCCAGAGAGTAAATATTGTAGGCTTCACAGGTCAAGAAGTAAAATGGATGGTATCATGTATTTATATATAAGACAAAAAACAAAACTTACACAATTTTTTTTATTACCAAAATACAGAATATAACTGTGTACAAACAGATTTTGGGGAAATTAGGAAGAAGTATGGAATTCTTTATGAGACAACTATATCTAATTAGGGTTCAAATTTGATTTTCACATCAAAATCAATAGCAAAGGCACATCAGATAAGGCTGATTCCCAGATTTTAAATATCCCACCTTTGAAAATGTCATTTAACAAAGTGAATATTGTTGCAAATATGTACCAACATCCACTGACATAAATTCATGATATGTATGACTAAGAAATCGATGACATTCAAAACACTATAAAGTTTGCGCTGAGTGCGAGTGGCATCAGTGGTAGTGTGGCAAAGAAAGTGCAACATATGAAAGTGAATGGGCATAGCTATGTCTTATCATTATGAACACTGAAACAACAATTCCATGAATGTTACAACATTCGTTTAAAGCTATCCTTAACTCAGAGATTGTATAATAAGCTGTGAGCCAGAGCTGACCCTGCAAGTTATAGTTTGCCAATCCCTGATCTAGATGATGAATAGGAGTTGAGATAGTGTGTGTACTCTTGTCTTACACCTAATTTTACAAAAAAACCACCTTCCTGTATGCTTCCTTCAAATCTAACTACTGATTTACAACTTACATATCGATAAGGATACTAGGCTGCATAATGTTTCATTTACCACATCCAACTGTAGTGTTCTGAACAACTCGTGGTACCTTGTCATATGCTTTTTCCAGCTCTACAAAACTTAAGTATAGATTTGTTTTTTCACATGCTTTCTCGACTATTTGTTGTAAAGTGAAAATCTGATGTTGACAACTTCTATTTGACCGGAATCTGGTTTGTTCTTCTCCAAGTTTTCTTTCCACAATTTTTCTTTGCCTTTTCTCATGTATGCTTGCATAAATATTACCAGAACACCAGGGAAATTTCTCTGTAATTCTCACATTCAGTTTTATTTCCTTTTTTTAAAATGGGAACAGTGAGCTCTCCTCCAATCACCTGGAATATAGCCTTCTGACAGACCTTTGGAATTATGCAGCAAGCTAGTGTAGACTTCCTTACTTGAACATTTCTAGTCAAATATCATCTACTCCAGGTATAGAGTAATGAGAATGTTGGATCTAATAACAGCATTAGAAGATCTATCCATATACAGCAGTAACTTAACTTTACCTCTGATTGGGGAAAGTGACCATGAAGTCTTGTTCTGAGAGGTTGCTCGACATGTGGAATTCTCAGTGGAGAAGGGATTTATGTGAAACTACAAAGTTGGTGGATATGACAAACTTAAGCACTTGCTTGGAACAGTGCTATGACGTAGGAAGATACAAGGAAAGAATGTCAGCAGAACATAGGAAGTGGTCAGGGATTGTTTGAAAGACAGGGAGGTATCGGATTGCATATCCAAGGTCAAGAGGATAAAACAAGTGGAGGTTAAATGGATAAGTGATGATATAAAGGAATTAAAGGAAAAAAAAAACATTGTGAAGGAAATATATAAAAAAAGTGATCAGCATATGCTCATGAGCAATACAAAGTGCGCCTGAATGTATCATCCACCTGGATGATACATTCAGGTGGAGACTTTACAGTTACTGATGATGACAGAGACTAATATGAAAATTGAGGTAGATAAACTGGAAATGTTCAGCATATTGAAAAAAATTAACATGAATACAGCAGTGAGAGTGAATGGCATGTCAGCCCATATAGCATGAGAATGTGCAAAAAGAACCAACAGTGCTTTTGATGAAGTTGTATAATCTTAGTCTCACCTCTGACAAGTTCCGAGAGAGTGTAAAGAGGATAACATATTTCCATTACATAAAGGTGGTTCCAAGACAGAAGTAACACATTACAGACCAATTAATATCTCAGTAGTGGTGTTCAAAGTATTGGAAAAGTTGGCTAAAAGTAAAATTCAGGAGTGGATGGATAGGAATATGATACAAAGCCGTGCTGCCTACAACAGAGGCAGCACAGTTTTGTAAAACGTAGGTCATGTCTTAGTAATTTACTCATTCCACAATAGAGTGATAATCTTAATGTCGTAAAGTCATTTGACAATATATCACATGGAAAACTTGACATAAGGTGGAGAAAATGGAATTATGGCATTCCATATGGTGAATAATGGTTGGTTGGTGTGGGACTCCTGTGATGAGTCTTTTGACTCCATGGAGATACCCTGTATTGCAATAATAATTTTTATCTTCAATTTTTATGTCACCTTGACCATCTCTAATTGCTTTTACAGTATTGTTTCCTCCATTTCAAAGTTTTTTTTTCTTTTCTTTCAACAGTCTCCAGAACACTGACATTTTGGTAAGAATATAGAACAATCTTCTATATTCTTACCAAAGTTCTCCCATGACTGTATTCTCTAGCTGATAATTTTACTAGAAACTTACAACAGAGGCAGTCCTGGAACATTCTTTTCCAGGACTACCTCTTTAACTTCTTGCATTCACATTGAAATTGCGATCTTTTTATCTCTGCACAAAATATTACTACATGTGCCTCTCTTGAGTTCAATTAATCAATGTTTTCTTCACAGAGCTTGTCAGTGAAGACTCCTAGTTTGGATTCTTGTTTTCAAATGCATTCGATTTTTATATATAACATTTATATAGATCCAAAAACAAAAGCAACTAAAAATTACTTGTGGAAGTTCAATATGATGGTGACAATGTTGTTTCTCTCATTCTGAAACTAAAATTAGACAGTTGTTAATATTTTCAAAGCCTATGAAAGGAATGGCTTAAGTGCAATCATTGCAAAGATACAAGTACCTTGCCAACATACTTCAACCCATTCAATGCAAGTAGCTGCCATTCAGGTGGCTGAATCCTTAAAACTGTCAATGATTTTCCCTATTGTGGTGTCATCTCTCAGGAAATGCTGACACTGGTGAGAAATTCAATGTCATTTGTGGACATTTGGGAAAACAAATTTTTGATAAATTAGAATGCCTGGTCAGAAGATCAAATTCCAAATGATCAGAGTAGGGGATCTCTACTTAAGTTTTGTATATGTAGAAAAAGCATAGGACAAGATGGCCAGGGAAACATCTTTCAAAATGCTACAATTATATGGGGTAAATGAAATACGAGGGCTGTTTGAAAAGTTTGGCAAAAAAAAATAAGTTGAACACATTTTTTGGAAAAAAATCACCTTTATTTCTCAACATAGTCTCCATCAAGTCTACACATTTGGTCCAGCAGGTTTCCAATTATTTCATCCTATCTAAAAATTCGGATTTGTCAAATTGTGCAATACAGTCATTGACAGCCTTGATGACATTGTCGATTGAAGAAAATTCTTTCTCACCGAACCAAATTTTTAAGTTTGGGAACAAGAAGTCACATGGGGCCAAGTCCGGAGAACACGGTGGATGTGGAATCAAATAAAACCTCAATTCATGCAATTTTGCCATTGCAACACCGATGTGCAGGACAGTGCATTGTCTTGACAAAAGAGCACTTTTTTTTGTGCACCAATCTTTGCCATTTTTTCTTCAGTTCTTCTTTTAAATGGTCCAATAATGATGCATAATAGACTCCTGTTATTGATTTACCCTTTTCCAAATAGTCTATCATGTTAATTCCTTGGGAATTCAAGAAAAAAAAAAAAAAAAAAATGGCCATCACCTTCCCAGCTGACAAAACCATCTTCGCTTCTTTTCAGTGCTCTTTCACTGGGCATTGTCCACTGTTTTGACTGCTGCTTGGAATCAGGTGTGTAGTGGTGGATCCACGTTTCATCTACAGTCACAAATTGATGCATAAAATCCTGTGTGAAAATGAAAAATGTGAACATGGGCATTTTAAATGTTTGCCAAACAAGAACTACGCATTGCACGTGGCTAAAATTTTGCCAGGGGCTGTCATGAAAAAGATGATATGTGCCGACACTGGTATGAATGAACGAATTGTATCACTGTCTATTGGAAATTTACCAAACTTTTCAAACAACTCTCGTACTATATGGTGCAATACATAGTCTATAATTAAGTTTTAAGTCAGCAGTTAGAAATGAAGGAAATGCAGCAAGATGGTTTGAAGAGTAAAATCCAGGTGCGAGATAAGGAAGCACAATCATCTACATGGATCAGATTATGAATGAAACTGGAATTGAATCTGATATTAGAATCTGAGATATGAAACTTAGCTCTGTTTTATGCAGATGTACTCCTAAACATATCTAGCAGTGCAAAACTCCAGGATTCTTTAACTGAATAATAGCTGTAACAAAGTTTGGCATGAAAATCAGCAATAAAAGGACCAAAACTATAAAATAAACAGGAATACAAAAATTTCAACTACATTCTTAATGGAAACTTGTAGAACTAGTAAAAATATTTCAGCTGTTTAGGTGCAGTTTTAGGCAAAAATGGCAAATTAATGGAAATAGACAACAAAATAAGCAAAGCTGTTATGATGGGAAGTTATTTGAATAAATGTATATGGAATAAGAGAAAAATTATCCAAAACAATTAGTATATAAGACAGTGTTCAAAATGATTTTAAGTTATGGATCTGAGAGTTATTGTCAGAGTTGGGCTAGAAATAAAGCACTTGATCAAGGACTAGAGACTACAGATATTAGAGTTCTAAGAAATATTATGGGAGAACAAATGTCATCAATGATAGAATTACATTAAAAAATGAAGATATCAGGAAGCAAAGGCATTGTTAGCATTCAAGAATGTGTGAGCAGAAGTAATGTAATGGTGTGGTCACTTAAACAGAATGGGAAAGGTAGCAAATCAAGTATTTCATTTCAAGATGGCAGAAAAAAAGGTCAGAGGGAGGCAAAGATCTAGGCGGATGGATTCAGTCAGAAGTGCACTAGAAGATTGATATATTGATATATTGATATACCCCTTGAAGGTACATTTCAGGAAACTAATAATGATGTTCTTTGATAACTGAGATGTCCATGCTGCAATAAAATCTTAGTTTATTGAGCTGTTGTTATAAGTTTGATATAAGGTGCATAATATGGATAACAAATAGTAGACACCTGAGAAACTTGAAAAATACCAGCACTGCTTTTGAAGATCCTTAAGATATGATGGAAAGATATTGTTGAAATGCCTGACTAAAATCAGCATTTTGAAGGCTAGCTCACTAGTAGTGAGGCAATGATTATCATCCAATCCTATTTTGTGGAAATGGCACATATCACACTGATATCGTATATCCATCTTTCAAAACAATTTTTTTTTTCTCTCTCAGAACTCATGGACAGCCAAAAAAACACTTTAAGATGAAGAATTATGACAACTATAAGCAACTGGGAAGGTCTGACTCAAACTGGTTGAAAAGAAGTGTTTACAGGATTTCAGTATTTTGAAACTGCAATGCACCATAAAAGTGACATGTCCAAGAAATATGAATAAAACACATTTTACAGAAATTTGAATTTGAAGAAATGTAACATCAATGTAAACAACTGGGAAGCTCTGGCTCTAGACTGATTGAAATAGAAGAAAAGTGTCTAATAGGATCTTAGTATTCTGAAATGAATACTAAGATTCAATGGGGGATCAAACTAACCAGGACAGATGTGGCTACCTACTACACAAATGGAAACTGTTAGACCACTCTTATTGCGACTATTCCCCATAGCCTAGACACCAAGCCCAAGGTGCCAATTTCATGGTGACATCCATGAGGTGGTGGATTAGGCACTGGATTTGCTTTCTAGACTAGACATTGACCTATAGCTTGTATTCTTTTCACCTTAAGAATAAACAAATGTTTTATTAAAATTAGAATTTAGACAAAAAAAAATAAATAAATAAAATAAACCTTAATAAGAAAAATAAAATAGTAAGATCTTGTAGACATTTTTTTATTCAATCTTTACATTATTGAAATGGGAAAGATTTAACTGGTGAGATACAGTTATTTGCTGATGATGCAAGAGAGTCAGGATAATCAGGAATGTACATGACATGCACTACTTGCAGAATGATTCGAATACACTGGTATTATAGGCATGTGAAAATGGCTCAGAACAGTGTTAATAAATGTAAATTCATGCACTTTAGTGTGTAGAAATATTCAATAGCATATTAGATTGCTGGGATTATGCTAAAAGAAACTGACCAGGTTGGGGATCTTAAAGTTTTAACAGAGGGGAAGTTGAAATTTAGGGGAACTTTAGCAAAGATAGCAAATACAATTCAGAGGATAATTGCAATGCTGAAATGAGCATTGACATGTAAGGATAAGGAAGTCATTTTGACTCTTTACTAGGCTTTGATATGACCTCATCTATAAACAATAAATTACATGATAACCACAGTAATTAACTTTAATGAAATGAAAGTGCAGATATTTTGTACTGAAAATAACAGTGCATCATCAGTGTGTAGAAAACAAGCATATCAAATGGACAGAAATACAAGGTACATACAGCAGTCGGTGGTTTACCAATTAAAAATTGTTGCCATGTGCTAGAAATTAATCATCAAATTCCTGATATATACCCTCAAGGGGTGTACAGGATATGAAAGTACTACATGAAAAACTACATCATTACTAACTTCCTATCTACAATTTTCCTCCAAATCGTCTGTTACCTGTCAAAACTCCAACATTATCAGATCTTATATTTCTATCTTCTAAAGCACTTTTTACTGGATCAATCCACCTATATCTTGGTCTTCTTCTGGGTCTTTTTCCTGCCAACCTGGCAGAGAACACTTGTTTTGCTAATCTTTTCTCTCCCATTCTGTTTAAGTGACCATATCACCTGAGATTAGCTATGCTAATGTTCCTGGATGCTGACAATGTCGAGTCCTTCCTAATATCCTCATTTGTAATATGATATTGCCATTGATGCCATCTGTTCATGCCTCTAATCTTTCTCAGGACTCTCATATCTGCAGTCTCTACTGTTTGGTCAAGTGCTTTACTTCTGACCAGCTCTCAGATCCATAAGTTATAATTGGCTTGAATACTGTCTTGTATACAGATAATTTAGTGTTTTGGCTAATTTCTCTCTTATTCCATATAAATTTATTCAATTGACTTCCTACCATACCAGCTTTGTTGATTCTGTTGTCTATTTCCATATTTAATTTACAATCTTCACTAAAAATCGTGCATAAATAGCTGAAATGTTTTACTTGTTCTTTGGGTTCTCCATTCACAATGCAGTTGATATGTTCGATGTTTCTGTCTATTTTCATTGTCTTTGTCTTTTTAATGCTGACTTTCATACCATATCTATTACAACAGTTATTCAATTTAGTCAGGGAATCTTGCAGACTTGTAGTGGATTTATTTAGAAGTATAACATCATCACAAGATATTCATCACAGCAAAGAGCTGTGATGAATATCTCGAATTTTGATATCAGGTTTAATACCGCTTTTCTTCATAATGTGATCCATATAGATAATGAATAACAGAGGGATTAATGTACATCCTTGTCTGACACCAGATTTAACATTAAACCACCTTCCTGTAGTTCCTTCAATTCTAACTGCTGACTTACAACACATTGCTTGATATAATGCCCAATTAACACCGTATAACTGTAGCATTTCGAATAACTTCTCTCTTGGCACCTTGTCATGCCTTTTCTAGATCTGCAAAACTTAAATACCGGTACAAAGTAAATAACGGAAAAAACTCACGTAGAAAGATTATTTATTAGTATAATTTTCGCCTGTGTGTCACAGGCATCCTCAGTACGTTAAGCTCAAAATTAAACACTAACTGACAATTTCAAAAAGCGCCACCTAAGTAGCTGGTGTAAGATAACTAAAAAGTTCAATAACTTTCCTAAAAAATAAAATAAAATAAAAATAAAAATAAAAAATAAAATAAAATAAATTAATATAATAAAAAGTTAGGAAAGATTAGCTGATTTGTAAAGTACTATCTCCCATAAAGGGGACAGACGTAAGCCGTCGGATCTGTTTAAGTTAGGAGAATGAAGTAGAGTTTCACGTTTCTTTGTAAAGGCGTTCCATGAGAAACTGACTTTTGTGAAGAACTCTTGTCTTTCTCCAATGAACTCTGTGTCTAGTGAAGATGGCATGTTCAGAAAGTCCAGACTTTTCAGGTTTAAAGTATTCAATATAAGATTGGTGTTCTTCTAGCCGAATAGAGGCAGATCTTCCCGTTTGTCCGAAATAAGATAATCCACAAGAGCACGGAATCTGGTAGACACCTGGATGATTAAGATGTGGAAGCTTATCCTTAGGAGAAGTGAGAAAGGTGGAGATTTTTCTAAACGGTCGAAAGGCAACAAAAATATTCAGTGGTTTTAAAACTTTTGGACAAAAATTTTTCTGTCTATTTTCATTGTCTTTGTCTTTTTAATGCTGACTTTCATACCATATCTATTACAACAGTTATTCAATTTAGTTATTCTTATTTCGGACAAACGGGAAGATCTGCCTCTATTCGGCTAGAAGAGCACCAATCTTATATTGAATACTTTAAACCTGAAAAGTCTGGACTTTCTGAACATGCCATCTTCACTAGACACAGAGTTCATTAGAGAAAGACAAGAGTTCTTCACAAAAGTCAGTTTCTCATGGAACGCCTTTACAAAGAAACATGTGAAACTCTACTTCATTCTTCTAACTTAAACAGATCCGACGGCTTATGTCTGTCCCCTTTATGGGAGATAGTACTTTACAAATCAGCTAATCTTTCCTAACTTTTTATTATATTAATTTTTTTTTTTTTTTTTAGGAAAGTTATTGACCTTTTTAGTTATCTTACACCAGCTACTTAGGTGGCACTTTTTGGAATTGGCAGTGTTTAATTTTGAGCTTAACGTACTGAGGATGCCTGTGACACACAGGCGAAAATTATACTAATAAATAATCTTTCAACGTGAGTTTTTTCTGTTATTTATTGTGTATCGATATGTCTACTCATGGTTTACCTCTTTTAAAACTTAAAACTTAAATACAGATCTTTGTTATATTCCCATGATTTCTCAACTATCGGTCGTAAAGTGAAAATCTGATCCTGACAGCCTCTTTTTGGCCTGAATCCAGCTTGTTCTTCACCAGGCTTCTCTTCCACAATTCTTCTCAACCGTTTCTCAAGTATACTTGCATATATGTTATCAGGAACACTCAACAGAGAAATACCTCCGTAATTCTCATATTCAGTTTTATTTCCCTTTTTATATATGGGTACTATGAGAGCTCTACTACAATCATCTGGAATTCGTCCCTCTGTCCAGGCGATCTAAACTATGCAATGCAGCCACTGTAAGACTTTTATACCTCAAAATACCTAGAAATTAATATTAATAAATAATACTATTAAAAATATTATTAAAAACTATTTTTGATGGTAACATAAGATAAGAATCTCCCAAACTTTTGGGGGAGAGAGAGAGAGAGAGAGACAATCATTCCGATTCAGATTTGGCCGATGTAAAAGGGCTTTGCAACTTTCTTTGAAAAGGCATTCATATTTAAACCTGCTTCTATGGAGAAGACAAGGTTCATCCCACTGGATACTGTGTTCGCTGTCAATACTATGTTATGCCAGACCAGTGGCAGTACCTTCAACTTGTTTATAGATGTTGTTTTTCCATCTGAAATATCCTGATTCTATAACAAATTAAAAAAATCCTCACAATATTAGGAGGGCAATCATCGTATACTAAATTAACACTGTCAGATAAAGGAATGTTGGTCAGATAAAGGAACGATGCCAAAGCTGACTAACAAATCCAACTCTTGTATTTGAATATCCTTGATTTTCTCAAGAAAATGTGTGGAATTCTTGATGAATGATCTGGATATGGGCTTTAATAAACATGATAGAAATTTAGCAATTCTATAGGTGGGAGAGTCAATACAATTCACGATGGGTCTTACTGGATAACCTTCTTTATGAAATTTTGGGAGGCCATATAAATGAGGAGTTCTTCCAAAATGAGTGTGCAACTTGTCCAAAGTATTTTGATCCTAACTAACAACTTCAGAAAGCAGCTTATCTAATTGTTTAATTTGTTTTTGTAGAGTTATAACTAATTTCTTGATAGGTGGAGGTATCCTGTAAGAGGCAGTCTATCTTCCTCTCATAGTCAGCCTTATCCATTACCACTAAAGCTTTTCCTTTATTTGCTTTTGAAATAGATATATTGTTCTTTTGTTTACATGGGTTTCAGTACTGGATAAATTAAATGGAGGTAATTGCTTTTAAAAAGTGAAGCAGCAACTTCAAAGCGTAGTTTGTAATCTCTAATCTCCATGTAATCTTCATTATAATCTCTAAAATTATCTATTATTATATTAAATATATCTAGAGCAATACATCTATTTTGAAAGCAGATAAAGGAAAAGCTGTTGTGTTATGAATGATATGTGGCTTCTTTCAATGAGCCCCTAGACTATCTGGTGGTCTCTTTTGATAGTAAGAAGAAGAAAAGCTAAAATGCTTAAAAAAAGATGATAATAATTGTCGAGCACTTTTTTGGCTATCCATTAGATTCACAAAATATTTACTTATTTAAAGTAAATATTCTAAATTCTACAGGGCAAAATATATTTGCATATATGATATACCTTAGTTGTATCATAAATATAATACAAGAAAAAGATTTTTGGATTGTTTCTTCAACCAATTTATTAGCAACTGCATGAGTTAAATGAAAGTTTCAGTTTGTTAAAACAAGCTGAAATAAGTGAAACTCCAACACTGGAATTCACTTAGCACAGCAATACTACAATAGTCAGTATCAGCATAACAACCATTTGCAAACAATGAAACCTTAATTCTGTGAGACTTGAACCATCTACATTACATTTTCCAACAGGTTTGATCACTAGCTTTTAGTTACAAACATAAAAGTTAAAATATAAAAGAAAATGCTAACAATTTTTGACATTTGAAATATTGTAAACATTTTAGGAGCATCATGAATTTCAGTACTCTGAAATTTTAAGTATAAAAATTAAAATTGTTTCACAAAACACTGGAATTATGCTGGTTATAATAGAAATTCCTTCTTAATGGTTTACGTGTTGAGGCATTTAACAATTCCAACATATTAATTACAGTACACGTTCATTTTAAAAATGAAAAGATTTGCTACACAAATTTTTATATTAAATTCTTTATGATTAATTTATGATTATTATTATATGAACATCTCCATGGAATCCAATCACTCATCATAGAAGGCTTAAACTAACCATTACCTGACACAATGAATATCATGATGGGTCTTACTGGATAACCTTCTTTATGAAATTTTGGGAGGCCATATAAATGAGTTCTTCTAAAATGAGTGTGCAACTTATACATTATGACTTATAACTTATGACACGATGAATATCACATCTCTCTCTCTCTTTAGTCTATATTCCACTCACATACCACTCTCCAAGCAAAAAATCTAGTTGCTATATCTAGTTTCAAACCACTCTTATACAACTTTAATGATGATCTGTTGTTCTTTATCGTCCAGTATATATTGAAAAAAAAAAATTTTTTTTTTGTTTTAATATCTGCTTTATAAAGCCTCATTAGTTTATGTTTCTATGAGGGTTATTTGAAAAGTTTGGTAAATTTCCAATAGATGGCAAAACAATTCATTCATACCAGTGTCGGCACATATTATCTTTTTTCATGATCCCCTGGCAAAATTTTAGCCATGTGCAACGCGTACTCATTTGGCAAACATTTAAAATGACCGTGTTTGCATTTTTCATAAAAATGGAGAAAAACGAATTTCGTGCAGTGATAAAACACTTTTATTTGAAGAAGTTGATGGTCTCACAGATCAAAGCCAAGTTAGATGCAGTTCATCAGGACTCTGCGGCTGCATTAAAGACTATTTATTTTTGGATAAATGAGTTTAAACATGGTCGTAAGTCCATTGAAGATGAAGCACACTCTAGATGCCTGACTGAGGTCACTATGAAGGAAATGATTGACAAAATCCATGGTATTGTTATGAAAGACCACTGAGTGAAAGTGAATGAGATTGCTGAGATTGTAGGCATCTCAATTGAATGGGTGTGTAATATCCTGCACGAAAAATTGCACATGAAAAAGCTGTGTGCACAATTGTTGACTGTCAATCAAAAACGCATGCAAAAAAAATTTCAGTGCAGTGTTTGCCGATGTTTAATAGCAATTCGCAGGATTTTTTGCATCAATTCATGACTGCAGACGAAACTTGGATCCACCACTTCACACCTGAGTCCAAGCAGCAGTTCAAAACAGTGGACCATACCCAGTGAAAGAGCACCGAAAAAAGCGAAGACCGTTTTGTCAGCTGGAAAGGTGATGGCCACTGTTTTTTTGGGATTCCCAAGGAATTATCATGATAGACTATTTGGAAAAGGGTAAGACAATAACAGGAGTCTATTATGAATCATCGTTGGACTGTTTAAAAGAAGAACAGAAGAAAAAAATGGCTAAGATTTGTGCACAAAAAAATGCTCTTTCATCAAGACAATGCATCGTCCCACACATCGGCTGTCACAATGGCAAAATTGCATGAATTGAGGTTTTAATTGGTTCCACATCCACTGTATTCTTCTGCACTTGGTCCCATGTGACTTCTTCTTGTTCCCAAACTTAAAAATTTGGTTCGGTGGGAAACAATTTTCTTCAATCGAGGATGTCATCAAGGCTGTCAATGACTATTTTGCACAATTTGACAAATCCTACTTTTTAGATGGGATGAAAAGATTGGAAACTCGCTGGACCAAACGTATAGACCTCGATGGAGACTATGTTGAGAAATAAAGATGATTTTTTCCAAAAAAAATGTGTTTAACTTATTTTTTTTTACCAAACTTTTCAAACCCTCGTATCATTCAATGATAAAAGTGTTGTCATGAAAATTGAATATAAGGATATCAAAGTAATTACTCCTAGATATTTGGAGTAATTACTTTGGAGGACTGTTAAAATGAAACAAGTGGCGACAGAACATTTTGTCTTTCGACAAAATGTTCCGTCTTTTACATATTACTTGATGTAGAAAACTACATCAAAAACTTAAAATGTGGAAAGGCAGCTGGAGTAGAAGATATTCAACCAGAAATGCTGAAACATGGAGGTATAAAAGTTTTGCAGTGGCTACACTACCTAATTCATAGGGCCTGGAAGGTCAAATTCCAGATGATTAGGGCAGAGCTTGCATAGTTCTCATCTATAAAAAAGAGAATAAAGAAATTTGAAATCTGAATCCGACTTGTTCCTCTCCTTGGGAAAGGAACAAGTCAGATTCAGGCCAAATAGAGGTTGTTAGAATCACATTTTCGCTTTAAGACAAACAGTTGAGAAATCATGGGAATATGACAAGGATCTGTACTTAAATTATGTAGATCTGGAAAATGCATACAAGGCTCCCAGGGAAAAGTTTTTCAAAACACCACTACAGTTGTATGGAGTAAATGGAACATTATATAGGGCAATACATAGTCTATATTTAAGTTGTAAATTAGTAGTTAGAGCCAAAGGAAATAGAGAAAGTTAGTTTGACATAAAATCAGGTGTGAAACAAGGATGCACATTATCTCCAATCTTATTCATCATCTATACGGATCACACACATTATGAAAGAAAGTGGCATTATACCTAATATCAAAATTGGATATAACACTTTGCTTTATGCAGATGATGTGGTCCTCAACTCAAAATTCAATTCTCTAAATTGAATAACAGCTGTAACAAATTGTAACAGATGTAAAAATTTATGTTGTTAAAAGATGTTGCAAAAAAAAAAAAAACTTGTAAAAATTATAAGAGCTGTAACAAATTGACCAAGATGTAGGTGGACTGATACAGTAAGAAGTGCCTTAGTAGATAGAAATATAAGATCTGACAATATTGCAATGTTGACAGATAATAGGTTTAATCTGGAGAAAAATTGTTGATAGGAAGTTACTAATGATAACTATTCAGGTAGTGCTATCATAAGATCCTGTACACTCTCTTGAGGGTATATGTCAGGAATTTGATGATGATGCTGTAACAATTTTGGCATTAAAATTAGCAGTAAAAAGAATTTTTTAGGAACAGTTATTAGTGAAGATGGCAAATTAAATAATCTGGAAATGGACAAGCAAAGCTGGTATGGTAGGGAGCCAGACGAATAAATTTATATGGAATAAGAGAGAAATCAGCTAAAACACTAAAGTAGCTACTCAAACCAGTTTTAATATATGGATCTGAGAGTTGGTTTGGAAATAAAACAATTGATCAAAGATTACAGACTACAAATATGGGAGTTCTGAGAAAGATCAGTGGAATGAACAGATGGCATCAATGGCAAAATCATATTGAAAAAAGAAGACATTATGAAGCAACTTGACATTGTATTCAAGAATGTGTGAACAGGGCTAATCTAAGGTGGTACTGGTCACTTAAACAGAATGGAAGAGGAAAGGTTATCATAACAGGTGCTTGATGTCAAGATGGCAGGAAAAAGGTCCAGAGGAAGGCTATGTTCTAGATGGTGTGCCTTAGAAGAGCAAAATGTTAAGATATGAGAATATTGCAGTGCTGAAAAGAGAAGAGGCTAATTTGAAATAAAATTGTTGAGAGAAGATTATTAATAATTAAACTTAATCAGTTTTCAGGGTACATATCAGGAAATGATGATGATTTTATCATATCTCCTCTTCATTATCTATTAGCTTACCTTTGTAAGTCATAAACCTTTATCCTCCTAATAGGGAACACTGCACAAACCATGAGTGAATTTTTGTGGTGTGACCATTTTGGTCACTGGCCTCTGAATGAATCCTCTCCACCGCTTTTGCATCCTCAAGAAACTCAAGTAACCAAATCTGTACACAATAGTCCGGATGTAAAAAAGGTATAAACTTCTTATCTCTGCTTATGAATGTGTTTCTTAACATCCAAGTGATCCTTTGAGATAATTTTTTCATTTTTGCAATATTTTAATCTGAATTTCCACTATCAATCATTACCATTAAATCCCTAGTCTCATCAATTTCTTGTAGCAGTCCAGCATAATACACAGCCAGTAGCTCTTTCAGCTACATGATGCATACCACTACACTCTGACAGTATGAAATAGCAGTCATTTTCCTTTGCCCAAACTATGGGTCTATTTAGATCAGTTTGCAGGATCTCTATATCACCTTTATTGGCTGTCTCCATGCCAGTTTAATTGCTGGTAAACAACTGGATATTCTTGCTCAAATCTGTTGAACTGAATTTAAACGGTATTAAATAGAACACAGATTGATAAGAAAATAACTATTTATTAATTTAAAAGCTAATATTTCGCTGGTATTATATCCAGCATCTTCAGAGCACACAAAGTTTGTTACAAATGCGAGACAACCACAATTCAGTGTAACAGTGGGGCTAGTATAAGTAATTGCAGCGTGTAACATAAGACTAAAGTCCTAATATGGCGGCATCTAAGTTGGAAAAAAAAAAAAAAAAAAAAAAAAAAAAAAAAAAAAGAACAGTAGTCCAAAGTTTTGAAAAAAATATAGTAGTCCTTGAAAGTTTTGAAAAAAATATAGTAGTCCTTGAAAGTTTTGAAAAAAATATAAAATAAAAATAAATAATATTAAAATAAATATTAATTTGGTCTTAGGATGACAGTCTCCCAAATCTTTGGTAGATTTATACAGTCATACTTGTTAAGGTTTTGAGTATGTTTTTTTTTTTAAACTTAGATGGCACCGTATTAGGAATTCAGTCTTATTATGTTGCATGCTGCAATTACTTATACTAGTCCCACTGTTACACTGAATTGTGGTTGTCTTGCATTTGTAACAAACTTTGTTTGTGTGATCTGAAGATGCTGGATATAATACCAGTGAAATATTAGCTTTTAAGTTAATAAATAGTTATTTTCTTATCAATCTATGTTCGATTTAATTTAATACAGTTTAAATTCAATTCAACATGTGTGATGAACACATAAGCCTATCCACGCTTGCTCAAATCATTCCCAGTATCATTAATTTACGAATTAAACAGCAGCCGACATACAGAGCCCTTTGGCAATCACTGGTCACCTACCTTCTCTTTAATTTAAAGATATAATATTTTCTGATGTTTACCCATCAGCCCCCCCCCCCCTCTTTTGACCTGGTTGGTTGAGTGGTTAGTGTATCCACTCTCCAACCAAGAGGCTATAGGTTTGAATCCTACCATGGATGCTTGCGAATATCTTTAGGTGGGAAATGAATTTCATCATCCAGTGTAAGGCCACCATTCCACACTTATTGCAGGCATGAAGTGGTTCCATGTTTGGTCTCTAGAGCAGGGTTTCCAGACTATATAAAAGTAAATTTAAAAATATATAAAATTGATAAAAATGGAGAGGGGAGATTATATTATTAGGCCAACAATGGTAAAAAAACATACTACAGGTTTGTAAATAACCTTTAATGGGTGGGAGTATCATAAAAAAAATTATTTCTTCTGAGAGAAATACTCACCTTCCTTAAGCCTCGTTGAACACTAACATTTTTACATGATATATTTCTTACATCAAACTGATCTGGAAAAGAAAATTTCAGAACATTTTAGGAAGAATTTCAGGGTATCAACCCATGTACTCCTTTTCAAACTAATGTAACATTTTAAAAATTGTTATGTATAAAACTGATAGTATATTATCCACCACTATTTTAAATTCAGCTTGTATAAAAATTCTTATCTAGGAATAAACATTCTTGTTTTATCTTGAACTCAAGCATGCACAAACAAAAGTTTGTATGTGAAATAAACTTCACAACTAATACACTGGTATATTAGCAAAACTATTTACTTTATGCCTGAAGAAAAATGATATACAAGAACATGGAAGAAGGCTACCCTAATTCTGATGCATAAAAAAGGTGAGGTAGAAGACTTGACAAACTACTGACTCATCAGATTATTATCAATGGTTTACAAAGTG
Organism: Typopeltis vanoorti; assembly: GCF_054136105.1. Classification (NCBI taxonomy): domain Eukaryota; kingdom Metazoa; phylum Arthropoda; class Arachnida; order Uropygi; family Thelyphonidae; genus Typopeltis; species Typopeltis vanoorti. The sequence goes on from NC_143550.1 coordinate 143,442,469, forward strand.
TTTACAAAAGTCTTAGCTCATAGGCTTTGTACAACTCTAGACCTAGCACAACCAAAAGAACAGGCAGGCTTTCAAAGTGGCTTTAGTACAATGGACCATACTCAAGATGTACAGCAGATTATTGAACGGTGTAATGAATATCAGTTACCATTATGTCTTGGTTTTATCGATTATAAGAAAGCCTTTGATTTGTTAAAAACTTGTGCAATACTTAAAGCATTATGAAACCAACAAGTGGAGGAGAAGCCATGCGTAAGAACCATCAAATCAGCACACACTAATGCCACAGCAGCAATTCATTTCAATGGAAACATCTCTACTCTGGAAATACAGAGAGGTATAAGAAAGGGTGACACAATCTCTCCAAAATTATTCACAGTATGCCTATAAAAAGTATTCAAACTTCTTGATTGAGAAGGGAAAGGTCTGAAAATAAATGGAAGATATTTGAGCCAATTATGCTTTGCAGATGACATAGTTATCTTTACTTCAACTGCACATGAATTACAGACTCGTATCCATGAACTCCAAATTGCAAGCAAAACAGTTGGCCTAAAGAAGGCCCAAGTTATGTCCAACCAGAAATAATAAAAATCAATAAAGAGGAAATTAAACAAGTAGACCATTACATATACTTAGGACAACAGATATCAATGGAACAAAATATTGTGGATGAAATTAAAAGATGCATGATGCTTGGGTGGAAAGCATTTGGAAAATTACATTCAATATTCAAACCAACTACCATTATGCCTGAAGAGAAAAGTTTTTAACTAATGTATTCTTCCTATATTGACATATGGTTGCGAAACATGAACACTAAATGCAAAGGAAATTCAGAAATTAAGAACAACACAATTTAGTAAAGAAGTATGCTTGGTATTACAAGACTCGATCACAAAAGGAATACGTGGTTAAGAAACCAAACCAAAGTCTCTGACATCATAGGAAGAGTGAAACATCTGAAGTGGCAATGGGTTGGGCATATTGCTCGAAGATAAGATCAACGATCGACAAAAGAAGTACTGGATTGGATTCCACGAGAGGAAAAATGACCACAATGCCGACCTAAATCCCAGTGAATTGATATCATCAAATTTGCAGGAGTGACACGAAAAGGAGAGCCATGGACAGACAGTTTTGGAGTAATCTTGGAAAGGTCTTCATCCAGCAGTGGATCAACAATGGCTGATAATGATACTGATATATGGAGGTAGATGACTTCACTACTCATATGGTTTTGACCTTTAAGGAGATCTCATTAGTGGAAGGCTACACTATGAAGGTACTGAATAGCTAAATGAACATTTAGTTATATTAATGAATAATAAGTCAATCTGATGTGGAATCATCTGCATCCACATTACAAGTGGTTCAGTTTTTGAGTTACTTTGCATGCAAATTTTTATTTCCTCACACTGGATAAAGGATAAGTTAGTAACTTATCCTTACTAACTTATTCATATGTGACATCATTTCACACCGTATGGTCACTCCTGTACCTCACTGGGTTTTGGGAGGGAAGCCTGCTGCTACAAAAAGTGGTAATAGCAGATGCCCTTTCTACAAAGAGTAAGTAAGACAATCACAAACATCCATGCCCCCTGAAACATTCAAATCTGCAGCCGCTTCACTGGAGGGTGGATATGTTAACCACTTGGTAAACCATGCCAGTGATAAGGATAAAAACAAAAATACAGCAATCCCTCAATTAATGCAATCCCAATTAGTGTGTTTTCAATTAGTGGGTCATTTTTTTCCTGATACCCAAATTTGATTAGGGTGCCTCTAAAATTCGATTAGTTCGCCTATAAACATCTTAAAAATAAAAGTTACAGATTTTAAAAATTTTCGATCAATATATTTTTTTGGGTAACTATTTTAAAAAATCACTCACCAGAATGAAATAATTCAGTTACCGGTTTGAAACATTTTACAAAGTTATTTTTTAATGGCATACTATACTATTTCCATGTACACTATGTCCCAAATTTACGGCCAAAATTTATGTCGTTTGCTTTACATAGCATTTTGCTGATCATATCTCGTACAATTGTTTTCCTTACATTTTTTATTTTAAATTATTTTCCTAACCTTTAATCATGGGTAAAAGAATTAGTAAGCAAAAAACAGAAGTGTGAAAATGATTCGAAAATAATCTGATTGGAAGAAAAACTTGAAATAATAAAGAAAAATGAACAAGGTGAGTCCAGAGCAAAGATAGGACAAGAACACAAAAATGGGTGAATCAACTACTGAATACAAAGAGAAAGGTAAGGCTGCTTCAAGTTCATCATGCATGCACGCAAAAACAAAGTATTATAATGATTGAATTAGAGAGACTTCATTTTACATGGATCGAAGATTGTAACCAAAAACAGATCCCACTAAACACTGGCCTAATTAAATCAAAAGCATTAAACCTCTTTGCAACCTTGAAAGAAAGAGCTATCAATGATGGAAAAGAATTCCATGCTAGTGTTGGGTGATTTGAGTGTTTCAAAAAGAGAAATAGCCTACATAATGTTCTAATCAAAGGCGAAGCTGCAAGTGCAGATAAGGAGATATCCAGAGATTTTGAAGAAAATTGTGTAAGAAGGGGACTATTGTGATCAACAAATATTTAATGTCGATGAAACCAGCTTTTTTTGAAAGCAAATGCCTTCCAAGACTTTTCTAGCCAAATCAGAGAAATCTCAGCCTGATTATAAAGTCGCAAAGTCGAATGAAATTACTGCTAACAATATGCGAGCCGTTAGGAAGCACATTCTTCCACATTGTGCAAATGATTTTAGAAGCTTTTCAAATGAATCTAAGTTAATTAAATCTCATTCTGAGAAGTTGAGTGATTCTGACCTGCTAAATTTAAATACACACACACAGAGCGGAAGATCCTAGAGAATATGAAGAAAATTTAATCACTGACAAGCCTAAAGAAGTTTCACAGAAACAATTTGAAAATAGTTTTTGTACAATCGAAGTTTTTAAGCAGCAATGCTCAGAGACCGATCCTGGTGAAGAGAGAACCAGTAAAATCTGCAGAAGAGGCAATAGGGCCATACCGTCAGTTGTATGAAAAAAATAAAACAGAATGCCCGCCAAACTACATTAGCTCAATTCTCTGTTAAGAAACAGAATAATAAATTTATATTCTGAATATGTTTTATTGTCTTTCAGCTTCATGGTTTTCCTTTAACTAGGCCCTGAGACATACCCTAATTCTTTTATAAAAAACTTAAGGGTCAAAAAAGAAATCTGAGGAACGAATTATACATATTCCCATATATTCGATTAGTGCATTTTCGATTAATGTGCCTGTTTTAAAGAAAGCATTAGGTACATTAATCGAGGGATTGCTGAATAATTTTTTGTCAGCGTAACTTATTGTCTAACTAAAAAAAAAAAAAATTTCTGCAACTGTCTGTCACCAAGAACATTTTAATAATATGATGATAAACAAGTTTAATACGGGTTGCTTAAAGGTCAAAGCTGTATAACTGAGAGGAGACCCCCACATCGCCTTTAAAGGAATGCAGAGAACTGACCAGGGCTTCTGACCTAATGTCCAATCCTCACCTTCTCGTGGTGCACCCTGTTGGGTATCTACCTGGACACTGAACGAACGAGGATGGGCTGGCAATTTGGGATTTAGCCGACCAAATTGTATTCTTATTGGCTTAAACCAATATACAAAATAATGGTACAACATGACAAAATTTCATTGCAGCTGGGGCATCACCCAGTTAAACAAGGGCCCCCGTTGTTTTTGCCAGGGAACCAGGGTGAACAGCGAAAAGTTGGCTACTGGAACAAATCTGAAAACACACCCCAACTCAACATCACCAGAGTTAAATATTGGTACTATCAACATAAGAAGCCTGAATGGCAAAGAAATGGAGCCAGCTGAGGAATTAGATAAGAACCAGTCGACATAATAAGGGTGACAAACAAAAAAGACAAAAACTGGTGAGATCTTTCTGAGCAATAAATACAAGGCTAATCTTCTTGAATGGCAAGGCAGTCTAAAGTAGAGTGATGTGGGCAAATATCAGAATGGGGAACTGGACAATGAGACTTATTTGTGCCTATGGTCCCACAGAAGGCTCTACTAAGGTAGAAGTGGAGGAATTTTTTTGAGGCTCTAGAGAAAGCTACTGACACAATGAAAAAGAAAAAGTTGGTCCTTGTTGGGGATATAATAGCAGAGTAGGAAGTGATTGTCAGACATACAAAAATATTTTGGGAAAATCTGGAGAAAAGAGCACAGCTAATAATAATGGCAAATACCTGTTGGATTTCTGCTCAGGACATGGACTGGTTATTACTAAACCATGTTCCAACATAAAAATGTGCACAAATTCACATGGAAAGAAGAGGCAAGGAATAAGAAAAGTCTCATTGACTATGTTATTGTTGATAGTGATGTTTTCTCCCTGGTGCAGGACACCAGAGTGTACAGAGGATTTGAAATTGGAAGCGATCACTATTTAGTCTTGAGCAAGATAAAAATTGAATTTCATATTGAAAAGTATGACATGTAAGAAAGTTTTAAAGTGAACAAAAGTTGAGCAGCTCTCTGATGTGAATAGTAGACTAAAATACACAAAGCTTATTGAAGAAAAAATGAAAGAGTTTGAAAACAAGAACCAAACCTTGGAGATTCGGTGGCAAACCTTGAAGAAAACCCTGATTGATTCAGCCAGAGAGGTATATGGTGAGGTTGTCTGCAAGGATAGAAAATTCATAACTCCATGGTGGACACAGGAAGTTAAAGAGGCAGTGAAGGAAAAGAAGAAAGCATATTAAAAGTTCCTGGCAAATAAGTCAGCTTGTGCTCTTAGAGAATACAGAGACAAATGTAAGAAAGCTAAACAGTGTGTAAAACTGGCTAAACAAAAGTCTTGGGAGGACTTTGGCAAGAACATAGAAAATAAATATCAAGAAGGTGGTAAAATATTCTGGAGGTTGTTGAAGAAGCTTAGAAATGGAGGAAAGAGTGCTGTAAAAGGAGTTAGAGATGATAAAGGTGATATGAAAACAGGAGAAAAAGATATCCTTGAAGTATGGAGTAATTACTTCGAAAAATTGCTAAATGAAACAACCAGTGAAAGCACAGTGTTAAAAAAAAACACTCAACAGGCATACAGTCTGGAATACATATCCATACTTGAAGTAGAAAAAGCCATCAAAGGCTTGAAATATGGAAAGGCAGCAGGAGTAGATCATATTTGACCAGAATTGCTGAAGTATGGTGGTATAAATGTCTTACAGTGGCTGCACTACATAGTTCAGAAAGCCTGGACAAAGGGACGCATTCCTGATGATTGGAGTAGAACTCTAATAGTACCCATATATAAAAAAGGGAAATAAAACTGAATGTGAGAATTGCAGAGGTATTTTCCTTACTGAGTGTTCCGGGCATGATTTATGCCAGTATACTTGAGAAACGGTTGAGAAGAATTGTGGAAGAAAAGCTTGGTGAAGAACAAGCTGGATTCAGGCCAAATAAAGGCCGTCAGGATCAGATCTTCACTTTACGACATATAGTTGAGAAAGCATGGGAATATAACAAAGATCTGTATTTAAGTTTTGTCAATCTGGAAAAGGCACATGACAAGGTGCGAAGAGAGAAGCTATTCAATATGCTACAGTTATATGGTGTCAATGGGGCATTATATCAAGCAATACTCAGTCTTTATTTGAGTTGTAAGTCAGCAGTTAGAATTGAAGGAAGTACAGGAAGATGGTTTAATGTTAAATCTGGTGTGAGACAAGGATGTACATTATGTCCTCTGTTATTCATTATCTATATGGATCACATTATGAAGGAAAGTGGTATTAAAATTGAATATCAGTGATTGGAGATATCAGAATTGGAGACGTTAATGTCAGAAAAAAAGTGATATCAGAATTGGAGATGTTAATGTCAGCTCTTTGCTTTATGCGGATGATGTTACAATTCTAAATAAATCTGCTACAAGTTTGAAGATACCCTAACTAAATTGAATAACTGTTGTAATAGATATGGTATGAAGGTCAGCATTAAAAAGACAAAGACAAGGAAAATAGGTAGAATCGTTGAAAATGTCAACTGCATTGTGAACGGAGAACCTGTGGAACAAGTAAAACATTTCAGCTACTTAGGCACGATTTTTAGTGAAGGTGGTAAATTAAATATGGAAATAGACAACAGAATTAACAAAGCTGGTATGATAGGAAGTCAATTGAATAAATTCATATGGAATAAGAGAGAAATTAGTCAGAACACTAAATTAGCTGTTTACAAGAGAGTGTTCAAACCAGATTTAACTTATGGATCTGAGAGCTGGGTCAGAAGTAAAACACTTGACCAAAGACTGGAGACCGCAGATATGAGAGTCCTGAGAAAGATTAGAGGCGTGAACAGATGGCATCAATGGCAACATCATATTAAAAACGAGGATATTAGGAAAGAACTTGACATTGTCAGCATCCAGGAATGAGTTAGCAGAGCTAATCTCAGGTGGTATGGTCACTTAAATAGAATTGGTGAGGAAAGATTAGCAAAACAAGTGTTCTCTGCCAAGTTGGCAGGAAAATGACCCAGAGAAACACCAAGATATAGGTGGATTGATATGGTACAAAGCCTTAGACGATAGAAATATAAGATCTGGTAATGTTGGAGTCTTGACAAGTAACAGACTAATTTGGAGAAAAATTGTAGATAGGAAGTTAGTAATGATGTAAATTTTTCATATAGTACTATCATATCCTGTACACTCCTTGAGGGTACATGTCAGGAATTTGATGATGATGACATAGCTACATTTGGTTATCTATTGCAAGAAACACAGTTGATTGTCATTTGCTCGGTAAATGGACTCAATTATATTAGACTAAAAGCATACAAGTTATATTTATTTTTTCTACTTCTTTTATTGTATAATTAGAGTTTTTAATGCAAGTGCAAAATAAGACTTCCTTTCATACTTTCTTCAATTAAATATTTATCACTTTATAAGACCAATATAATTTTTAATTTTTTTTTCTAATTATCTCCGCCAATACATTTTATTCTTCCAGATCTTGATTCGAGATACTTATTTTTGTAAATATTATTTGTAAATGTTATTTTTGTACAATAATTATATAATTATTTTTGTCAAACAATTACTTTATAAATTAATGAAAATCCGAATCTTAAAAAAATACAGTTCTCATTTGTTCCAAATTAAGTTTTCTTTATTTTGTTCATTCATAATCTTAGTTCAAAGATTAGTTTACAGATTGTGTGAAGGTTCACACTTTTATAATTTTGCTTTAATAAATTTAGTTTAATCCTTTATCCAAGTGTGAGCAAACAAAGTTTGCGCCTGAAAGTGTCTTCAGGACTGGGGTCAGGTAGTACAAAAAAATAATAAATAAATAAATAATTTTGCTTTATAGAGAACAATAAAAATATCTTGAATCATATCATAATATAACATAATCTGTAGTTCTTTGCACTTCAAATATCTTGGCTTTCCTGAATCGCTCATTACAAATTGAAATAAACGGCTGTTATGTACATATTTTCCGCTAGTTAAGATACCATGCAGCAGTTTTGAAGTAGCGATACTTTGCCTATAGTTTATCATCCGAAACATGAATAGGTGAATGCATCAGAATTGAAATTTCATTTCCAAACTTTTCATAATAGAGTTAAAGTATTTCCCCCCTGATAGCTAACCCTCCCCCCCCTCTAAAAAAATCTCTCTCACACACGCACTCACACAAAACTGCTAGGTAACATAGCTGCACCTTGTTTTTGTTTGAATTCGTTATTTTTCCAAAATTACTGTATCAGATAACTTTTAACTTTCCGATACCAAAATTAAATTGTGATTATTATTATTATTATTATTATTACGGGTATCTCCATGGAGTCAGTAGACTCATCGCGGGAGACCCAAACTAGCAAAACAATATCTGTCATATCTCTTCTTGAATTCATTTACAGACGAAGAGCTCACAACTAAGTCAGGCAATGAATTCCACTCATTCACCACCCTCCAGGCAAAAAACCTTGTTCTGACACCTTTGTTAACCACACTCTTCTTTAATTTCCAGAGATGACCTCTTGTTCTTCCATCACTATCACACAGCTGAAACATTTCCCCTGCATCAATCCTATAAAAACCTTTTAGTAATTTGAATGTTTCTATCATATCCCCTCTTCTTCGCCTATCAACCAATCTCTGCAATCCACAAGCTCTCAATCTATCAATGTAGGGAGTATTTTTTATATCACTCACCAACTTGGTCACTCTTCTCTGAACCCTCTCCACAGCCTCCTGATCTCCAAGGAATCCAGGTGACCAGACCTGAGCACAGTAATCCAAATGTGGAAGTATCAATGCTTTATAAAGGGGAATAATAACCTCTTTATCTCTAGATGTCAGTGTGTTCCTCAACAACCAAGTAATCCTATGTGCAATCTTGGACACCTTAGCAATGTGTCCTCTGAACTTCATCTCCCTATCTACCAATACCCCTAAGTCCCTAGCCTCATCAATCTCTTGGAGTACCTTTCCATCGATGTAGTACACAGCTGGTAATCTTTTAATCCCAAAATGCATGACTTTACACTTTTCCACATTGAACTGACATCCATTTTCTTTTGCCCATTTTACCAGCTTATTTAAATCCTCCTGCAAACTTTCAACATCAGCTTGATTTTTTATTGCACTACACAACTTTGCATCATCAGCAAACAACTGAATATCTCCCTTTAAGCCGTTTCCTATATCATTTATATACAAATTAAACAACATTGGCCCAAGCACAGAGCCCTGAGGTACACCACTGGTCACCTGCCTCATTCTGGACTCGGCTCCTCCATACACCACCTTAGGGTATCTCTCCCTGAGCCATTCTCCTATCCATATCACCAATTTAATATCCATTCCCATCTGCTCCAATTTGCATAACAGTGTTCTATGGGGTATCCTGTCAAAAGCCTTAGCAAAATCCAGAAGTACCACTGTGTAGCCAGTTCCTTTGTCCAACTCGGATGTTATTCTATTATGAATAGTTAACCACGCTACCGGCCAAGACGTCTATAGACGTTCACGTTATCATGGATGCGAAGTGCTTATTAAAATTGTAATACCATTGTTATAACAATGAAATATATGATGGATACGAAGCGTATGCGGATGCGTATTTGATCCATAACGGCCGGTAAGGTGGTTAATAGATTGCTAAGGCAGGATCTACCTTTAAAAAAACCATGTTGGCCTCTATAGAGTATCATATCCTGATCCACCCATTCTTGAATTTTGTCTTTAACCAATTTTTCCAATACTTTTACCACTACTCCTGAGATGGTGATTGGTCTGTAATTCAATACCGCAGTTTTAGAGCCACCCTTATGCAAAGGAACCACTTTGCCTAACTTCCACTCCCTAGGGACCATACCAGAGTTCAAACTTAAATTAAATATCCAGGTAAGAGTGGTTGACAATTCATTTGCACATTCACGCAACACCCGAGCTGATATTCCATCTAAGCCTACCGCAGTGTTTGCATTTAAGTTTTGCAATATATTTAATACCTCTGATTCTTTAGCTTCAATTCTCACATTAGGTATTGCTATAGGTATAGAGATATCCTCACTTGGGTGATAGACTTTTGAGAAGTGATCACACAGTAACTCGACTATTACATCTGATTTTGTCACCTCAATACCATCAGCACCCACTAAGGTTATCCTTCCGAAGTCATTCTTCCTCTTACTTGCCACATAGCGGAAGAACTCTTTGGGATTACCCTTGATCTCTTTGGCTAAGGTCTTCTCATAATCTGATTTAGCTTTTCTTACTATGCTGGTAACCTTCCTAGCTTGAGCCTTGTACTGCTCATGGGTGTCCTGATTGCCCTTCTCCTTGTAAATTCTCCATAACATTTTCTTTTTTTGCAGTTCAAGCTTGATACTACTGCTCATCCATCTAATGCCTGCCTTGTTTGACCTCCTGACCATAGGGACACAATCTGATATTGCTTTCCTCAGATACCCGCTGATTTTATCCCAAGCACTGCTAACATCTTTCCCTTGCAATATGTTTTGCCATGGGATGGCTGCAAGCTCACTCCGAAGCTTGTTATAATTGCCTAACCTGTAGTTCCGTACATACCCCTTCTTAATAGAAAAATCCACAGATTTTGCAACCTCCCAAGTCAATACCACATGATCGCTTTCACCAACTGGAGGTAACGAGGACACCTTACTTATGCATATAACCTCTGAACCAATAACCAGGTCCAACACTCTCACACCACGTGTCCCTTCAGTTACGTGCTGTTTCAAGTAATTATCTCGTAGAAGATGTATGAACTCCATTTCCTTTTTGCTACGTGATATTTCCTCCTTCCAATTGATATCACCATAATTAAAATCCCCCATAATAATCACTAAGCCTTCACTCATTGCACTAAGTTGCTGATGCATGAATTCAATATCTTCCCCCGTACTCCCTGGCCTATAGCAGCATCCAACTGTATATTTGGTTGCGTTGGTCACTATTTCGCACCAGACTGCCTCAAATGAACTCTCATTCACATGTCTATCATCATGATATACTACTTTCTTTGGCTGCAACACATCAGCTATCATCAACAGTACTCCTCCTCCTGTTCTATCTTCTCTATCCTCCCTGAAAATACTGTACCCTTCACATTCAATTCCAGTGACCACATCTTCTGCTGACAGCCAAGTTTCACTAATGCCTACAACTTTTGGTGAGATTTCACTGACTAATGCCAAAAATTCTTCTCTCTTATTTCGAATGCTTCTAGCATTGGTATACAAAAATTGCAGATTCCCTCTAGATCTTGTACCGGCTTTAGAACTGATATATAAGTCACTAACTACCGTAGTCCTATGCCGATTTTTATCCCCTCTCTTCTGCAATTTATTCTGCCTATAAGGATCAATAAATACACAATCAGTGCTAAAGTTTCTCTCTCTTACACTCAACCTTTTCAATATTAGTTTCCCTGCCCAATAACTTCAACCTGTTCAGAAAACAATAACTCCTTCAATCGCTTATGTCCTTCCATGTTAAGATGCAGTCCATCTCTAGCATACAACTGCCTTTTTCCTTCAAACACACTCCAAACATCAACAAACTCCAGACCTCTTTTTCTGCACATTCTTGCAATCATATCATTCATTATCATTGCTCGTCTACTTAACTCATAATTGTCAAAACGAGGCAGCACGCACACTATTCTCCCATCGACACTTTTCCTCTTCACAATATCTAATAATGTTCTTAAATCTTTTCCTACCCGATTTATACTACCTCTCAGGTAGTATAAATCGGGTATTATAAATCAAGAATATTGGATAATTGGGGAAATTAATGTTTAAAAAACAGTGTGCTCCTACAAAGGCAATATCAGAATAAAATGTTTCAAGTATCTGCTAATTAATCAGAAAGTTTAAAAACAAAACAATGAATTTCTGTATGTATTCGGCTATTGCCTGGAACTTTATAGTATGCCTATCGAGATGTGTTCTTTCTTCTCTTTCTTGGTAATATCTTCGTTGCTTACAGCCTGTTACTCAAGCAGAAAGGAATATTAGCAAGTATATCTAAAACATAATTCATTTCTGATATGGCAAGTACCCGCAACAGTAGCATTCAGGCTAAAAAAAAAAGTTTATGAGATGCAGAAAAGTTGGAGCCTTCGCCTTTCAAGTAGCTCTTACTCTACTGATGATGAGGAGGGAAATTTTTCTACCTCTGAAGATAGCAATCATGCCTGTAGTTTAGACATGTCTTCATGCAGATGTGTGATTATCACTAAATGCACACCAACTTTTCCACAGTTTCTATTCATAGGTAAGCTAGGAACTATTGCTGACACAGCAACAATTTATGCTTCTTCCATCTATTTCTAGACGATAATATTCTTTCCTTCATGGTGCAAGCTGACTACACTCAACTTGCTAACATCAGCAAGTTGAGTGTTGTACACTTTGGAGCCCAATAGATGTCAACATGCTGCTTACATTTATGATGCTTTTGATTGTGCAACGTGTTGTGAAAAAGTCCACCCTCGAAATGTATTGGTCTACAGAATGGATTTTGAACATACCAATATTTCATGATGTTATGACTGAAAAACAATTCAGTCTCATCATGAAGTATTTGCATATTCAGAACAATGAGGAATATGATCAGACAACACATCCTTGCCTAGTTCTCAACAAAAGTTATGATTTTCTGATGAAAAGTTGTCAAAAATTTAGATCATTATACATTCCTGAGAGAGATGTATCAATGAAAGCATTATGCCATGCAAAGGCTGATTGAAATGTAAGCAGTATATTCCCCAAAAAAGAAAGCAAAGTATGGGGTAAATTTATGTTTTGTGAAGCACAAAGTGGATATCCTTGGGGTTTCAAACCTTATAAGGGAAAGCAGACTGTACTTAGCATGATAATTATTCGGATCTTCCATTGTCAATGCGTGTAGTAATGGAGTTACTAGACCCCTTACTGGGGAAACATTACTGAGTTACAATGGATGTTTATGTGAATGCTAACTACACGGTGGTTAAAAGAAAGAAAGAAAGAAATTCTTTCTTTTAACCTCATATGAATGTGGTTAAAAGAAAGAATTTCCATGGAAGTTAAGTTTGTTCGCAGTCAAGAAAGGAGTGAAAGCTAGGTTTTTTTCTCAGAGAGCAGTGAGTGAGTAGAATAGTTTGCCTTTAGGGGTAGTGAGTGCATATAGTTTGAATGAATTCAAGAGAAGATTATGACAGTTGGTGTGGGTGATTTATGACCACCCTCAATGAGTCCTTGGACTCCCAGGAGGTCTCAGATAATAATAATTATTATTTACTATTATTATTAGCTTTGTTCTTTTTCTCCAAATCTTCCTAAAACATTTCTATATGTTAACTGATATTGAGTTCCTTCTCTGATGTATGGATCTCTCTAACAAGGATCAATTTTATTCTTTTTATGTCAGCTTCCTTCTCTAATAACTCAAAAAAATTTTATGCTTCTTCATTAGCAGAACTTTTTTTGGGACCATAGGCAGAAATAAGTTTCAATGTCCATTTCCCCATTTTGATGTTTGGCTACATCACCCTATCTGATATTCCCTGTCACTCAAAAAAATATATACAGTCTCCTACTTGTATATGGAATATGATTTCTACCATTGATTTAGCTCTCAGAACCTCTGCATAGAATACATTATAAGCTAACTAACCTCAAGACTTGCTAAACTGGTTCTGGAGATTTTTAAAAAAAAGGAAGGAGTGAGTCACACACATGCTGCCGTATCTGGCTCACCTGCTGCTGATAATTTTTTCCCTCCACTTTAATTCAATGAAACCTATATATGTTCAAGATCTCCATTCACCACTATGCACAGGAAGGCATGAACTAATTCAATCTTAAACTATTCCACATTTTCCTTTCAGTCTCATCTTTTATATTTACTTATTTTATTTAATATTAACACACACACACACACGAGTGGCCATGAAATGTATTCAACGAAATTCACCAAACTTCGTATAAGTACACCCTGCCACATGGAGTTTGATTTAGTGAAGATAAAAAAAAAAAATAGTACAAAATTCTACCACCAGGGGACATTTGGTGATAGAATTGCATGCTATTTGCATAATCTCACTGTTTCTACTAATGAGTTGGTGGATTATAAGGAAGACCAAAATGGATTTGCATCATTCTGATATGATTGTAGTGCAACAGATCTCATCTTACCGGAACGTGCACTGCTAGTCAAGCTTTACTATCAACAATGCAGCAACACTAATGTTGCACTTTGAGAATTCCAGTGTTTGAAGGATAAGAAAAAGGTCTGATGACAATAACAAATCTTAGAAAAATTATTTCATGATTTGAAAATGGCATATCTTTAGCAGTGATGCTATGAAAAGGATGCAAATTATTATTACTCAACAAGCTGACGAAGTTGCAACTGCCATCATGGAACACGAAATGAATAATGGACAAGGATCCAGCAGTGCTTGGGCAATATCAAGGCAATGTGCCATACTTAACTGTGCCATACAAAATCCTGCATTAAATCAAATTCATCACCATGAAGCAAAAAACTTTGCTTTTTGATTCATGGTGATGAATACAGCCGAATTTTGATGCCAAAACTCGGCTGCAGTTTGCCTTGATATTCTTAGCTCAAATGGAGGTGGATGATGCATGGCCATGGAAGATCTTGTGGAGTGACGAGGCACATTTTTATCTGAACAGAAGTGTTAACTCACACCATCGGTTCCCAACCAGTGGTACACATACCCCTGGGGGTATGTGCTGGGCCGTTCAGGGGTACACGAAAAATAATCAGTAATGGTGGAAAAACAAATAAAGTAAACAAAATGTAAAACGTTAGTTATGGAACAATAAATGTCGGTATTTAAAAACAGCTGTTTTAAAAACAAGGGGTACAATTTATAGAAATGGGTTTAAAAGGGGTACACAAGTAGAAAAAGGTTGGGAACCACAGACTCACACAATTGCCGTATTTGGATTGCAAATAACTCGAATGCAATGATCTTTAGCAGTGAGGCCAGGATGAGGATGCAAGTAGGTTATTCCTCAACAAGTTGGCTAAGCTGCAAATGCCATCATGGAACACGAAATGAATAAGTAGCACAAGCATCCAGCACTGCTTGGGCAATATCTGGCAACCAGACATGCCATACTCAACTGTCTGGAAATCCAGCATCACATGCTGAGATTTTTCCCTTACAAGATCTCCCATACTCAAGTTTTGCCTATTGGTGATGTGGAAACTCGACTACAGTTTGCCCTAACATTCTTAGCTGAAATGGAGATGGATGATGCATGGTCATGGAAGATCAACGTGATGTGGAAACTCGACTACAGTTTGCCCTAACATTCTTAGCTGAAATGGAGATGGATGATGCATGGTCATGGAAGATCGTGTGGAGTGACGAGGTACATTTTTATCTGAACAGTAGTGTTAACTCATGCAATTGCTGCATTTGGGTTGTGAATAACACTTGTGTTCCATCAGACCCCTTTACACTCATTGAAAGTCAGTGTGGTCTGGTTTCACTGCATTGTTTAATATTGGTCCATACGTTTTCAAAGCACTTCGCCCAACAGGACTGGTGACTTGTACCATCTCTGCTGTTAGCTATCGAGAGATGCTGTGCAACTTTGTTGTTCCATTACTGCAGCAGTGATGATGCTTTGACTATACCATATTAATGCAGAATGGAACACCACCTCACATTGGATTGCTGCTGCAGCAAATGTTACGAAATCACTTCACAAAACACAGTGATTAGTCATGCATTTCCCATAGCATGCCCACCTCATTTGCCTGATCTTAAACCCTGTGACTCTTGGTTGTTGGGCCATCTGAAATGCATGGTGTATGAAGGACATGTTCTTAATGTAGCAATCTTGAAAGACAGAATAATGCAGCATGTGTGAGTCAAATTAATGCAAATCTGTTGCATTCTGCTGTGGAAAATGCCATTCACAGAATGCAGTTCTTAGAACATCTGAAAGGAGGACATATTGAACCACATCTGCATGTTACATGAACACAAAAATTGATTTGTTGTGTCTCTTCTAGCCATTACTGTTTAATTAATCCCAAACCAGTTGCTTATAGTGCCAAATGTCGCTTGGTGGCAGAATTTTGTACAATTTTTTATCTTCTGTAAATCAGAACTCCATGCATCAGTGTACTTTCACCAAGTTTGGTTGAATTTTGTCAAATACATTTTTCACTATAGGAGTCTGAAAAAAAAAACATACCAAAAGGTTCAGTGTTTCTAATTACTTATTAATTATCTGATTATTATTAACAATCAACATACAGATATTAAATATTAATCATCAACCATTTATGTATGAAGGGTCTGCTCCATCCATGATGTTGACATGGCTCTCCATATATTTCTGTTACAGGTTATTCATTCTTGTAAATGGATGACCACGCTCCAGATCTGAAGGAATCAGTTACAGTCATCTATTCACACAGATCACTGAATAAAAATGAAGGATTGATATAAAGTAAGATATGGAAATTGTTTATTAAATCTTTTAACATCAGAGATTTTAACTTCACCAACAATCACCTTTTGTAGTTAACTGTAGACCATTTGATTTTATGTTTATTGGTTAACATGAATTTATTTATATAAATTAAGTGGATATTAAATCCAGCATTATTTCAAAGCCGAATACAGAAACTATAAAAGTTTCATACAAAATTTGACCAGAGAGTTTACGGGAATACACTCGCTGGCATTTATGAGTTGCCCTAGCCAGACCTTATAGGAGAACATGATCGCTACCCAGGCAGCCATATATTCACCTCCTACTGATCCATTTTGATAAGGTTTTACTGGCCTGACAGCTCAAAATCAGTTCGAAACAGCTGTCAGGCCAGTGAAACCTTATCAAAATGGATCAGTAGGAGGTGAATATATGGACACTTGGGTAACGATCATGTTCTCCTATAAGGTCCGGCTAGGGCAACTCATAAATGCCGGTGAGTGTATTCCTCTCTCGCATACACTCGCCGGCATTTCAAAGCCGAACACAGAATAGTTTCTGTATTCGGATTTAAAATAATGTTGGATTTAATATCCACTTGATTTATATAATTTTGCATTGTCGAAATTAAGCCTTTTGACTCTTTATTTTAGCAAATACTTTACGCACTGACCGAGAGTTCGCTTATGAAAAATACACCTCTCCGACACTTCAAGTTTCTTATTACTGAACAAGAGTTTTTGCTCTCTTAAGGTTTCTGCCTAGTCGTGCCAGTAAAACCTTATCAAAATGGACCAATAGGAGGCGAATATATGGATGCTTGGGCAGTGATCATGTTCTCCTATAAGGTATGACTAGGGCAACTTGTAAATGCCAGCGAGTGTATTCATGTAAGCTGTCTGGTCAAATTTCACAAGAAACTTTTATAGTTTCTGTATTCGGCTTATTTTCGAAAACGTTATTTAAAAAAAAAAAATTATTTGTCTTTTAATGGTTTTTTTAATGTTTAATCAACTTTGTGATCTAGGTATTTATATTTTTGATATTTAAGCCCTGAAGAAGCAATTTTTTCTATTTTAAGTGGTGAAACTAGTAGGTGTCACGTATTTTAGCAACTAATAAATTCCCATTGTTACTGATATTTATAGTTAATCTATCTTAATTGAACAATTTCTTCAACTTTATCTACATCACCCCCCCCCCCCCCCACCCCCCCCCCCCCCCACCCCCCCCCCCCCCCACCCCCCCCCCCCCCCACCCCCCCCCCCCCCCACCCCCCCCCCCCCCCACCCCCCCCCCCCCCCACCCCCCCCCCCCCCCACCCCCCCCCCCCCCCACCCCCCCCCCCCCCCACCCCCCCCCCCCCCCACCCCCCCCCCCCCCCACCCCCCCCCCCCCCCACCCCCCCCCCCCCCCACCCCCCCCCCCCCCCACCCCCCCCCCCCCCCACCCCCCCCCCCCCCCACCCCCCCCCCCCCCCACCCCCCCCCCCCCCCACCCCCCCCCCCCCCCACCCCCCCCCCCCCCCACCCCCCCCCCCCCCCACCCCCCCCCCCCCCCACCCCCCCCCCCCCCCACCCCCCCCCCCCCCCACCCCCCCCCCCCCCCACCCCCCCCCCCCCCCACCCCCCCCCCCCCCCACCCCCCCCCCCCCCCACCCCCCCCCCCCCCCACCCCCCCCCCCCCCCACATGTAATTTTTACAATTTTTCTTATCATCTTTAAAATTGGTATGATAATTCCTGTTCTCCAATCTTCTGGTATTTCTCCCGATTTAATGATTTTGTTGAAAAGTGTGGTAAGGAATTTTAAAGTTGTTTGCTTTTTCCTTCTTTCCAGAGTTCTGATGGAATTTGATCTATTCCTGGTGCTTTGTCAGATTTCATTTACTTGAGAGTATTTCCACTTCCAATGAAAGGATCATTAGGGCATCGTGTCTTGAGTTAGTGTGGGGCTTTGTCATTAGGTAGTTATTGCTTTCATTCTTAAAGGTTTCTTGGTGGTGTTCCATCCATATTGCTTTATCGCATTTGGATTTCTGTTTCCTTGCCCTGATGGTCGATCATTGTTAGAGGTAGTAGTGGTAAAAAGTTTTTTGTAATTTCTTTAATTGTGTTATGTAAGGTTTTTGAATAATGGTGTTTATATGCCTCATTGCATTATTCTGCTTTTTTGTTTAGCCTGTTTCTTTAGCCTGTCTGCAGAGTTTATCAATTTCGTTTTTGAGTTGTTTGTATTTCTTCTGAGGTTTGGCTATTTATTTTTGTTTTTAGTTTTTCTTTTTTTCTTACATTTTTCTAAAATTTCATCCATTTATCATTGGGTCTTATAAATTCCAAAGTTTCCTTTGCCGAGTTAATTAATATTTCTTTTCCTGTTTTCCAAAGGTTTTCGGTTTCATCTGTTTGAGTCCTATTTATTTCTTCAATTTTCTTAATGTAGTCTAATCTTATTTGGTTATTTTTTAACTTTTCCATGTAGAGTTTATCAATTCTATTTCTTTTATAGTTGACTTTGAATTTTATCTGTATTGTTGCACAGAGGAGTTCATCGTCTGTATCCAGCTCTAGGCTTTTGAGTGGTCTTACGTTTTTGATTGAGGTTTTCCATTTATTTCTGATTAGGATATAATCTATACAATTTCGTATTTCTCTATCTGGGAAGGTGCAGGTGTATTTAAAACTAGGTCTATGGTAAAACATTGTGTTTCAGATGACAATGTTGTTTTCTTTGCAGAAATTGAGCATAGTTTCTCCCCTTCATTTTCGGTTTCAATTCCAAATTTCCCCATTACATCTTTTAGCTCTTCTCTGAAAGTACCGATCTTAGCGTTGAAATCTCCAATTATGAATAAGATATCTCTGGAGTTGGTATTATCTATTCCTTTTTGGAGATCGTTCTAGAATAGTTTGATGTCTTCTTCTTCACTGTGACTTGCATCCAGTGCATAAATCTGAATAACCTTTATGTGTAGTCCCTTTTCTTTGGCTTTTAGTCTAATTCCTATTATTCTGGAGATAGGCTTGATATCTGTTATACTTGCAGTAAGATTTTGTTTTATTAGAATTACAACTCCTTCTCTATGTACATTGTCTCTTCTTTCTGAATAGAATAATTTGCTCTCTGGCATGTTTGGGCATCCTTCTCCTGTCCAGTGAGTTTCTAAGATTCCTATAATATCCCACTTTATCCTTTTCAGATTCTCTTGTAGAATTCGGAGTTTTCCTGCTTTGTATAGAGATCTGATATTTACAGTAGCTATATACTTATCACATTTTGCTGATCATGTAGAAGATTTCTCACCAACACTATGTGAGGCTCGTGTTGGCGCATCGGCTACCCTGTATGCTGTAGTGTGAGGCATATTCTCGGTAATCGTGTAATCCATGGAAGTTTTTGGCATTTTCATGTGGCTGGCTTTCCATTCCTCTGCCATACCCTTTGGTCCACGGCTCCTTATTCTTTATTCAGAGCAACCTGTTGGGGCTTTCCTCACCCGCCACCCAAGGGACGCACCTGGTAGTGGTCTGGTCTCCCCCAATAATTTTTAAATCTTTAATAATATGAATACTAAGAATACATACCTGAACCACAAGTCTGGCATAAATCAGGATCACATTCTCGTACTGCAAGATAACAAGGACACTGTTTTGTGTTACACTGAGCTTTACATCGGCATCCTGGAAATCTCTGCTGACCTGTAAATCAAAGTATGTATGAATCAAAATAACTAAGTTCGTGCATTTAGTTCTTTTCCTACTTTCAATTATTGCTTAATATTTGCAGGTAAAATCCACCGATAATGACATATATGAGACCTGATAATTAAATAACAAAGCTATCTTAATAAATATCCATATTCAATTAAGACAACCTATAACCCTTCCTTATGTTCTTCCTGATTCTTGAACATAAGGAAGAAATATTTTTAAGCTTTTCCTTTTTTTAAATAGTAATCTCATAAACTAAGGCTGTCAACCTAGTATATTAGTAGTGTCAATGGGCAGAAATTTGAAGGGGGGGGGGGGTTGAGCATTTTAAATGGGATGTGTTTTCTTTTCTTTCTTTCTTTTTTGTGAATAGAAAGAAATCAGGTCTAGCAAATGTGGCTAGTGATATAGGATTTCTAGTAGGTTATCTTTTTTTTTTTTTTTTTTTTACACCACAAATTGTTGTCCAACTTTTGCATTCAGAACTAACATCTGACCAAAATTTTGAGTTTCAAATTAATTTCATCACCCATTGCCTTTATGTTGTTACTTATTCCTTTGAATTACTTCAACACTTAAACACCTACAATTTTGTACCAAACATCTTATTTCAACAGTTTCATAAATTAGAAATAAATAAAAATAAAACATACCAATTTGATTTCAGTTAATAGCAATGTATAAAATGCATTTCAACATTTTCATAAATTAGAAATAAACAAAAATAAAACATACCAATTTGATTTTGGTTAATAGCAATGTATAAAATTAGTTCAACAAATTTGAAGGTTCTCTTGTTCTGATAAAAATTTATGCATGCATGTACACAAATGCTGTTTTGCTGTTTGAGACACTGTTGCCACTTTGATTTCAGTTGTTATGTTTCAGCTATAGACAAGTGGTCCTTATGATAGCATAAGTGACTCATTTATTCATTTCAGGTTCCACAGTTTAGCAAACTGATCAAATGAGTCATGATCACACATGTTTAGTTATACTTAAATCATTCTTTACTAGAATGTAACAGAACCGTAATTATAATTATAAATATTATTCATCAATAAAACTGTAAACTATATATAATATCCATTTAGTTAAAGCATATATGCTAAAAGAAATGATAAAGAAAATAACTATGGGTGGGACTATTTCTTCTAGGTAATATTAATGAATGACAATTTCAATGAGGTGAAACTGAATAAATATTAGGAAACATAAGAAAAGAATGTCCTGTTTTGTGAATTTCTAAAGTTAGCCACTCTAATGCAGGCAGTTACTTTCTTTTATTTAAAAAAAAAACTATCATAACCTATTTCAAAAATGGCAACTAGTAGTAGCAACAATGACATTCTGGACTTGAGGGAAATGGCTGGAATAATCAAACTGCAAAGAAGTACCTGCTTCAGCAGATACAACAGCATTATTATTTCTTTTCTCAAAACAATAAAATGCAGTAAACTAAGAAATTTCAGATACTGAAGTGTAAAATGCTTCCTGTGAGAATTTAAAAAAACAGAAAATTAGATAAAAAAGAAGTTATTTATAACTGAGTAACTGGCATGGGGAAAGAGAAAGGGGGTGGTGTAATTGGGATACCTCAAAAGGAACAAACTTTGAATTAATCAGCATATGATATACAGATAACTTTTGTATAACACGGCACTTATACAATGCAGTCTACAAATTGTAGTAACCCTTGTTCAGCGCGTTACTTACACAACATGATTTCGATATAACACGGTCTACAAATTGTAGTAACCCTTTATCTTTTCATATCTTTTTCACTGCGCAACTTAAAAATCAAATTTTATCTTCATTAAATTTGCATCTGCCCATATCGTGCATGTAGATATAAGTAGCGAATTTATATTAGTGGAAATACCCTTCAGCATGCATGTACGTCAATTGTTTACAGTAAACGAAGACAATTGAATTTGTCATCATTTTCTGCCAGGAAAGCGCATTCAAAATCATAAGTGCATTAATCTCAAGCTGAGCACTTTATTTTCTGATGAGTTACATATAATATGTAATGCTTTTTTGTGTAAAAAATTAATTTTTATAGTAATGGACACTTGGAGGGCTTTTGCGATATAGTGAAAACAAAATAAGTGAATTAATTGATGGAGAAACAGATTTAAATGAGAAGGAACTGGTACAATTAATAGATGACGTAGAAATGAGGAAAGTTCTGTCGAAGATTCTGATTGCAATAAATCTGTTAAAGAATTCAGTTTAAAGAAATTAGCAGAAGGATTGGACTTAGCAAGAAATTTAGGAAGTTATTTTACCGATAATGATCCTTCAACAGAGGGATCCGGAAAATTCATGAGACAACTGGATATTTGTTTAGCTTCATATTATGAACTTAATAAAAAATTGCATCATAGTGGTAAGCAAGGTCTTATTACTGACTTCTTGATAACTAAACCAGCCAAAGTAGGCAATGTGAATTATGCAAATGATGTCCAAGGCATTTCAAGTGATGATAATGTCTGGCCAATCATAAATAAAGAACATCTACAAAATGTTAGTTTTGAAGACAGTGATGACGACTAAATTATGCACTTTATTTTATTTTGCCTAAAACATTTATGCATTATGTGCAATGAAGTTTGCGTACAGTTTTTAATTTTATAAGTTTATACTATGTATTTGTTTCATAGTTTATGTTTTCTTAACTTACATGAATTACTTGAATTAAATAAAAAAATATTTTTGTTGCGTATGTCGGTTTATATAATTTAAAAAAAAAAAACGATTTTTGAACATAACCCTACTTTTTCAATGTGATCTGAGTCTCGCATAACGTGATTTATATAACGCAGCATTTCTACGGAACCTAATATCTGCGTTATACGAGGTTTTACAAGTACAGGCAGATTTACCTGTACTTCGCATATTTTCAACATATAAATTTACTGCAGAGTGCTTAAGGGTCAAAGCTGTATAACTGAGCGAGGAGACCTCACATAGTCTTTAAAGGAATGCGGAGAACTGACCAGGGCTTCTGACCTAATGTCCAATCCTCACCTTCTCGTGGTGCACCCTGTTGGGTATCTACCCGGATACTGAACAAACGAGGATGGGCTGGCAATTTGGGATTTCTTCTTCTTCTTCTCTTCCGTCTAAGCCTGGTTGAGTCGCCTCTTGAGCAGGATCTTCCAGTCTTCTCTATTCCTTGCTGTTTGAAAAAGTTCCTTATATGTTTTGCATCCCGAGATGTTCTTTATTAATTTCACCCAGGTAATTCTTGGTCTTCTTTTTTTCAGTTGGAAAAGTATCGATTAGGACGTTAGGAAGTCTGTCTGCGTCGATGCGTACGGTGTGTCCAAACCATCTCAGTTGTTGTTTTCTAATTTTTTCTATTATTTTCTTTTTATACAATAGTTCTTGTCTGACAGTGATGTTTGTTTTCTTTTCTATCCCACTTGTTCTATTTATTTTTCTTAAGCATTTCATTTCAAATGCCAGCAGTTTTTTCTCTTCTCTTTTTTTAACTGTCCACGCTTCTGCTCCATAGATGACTGTTGGTATAATTATTGCTTCATATCATTTTACTGTAGGCTTGCTTAGATATCTTGTTTGTTTTCCAGATTTTCCCATGGTGGTCCATCCTATCGCTATTCTGTGCTTGACTGTTTTGAGTTCATCTATTGTTTCTGTTAGTTTTGATCCAAGGTATATGACGTTGTCTACTTGTTCTAGTTGTTCTCTGTTTAGGGTGGCTGAGATGGTAGCTCCGTTCCTCCCTATTTTCATCACTTTTGTCTTTTGTATATTTATTGACATGTCATATGTTTTACAGGTTTCGTTTAGCTTGTTGATCAACTTTTGTAGTTCATTTGGGGTTCTTGCAAGAAGGACGAGATCATCTGCATATTTGATATTATTTATGTTTAAACCATTGACAGTGATTCCAGGCTCATTGTCTATTGCCTTCTTTACAACTTCTAGATATATTTGGGATTTAGCCGACCAAATTGTAATTCTTATTGGCTTAAACCAAATTACAAAATGACAGTACAACATCACAAAATTTCATGTCGGCTGGGGCATCGCCAGGTTAAACAAGGCCCCTGTTGTTTTCACCAAGGGAACCAGGGCGAACAGCGAAAAGTCAGCTACTGGAACAAATCTGAAAGCACACCCCAACTCAACATCACCAGAGTTAAAGATCGGTACTATCAACATAAGAAGCCTGAATAGCAAAGAAATGGAGCTAGCTGAGGAATAAATAAGTACCAAATCAACATAATAGGGGTGACTAAAACAAAAAAGACAAAAACTGTTGAGATGTTTCTCAGCAATAAATACAAAATGTTATATTCAGGCAATGGCAATCAAGGAGAAGAAGGAGTAGCCATAGTATTCTACACAAAATACGAGGCTAATCTTCTTGAATGGCAGGCAGTCTAAAGTAGAGTGATGTGGGCAAATATCAGAATGGGGAACTGGAAAATGAGACTTATTTGTGCCTATGGTCCCACAGAAAGTTCTACTAAGGTAGAAGTGGAGGAATTTTTTGAGGATTTAGAGAAAGCATCTGACACAATGAAAAAGAAAAGTTGTTCCTTGTTGGGGATCTAAATTAACAGAGTAGGAAATGACAGTAAGACATACAAAAGTATATTGGGAAAATTTGAAGAAAAGAGCAAGCTAATAATAATGGTAAATATTTGTTGGATTTCTGCTCAGGACATGGACTGGTTATTACTAACACAAGGTTCCAATATAAAAATGTGCACAAATTCACATGGAGAGAAGAGGCTAGGAATGAGAAAAGTCTCATTGACTATGTTATTGTTGATAGTGATGTTTTCTCCCTGGTGCAGGACACCAGAGTGTACAGAGGATTTGAAATTGGAAGTGATCACTATTTAGTCTTGAGCAGGATAAAATTGAATTTCATATTCAAAATAATAACATGTAAGAAAGTTTTAAAGCAAATAAAAGTTGAGTAGCTCTCAGATATGAACTGTAGACTAAAATACACAAAGATTATTGAAGAAAAAATGAAAGAGTTTCAGAACAGGAACCAAACATTAGAGATTCAGTGGCAATCCTTGAAGAAAACCTTGATTGATTCAGACAGAGAGGCATGTGGTGAGGTTGTCTGCAAGGATAGAAAAATGAGAACTCCATGATGGACACAGGAAGTTAAAAAGGCAGTGAAGGAAAAGAAGAAAGCATATCAAAAGTTCCTGGCAAATAAGTCAGCTTGTGCTCTTAGAGAATACAGAGACAAATGTAAGAAAGCAAAACACTGTGTAAAACTAGCTAAACAAAAGTCATGGGAGGACTTTGGCAAGAACATAGAAAATAAATATCAAGAAGGTGGCAAAATATTCTAGAGGTTGTTGAAGAAGCTTAGGAATGAAGGAAAGAGTGCTGTAAAAGGAGTGAGAGATGATAAAGGTGACATTAGAATGGGAGAAAAAGATATCCTTGAAGTATAGAGTAATTACTTCAAAAAATTGCTAAATGAAACAAGCAGTGATAGCACAGTGGTAAACAACACTCAACAGGAATATAGTCAGGAATGCATATCCATACTTGAAGTAGAAAAAACCCATCAAAGGCTTAAAATGCGGAAAGGCAGCAGGAGTAGATGATATTCGACCAGAAATGCTGAAGTATGGTGGTATAAATGTCTTACAGTGGCTGCACTGCATAGTTCAGAAGGCATGGACAGAGGGACGAATTCCTGATGATTGAAGTAGAGCTCTCATAGTACCCATATATAAAAAGGGAAATAAAACTGAATGTGAGAATTACAGAGGTATTTCCCTACTGAGTGTTCCTAGAAAGATATATGCAATATACTTGAGAAACGGTTGAGAAGAATTGTAGAAGAAAAGCTTGGTGAAGAACAAGCTGGATTCAGGCCAAATAGAGGCTGTCAGGATCGGATCTTCACTTTACAACAAATAGTTGAGAAAATATGGGAATATAACAGGATCTATATTTGAGTTTTGTCGATCTGGAAAAGGCATATAACAAGATGCCAAGAGAGAAGCTATTCCATACTCTACAGTTATATGGTGTCAATGGGGCATTATACCAAGCAATACTCAGTCTTTATTTGAGTTGTAAGTCAGCAGTTAGAATTGAAGGAAGTACAGGAAGATGGCTTAATGTTAAATCTGGTGTCAGACAAGGATGTATATTATCCCCTCTGTTATTCATTATCTATATGGATCACATTATGAAGGAAAGTGGTATTAAACCTGATATCAGAATTGGAGATGTTAATGTCAGCTGTTTGCTATATGCGGATGATGTTACACTTCTAAATAAATCCACTACAAGTTTGCAAGATTCCCTGACTAAATTGAATAACTGTTGTAATAGATATGGTATGAAGGTCAGCAATAAAAAGACAAAGACAATGAAAATAGGCAGAATCGTTGGAAAATGTCAACTGCATTGTGAATGGAGAACCTGTGGGACAAGTAAAATATTTCAGCTACTTAGGCACGATTTTTAGTGAAGATGGAAAATTAAATATGGAAATAGACAACAGAATCAACAAAGCTGGTATGGTAGGAAGTCAATTGAATAAATTCATATGGAATAAGAGAGAAATTAGTCGGAACACTAAATTATCTGTATACAAGAAAGTGTTCAAACCAGTTTTAACTTATGGATCTGAGAGCTGGGTCAGAAGTAAAACACTTGACCAAAGACTAGAGACCACAGATATGAGAGTCCTGAGAAAGATTAGAGGCGTGAACAGATGGCATGAATGGCAATATCATATTAAAAATGAGGATATTAGGAAAGAACTTGACATTGTCAGCATCCAGGAATGCATTAGCAGAGCTAATCTCAGGTGGTATGGTCATTTAAAGAGAATGGGTGAGGAAAGATTGTCAAAACAAGTGTTCTCTGCCATGTTGGCAGGAAAATGATCCAGAGGAAGACCAAGATACAGGTGGATTGATACGGTATAAAGTTCCTTAGACGATAATAATATAAGATCTGATAATATTGGAGTCTTGACAAGTAATAGACTGATCTGGAGGAAAATTGTAGATAGGAAGTTAGTAAGATGTAAATTTTTCTTGTAGTACTATCATATTCCTGTACACCTCTTGAGGGTACTTGGCAGGAATTTGATGATGATGATGACGAAGTTTACTGCAGTTAAGCACTGGATAATATCATTGAAATAGGAATCTTCAAAAGAAAAAAAAAATTCTTTTTATGTAACTCCCATGCAGAAATCGCTGGGAATCTATGGTAAATTAAGACTTTGATCTGGCTAATGATTTTTTTTTTTTTTAAATCATTTGAACATCTGCATAAAGGTGAAAGGCTCAAATTCTGAACTACTACTATATATAAATTTGTGATATTAATAACAGCCTCAAAATTTCAAGGTAAGCAGCACAATTTAACATTTTTTGTTGTTCATAAAAGCAAAATAACCATATATCTAAAACTGTATGCACGATACCATACAGCCATATTTAGAATTTTAAAAGAAACAAAAAAGATTGTCCAAACCATATTTATTTCAAAATATGGTATTCTTAAAACATGTTTCTTATACATATTCAATAAACTAATTTTCAATGCAAGTATGTTTGAAAATAGAACAAAAATAATTTCAACAAAATTAAAGAACCGTAAACTTTTTTTCCATTGCACTGATTTGAAAATTAAAACACTGCAAATATTTCCAGTAATAAATAAATTACTTGCCTGCAAATGATATTACATCATAGTTTAAATTAATTTATTTTGTTCAGATATAATTTATTTTCACAAGTGAAATTAATTTTTTTATAATTCTTGCGAACAAACAAAATAAGTCGAATGTGAAACCGAAAGGCAATTTCTGATATAGGAAATTCCAGTAAAATAGTTTAAGTCAAGTTGTCATAAAAACCTGCAACTCCATTATAATAAGTAAAGTAATGGTTCCAACAGTAAGGGATGGATGGATGGAGTTGAGTAATTACAAAACAAAAGACAGAAACTGCTTTTATTCTAAAAAATTGTAAGATGTTTCATGTACTTGTTGCACTTCAACCTAGTGTTAAAACAAGAACTGGTCAAAAAGAGAATTTTAGATTTAGCATTGACTGGCATGAAAATAGCATACTGCACAAAGGCACATGTATGATGTATCCTAGTGACAGAGAAAATCATTTGAACAGTGAAGATATAGGGTAGTTATTGAAGCTGCTGCTATCTGAGGTTCAATCAACAAGAAGAAGCTGGATCTAGATGTCCATAAATGGTGTTACACACTATGCTTGTTTTTATGGTGCAAAAAATAATATAAAAATTAAAATATGGAATAAAAACTTTCAAATGTAAGTTATGTTAAATAATCAATTATTATTTAATAGCAGTAAAAATTTTGGCCATGTTTTTCACAACCATTCTCAATGTATATAGAAAAGAGTTAAAACAAGAATAATTTTCTTAACTCTTTTCTATGTGATTACTAAATCATCCTCATCATCATTAAATTCCTGCCATGTACCCTCAAGGGGTGTACAGGATATTATGACAGTACTACATGAAAAAAATTACATCATTACTAACTTCCTATCTACAATTTTCCTCCAAATCAGTCTGTTACTTGTCAAGACTCCAACATTATCAGATCTTATATTTCTATCGTCTAAGGCACTTTGTACCATATCAATCCACCTATATCTTGGTCTTCCTATGGGTCGTTTTCCTGCCAATCTGGAAAAGAACACTTGTTTTGCTAATCTTTCCTCTCCCATTCTATTTAAGTGACCATACCACCTGAGATTAGCTCTGCTAATGCATTCCTGGATGCTGACAATGTCAAGTTCTTTCCTAATATCCTCATTTTTAATATGATATTGCCATTGATGCCATCTGTTCATGCCTCTAATCTTTCTCAGGACTCTCATATCTGCGGTCTCTAGTCTTTGGTCAAGTGTTTTACTTCTGACCCAGATCTGCTCTCAGATCCATAAGTTAAAACTGGTTTGAACACTGTCTTGTATACAGCTAATTTAGTGTTCCGACTAATTTCTCTCTTATTCCATATGAATTTATTCAATTGACTTCCCACCATACCAGCTTTGCTGATTCTGGGGTCTATTTCTATATTTAATTTACCATCTTCAGTAAAAATCGTGCCTAAGTAGCTGAAATGTTTTACCTGTTCCACAGGTTCTCCATTCACAACACAGTTGACATTTTCAATGATTCTGCCTATTTTCATTTTCTTTGTCTTTTTATTGCTGACCTTCATACCATACCTATTACAACAGCTATTCAATTTAGTCAGAGAATCTTGCAGACTTCTAGTATAAGTCTTCAAGATTCTCTGAAGATGATGTTATACTTAGAAGTATAACATCATCCACATAAAGCAAAGAGCTGACGTTAATATCCCCAATTTTGATATCAGGTTTAATACCACTTTCCTTCATAATGTGATCTATATAGATAATGAATAACAGAGGGGATAATGTACATCCTTGTCTCACACCAGATTTAACATTAAACCATCTTCCTGTACTTCCTTCAATTCTAACTGCTGACTTACAACTCAAATAAAGACCAAGTATTGCTTGATATAATGCCCCATTGACACCATATAACTGGAGCGTATTGAATAGCTTCTCTCTTGGCACCTTGTCATATGCCTTTTCCAAATCGACAAAACTTAAATACAGATCTTTGTTATATTCCCATGCTTTCTCGACTATTTGTCGTAAAGTGAAGATCTGATTCTGACAGCCTCTATTTGGCCTGAATCCAGCTTGTTCTTCACCAAGCTTTTCTTCCACAATTCTTCTCAACCGTTTCTCAAGTATACTTGCATAAATCTTGCCAGGAACACTCAGTAGGGAAATACCTCTGTAATTCTTACATTCAGTTTTATTTCCCTTTTTATATATTGATGACAGAAATTGTTAACAGCGAGAATGTCATGCCGAAAATGAATGTACGTTCAAAAGAGAAGGATGGTGTGAAAGAGAGGCTACTATTTCTTCCCTCTGTCCAGGCTTTCTGAACTATGCAGTGCAGCAACTGTAAGACTTTTATACTACCATACTTCAGCATTTCTGGTCGAATATCATCTACTCCTGCTGCCTTTCCACATTTCAAGCCTTTGATGGCTTTTTCTACTTCGAGTATGGATATGTATTCCTGATTGCATGCCTGGTCAGTGTTTTTTTTATCACTGTGCTGTCATCATTGCTTGTTTCATTTAGCAGTTTTTCAAAGTAATTACTCCATACTTCAAGGATATCTTTTTCTCCTGTTTTCATGTCACCTTTATCATCTCTAACTTCTTTTACAGCACTCTTTCCTCCATTCCTAAGTTTCTTCAACAACCTTCAGAATATTTTGTCACCTTCTTAATATTTATTTTCTATATTCTTGCCAAAGTCCTGCCATGACTTTTGTTTAGCTAGTTTTACACACTGTTTAGCTTTCTTACATTTGTCTCTGTATTCTGTAAGAGTAAAAGCTGACTTATTTGCCAGGAACTTTTGATATGCTTTCTTCTTTTCCTTCACTGCCTCTTTAACTTCCTGTGTCTACCAGGGAGTTCTGATTTTTTTATCCTTGCACACAACCTCACCACATGCCTCTCTGGCAGAATCAATCAATGTTTTCTTCAGAGTTTGCCACTTAATCTCCAAGGTTTGATTCCTGTTCTCAAACTCTTTCATTTTTTCTTCAATAATCTTTGTGTATTTTAGTCTACAGTTCACATCTGAGAGCTGCTCAACTTTTATTCGCTTTAAAACTTTCTTACATGTTATTCTTTTCAATGTGAAATTCAATTTTATCCTGCTCAAGACTAAATAGTGATCACTTCCAATTTCAAATCCTCTGTACACTCTGGTGTCCTGCACCAGGGAGAAAACATCACTATGAACAATAACATAGTCAACGAGACTTTTCTTATTCCTTGCCTCTTCTCTCCATGTGAATTTGTGCACATTTTTATGTTGGAACATGGTGTTAGTAATAACCAGACTATGTCCTGAGCAGAAATCCAACAGATATTTGCCATTATTATTAGCTTTGCTCTTTTCTCCAAATTTTCCCAAAATATTTTTGTATGTCTCACAATCATTTCCTACTCTGCTATTTAGATCCCCAACAAGGACCAACTTTTCCTTTTTCATTGTGTCAGTTGCTTTTTCTAAAGCGTCAAAAATTCCTCCACTTCTACCTTAGTAGAACCTTCTGTGGGACCATAGGCACAAATAAGTCTCATTGTCCAGTTCCCCATTCTCATATTTGCCCACATTACTCTACTTGAGACTGACTGCCATTCAGGAAGATTTGCCTCGTATTTTGTGTTGAATATTATGGCTACTCCTTCTTTTCCTTGATTGTCATTGCCTGAATATAACATTTTGTATTTATTGCTCAGAAAGATCTCACCATTTTTGTCTTTTTTGTTTCAGTCACCCCTATTATGTCGATCTGGTACTTATCTAATTCCTCAGCTAGCTCCATTTCTTTGCCATTCAGGCTTCTTACGTTGATAGTACCGATCTTTAACTCTGATGTTGAGTTGGGGTTTGTTTTCAGATTTGTTCCAGTAGCTGACTTTTCACTGTTCACCCTGGTTCCCTGGCAAAAACAACTGGGGCCTTGTTTAACTGGGCGATGCCCCAGCCGGCATGAAATTCTGTCATGTTGTACCATCATTTTTTTATTTTGGTTTAACCAATAAGAATACAATTTGGTCGGCTAAATCCCAAATTACCAGCCCATCCTCGTTCATTCAGTATCAAAGTAGATACCCAACAGGGTGCACCACGAGAAGGTGAGGATTGGACATTAGGTCAGAAGCCCTGGTCGGTTCTCTGCATTCCTTTAAAGGCTATGTGGAGGTCTCCTCTCAGTTATACAGCTTTGACCCTTAAGCACCCCAATTACTAAATTACTAAAGTGATTACTAAATAACTTAAGGAATTCACAACGTATACTGGTATATAAATTAAAATAAACTTTAATATATACTTCCTATATTTCGGCAACATCATGTTGCCATCTTCATAGGAACATAAGATTAAGACACATGCACGCAGTCCTGATGGTGTCCCCTAGCAGGTTATATTAGATATTCTTGGCCATTGGGCTGAAGTTCTCAGGATGTACATCTCCAAAATTTGGGGCACTCTCATGCATCCAAATTTGTTGAGGTTTGGCATGTTTCTTAGGACTGAAGCTGATTCCATGAATAGTCTTTCAAATTTATACTTGCTGCTGTGTATTACTGTGGCTTTCTTCCACCATATTCTGTGGCGTGTATCCAGAGCATGGTCTGCAAGCCCAGAGTGGCTGTAATGGTGGAACCGGATGTAGTCCTTGTGTTCTGAAATTCTGATATTCATTGTCCTGACTGTTTGGCCAAAGTAGGACAGCTTACAGCTGCAAGGGACCTGGTATACACCAGGTAGGTCTAAGGGAAATGGTTGGTCTTTAGTGGAGCAGATAAGGGATGCCAATTTTCTATATGGTTTGTAACACGAGGTCAGGTCATGTTTATTCAGGATTTTGGTAATTTTTTGGGAGGTGCCCTAAATGTAGGGAATGCTGATGGATTTAGAGTAATCTTTCTTGTGAAGGGGGGGGGGCGGCTTTGGTTTACTGGTTTTAGTATTTTTTGGAGGTTGTAGCCATTGGCTGAGAAAGTGTTAAGGATGTGATTTAGTTCAGTGGTTAGAGCATTGTCATTTGAACAGATTAGTTTAGCCCTGTTGTATAGTGTCTTAATAACTTCGTATTGTTGTGTGTGTGAGTGTGTGGATGGGGGAATTGTTGGTGAATGTATCTGCCTGTATGGGTGGGTTTTCTATAAACTGAGTAAACCAAGGTTCCATCAGGCTGGTGGGTGACTAGTGTGTCTAGGAAAGGGAGGCTGTTGTTTTCCTCTTTTTTCTAGTGAACTTGATTCTGGAGTGTTAGTTGTTTAAGTGCATTAAGAAGGAAAGGAGTGTATCAGAGCCATGTGGCCAAATAGCGAACACATTGTCAACATAGCGAAGCCATATGGTAGATTTTTGTGGGGCAGAGTTTAAGGCTTTCTCTTCAAAAGTCTCCATAAAGAAGTTGGCCAAGGGCGGGGAGAGTGGCAAATCCATGGCTGTCCCTCTATCTGTTTGTAGAATTTCCCTGCCAAACGAAATAGCCTGAGTTCATTGTGAACTGAAATAGGGCTGAGATATCGGAGGGAAATTTGGCTTGGATGAGCTCTAAGGTTTCCTTGAGTGGGACATTTCTGAATAAGGAGGAGACATCAAAACTGACCATTATGTCAGTATGTTGGTGTGTAAGGTTTTCTACACTGGCTTTAAAGTGGGCTGAGTTTTTTATGTGTGATGGTGTGTTGCCAGTATAGTGTGTGAGTGCTTTGGCTAAATGTTTGGCTAATTTGTACGTGGGAGAATCAATGCCATCCACTATGGGATGTAATGGCACGTTTTGTTTATGTATTTTTGGGAGCCCATAGAGTTGAAGGGTTTTAATTTGTTAGTAACTTCCACAAGCCAAGAAGTGTCCTTCTTAAGGAGCTATGGAGTTTTCTAATTTGCGAGTTGGTGGGATTGTATTCAATGGGGAGGTAAGTAGCCCGATCTAATAATAAAACATTAAGTTTACCTGCATAGTCAGTATGGTTGAGCACAACGGCAGTATTCACCTTATCCGCTTTGGTGATTACTATTTCTTCATCTTTCTTCATTTCCTGTAGAGCCTTATATTCACTATTGGATATGTTGGTTTTTGGTGGTCTTGCTTTGGTGAGAACACAAGCTACATCCAGTCTAATATTGTTGGCGATATGGTTTGGAAGGTGGCGGATTCCATGTTCAATCTAGATCATAATTTCTTCGGCCGGTATTTTTCTAGGGGGCAATGGCGAAATTGTGGCCATGTGTAAGAGCGTTGAGTGCTTCAGGCATCAAAATAACAAGAAAGGTTGATTACCATGTTGAGTGGTAGTTTTGGTACGGAGGTAGTGTTCTTTTTTAGATTATCAAATTTCTTGATATGTCGACTCCGTATTTTCTCAAATTCTTTATCTGCCGAAGTGCACAAGACGTCATATAGAATTGATCAAATTTTGTGATTCAGTGTGTTGGAAAGCTCTTCCTCTATAGCATCCGAATAGCTTTGTTTGTGTCAGCTAGGAAAATACACGTGGCGGTAATTTGTTCTCGTAGCAACGCAAAGCTGGCATGGTTATAAATTTGGAGAGCCTTCTGTGAAAAGAAACAGTGCATAAATTTCACACAATTTGGGATTACCTGATTATCCCAGCAGCATTTTAGGAAGGTCAAACGATTCAGTTGTCTCGATAACTTCAGCTTCAGTTTACCGTATTGGCAGGTTTTGTGTGCGATGGAATCTCCGTGGATGATAGAAATTCTCGTAGAAAGGCTTATACGTTGGTTGCACATGATTACTAAATAATTTAAGGAATTCACAACGTATACTGGTATATAAATTAAAATAAACTTTAATATACACTTCTTATATTTCGCCATCTTCATGGGAACATAAGATTAAGACATGCTCTGGATACATGCCACAGAATTCGATGGAAGAAAGCCACAGTAATACACAGTAGCAAGTATAAATTTGAAAGACTATTCATGGAATCAGCTTCAGTCCTAAGAAACATGCCAAACCTCAACAAATTTGGATGCATGAGACTGCCCCAAATTTGGGAGACGTACATCCTGAGAACTTCAGGCTAACGGCCAAGAAGAATACCTAATATAGCTAGCTGGGGGGGGGCACCATCAGGACTTTAGGAAAAACAGTAGTTTCCCCGCTTCTACCTCATTTGCTGTTCTTAGTGCCTGCATGCATGTGTCTTAATCTTATGTTCCCATGAAGATGGCAACGTGACATTGCCGAAATATAGGAAGTATATATTAAAGTTTATTTTAATTTACATACCAATATACGTTGTGAATTCCTTAAGTTATTTAGTAATCATGTGCAACCAACGTTTGCACATGATTTTGCAACATTTGCACATTGCACATAGAAAAGAATTCTCGTAGAGAATTCTTTTCTATGTGCAATGAGAATAATTGTAAAATGAGGCTGAAAATTCTGCTCATATTAAATGTTTTTATGCCATAAATGTTAGTGAAGTGAATATGGAATTAATGTTTTGGGGATTTCTTGTTTTTTTTATATTTTCTCAGTATTTTTGAGTTTTTTTTTTTTTTTTAAAACTGATGTGAAATTGTTTTTACAATGCTAACATCAGCGGTGAAAAACAGCTGATGTTAGCAAATACTTAATGCAACACCCAGTCTAATTGCCATTATGTAACCTAGACAGTACTTCAGCATACATTACTTGGACTTCTCTAACCACTGTCTTGAAGAGTGGGTGGCAGTAGCAGGATTATGTGCCTATTGATTGAAGAGCCCCTCTTTCAGTCCCATGACTATCTAACAGTCACCTATAGAACTGTTTCACTGCTATCTACAATTTTCCTCCAAATCAGTCTGTTACCTGTCAAGACTCCAACATTATCAGATCTTACATTTCTATCTTCTAAAGCACTTTTTACTGTATCAATCCACCTATATCTTGGTCTTCCTCTGGGTCTTTTTCCTGGCAACCTGGCAGAGAACACTCGTTTTGCTAATCTTTTCTCTCCCATTCTGTTTAAGTGACCATACCACCTGAGATTAGCCATGCCAACGCATTCCTGGATGCTGACAATGTCGAGTTCTTTCCTAATATCCTCGTTTTTAATATGATATTGCCATTGATGCCATCTGTTCATGCCTCTGATCTTTTTCAGGACTCTCATATCTGCAGTCTCTACTGTTTGGTCAAGTGTTTTACTTCTGACCCAGCTCTCAGATCCATAAGTTATTTTTGGCTTGAATACTGTCTTGTATAAAGATAATTTAATGTTTTACCTAATTTCTCTCTTATTCCATATAAATTTATTCAATTGACTTCCTACCATACCAGCTTTGATGATTTTGTTGTCTATTTCCATATTTAATTTACAATCTTCACTAAAAATCGTGCATAAGTAGTTGAAATGTTTTACTTGTTCTATAGGTTCTCCATTCATAATACAGTTAATATTTTTGCCTATTTTCATTGTCTTTGTCTTTTTAATGCTAACCTTCATACCATATCTATTACAACAGTTATTCAATTTAATCAGGGAATCTTGCAGACTTGTAGTGGATTTATTTAGAAGTATAACATCATTTGCATAAAGCAAAGTGCTGAGATGAATATCGCCAATTTTGATATCAGGTTTAATACCTTTTCTTCATAATGTGATCCATATAGATAATGAATAACAGAGGGGGATAGTGTACATCCTTGTCTGACACAAGATTTCACATTAAACCATCTTTCTGTACTTCCTGCAATTCTAACTGCTGACTTACAACTCAAATAAAAACTAAGTGTTGCTTGATATCATTGCATGCCTGGTCAGTGTTTTTTTTACCACTGTGCTATCACAGATTGCTTCATTTAGCAATTTTTCAAAGTAATTACTCCATACACCAAGGATATCTTTTTCTCCAGTTTTCATGTCACCTTTATCATCTCTAACTCCTTTTACAGTACTTTTTCCTCCATTTCGAAGCTTCTTCAACAACCTCCAAAATATTTTACCACCTTCTTGATATTTATTTTCTATGTTCTTGCCAAAGTCCTCCCATGACTTTTGTTTAGCTAGTTTTACACAGTGTTTAGCTTTCTTACATTTGTCTCTGTATTCTCTAAGAGCACAAGCTGACTTATTTGTCAGGAACTTTTGATATGCTTTCTTCTTTTCCTTCACTGCCTCTTTAACTTCCTGTGTCCAACATGGAGTTCTAAGTTTTCTATCCTTGCAGACAACCTCATCACATGCCTCTCTGGTTGAATCGATCAATATTTTCATAAGGGCTTGCCACTGAATCTCCAAAGGTTTGGTTCCTGTTCTCAAACTCTTTCATTTTTTCTTCAATAATGTTCATGCATTTTAGTCTGCAGTTCACACTTGAGAGCTACCCAACTTTTATTTGCTTTAAAAACTTTCTTACGTTCTTCTTTTCAATATGAAATTCAATTTTATCCTGCTCAAGACTAAATGGTGATCACTTCCAATTTCAAATCCTCCTTACACTCTGGCACCAGGGAGAAAACATCACTATCAACAATGACATAGTCAATGAGACTTTTCTTATTCCATGCCTCTTCTCTCCATGTGAATTTGTGCACATTTTTATGTTGGAAGCTTGTGTTAGTAATAACCAGTCCATATCCTGAGCAGAAATCCAACAGGGATCTGCCGTTATTATTAGTTTTGCTCTTTTCTCCAAATTTTCCCAAAATATTTCTGTATGTCTGACAATAATTTCCTACTCTGCCATTTAGATCTCCAACAAGGACCAACTTTTCCTTTTTTCATTGTGTCAATTGCTTTCTCTAAAGCCTCAAAACCCTTCTGTGGGACCATAGGCACAAATAAGTCTCATTGTGTAGTTCCTTATTCTGATATTTGCCCAAATCTTTCTTTGGTAAGGATATAGAAGATAATTGTCAAAAAGGTAGAGAAATGTTCTGAAGGTTACTGAAGAAGCTTTGAAAAGGAGGAAGGAATACTATATATAGATTTAGAGATAATAAGAGTGACAAAAACTGAAGATAAATATTCTGAATGTTGGAGTAATTACTCTGAAAGATTGTTAAATGACTCAAGCAGTGAAAGAACAGTAACAAAAAATATTTAAGAGGACTGCATCATTAGAACATATCAATTTGAGGGAAAAAAAAGAAAAAACAAAACATCAGAAACCTGAAATATGGAAAAACCTGAAATATTGATGATATTCAACCAGAAATGCTTGATACAGAGGTTTATGGTAGCTGCACTGCATAATTCAGAAGACTTGGTCAGAAGGTCAAATTTCACATGACTGGAGCAGATCTTTAATATCAAGATTAAGGGGTCTGGTACAACAAAATGTAACTGTACCTTCAGATAACAAAACCAAGCAATTAATTTCCAAACAGTGTCAGGTAAACTGAGTAATTATAATAGAACTTATCTATAAAATGAGAAACAAAATTGGACTTAAGACTCACAGAGGAATATCTCTACTGAGAGTTCCATTTAAGATTTATGCAAGCCTACTTTAGAAGAGATGTAGAGAAATTATGGAAGAGAAATTTGGGGAATAGCATGCTGAGTTCATGCTAAATAGAGATTGTCAGATTTGCACTTTTTGAGAAGAGTTAAAAATCCCAAGAATATGATGACAGCATATACCACCTGTTTTTTCAGCAAAAAAAAAAAAAAAGTCATCTAAAGAATACTAAACAACTTAAACATTAAAAAATGTTCAAGTTCCAATGGCATCTCTCCAACTGTATTTCTAACATTGTGCTCCAAAGCTAACTCTTGTCTTATATTGCCTCTACCATCTTCTTTATATAGCTGACATCTATCTCAATGTGTAGAAGCAAACATGCATCTAACCTATTCCAGAAAAAGGGAGATAAAATTCTGCCATTAAATTACCAACCCCATCACTATCACCTCAGCCATCTGTCTAGAGACCTATCACAGTTAATCAGCAACCCACAAGCCTGGATTCTGTCAATCTAAATCCACAGCTGATCTCTTAATCTACATCACTCACTACTAAACACGTGCCATGGAAATGTTAGGAGAAATATGCTGTAGCTGATGGTATCTAGCTTCAAGGCCTGCTCAGTGAATTATCTTCTTTTGGTCTATGTGTCATCTTCTGTTAAGTGAGTAGCTAGTTTTCTGTCTGACTGTTCACTGTGCCATAGTGGATGGATCCTTCTCTTTGAATTTTGCTACCAATGCAGGAGTGCATCTGGTTTCTGTTCTATCACCTACTCTCTTTCTACATGCATAACCCACTTTCAGTTATCATTAACTCTATACAGGGCTTTGCTGATAAAATAATACAACTCACAACTCCATTTATCCTATTCATTTGACAAATCATGCAATGCTCAGACATTCCAAGCTTCTAGATTATCTACAACCAGTGCTTTAAACACTATTGGCAATGTCATACTTTAATGGGGCAAGGATAATTTGGCCACATTCAATGCTACCAAAATACATCCTTGCTCTTTTCTCTTGTACATGGGATCTCAACTCATCTATCTGTAATACATAAATCACCCAACAGAATTAAATCTCTTTCCCTGGATTCACAATTACTTGGCATAAACACATTATATCATACCTTCCTGAGCTCATAAAGGAATGATCCCTCGCTCAGTGACTTACTTCAGCCTTTGTCCTACAGATGCACTGTTTCAGCTGTGTTTTTTTTCTATGGGTACTTCCATAGACATTGTCCCAATGAATTGGTACGCATCATTCTTCCACTTCCTGGTGGGCCAGTTAAAACAAAAGCAGCAGCTATCAAACATCCCTTTTCGGTACACCACATCCGCTTCTCTTCTTCCCTCTTGTATTCCATCTATCTATTCTTCTAGAACAGCCCTCCTTATAAATGTTACACAACATCTACGACCTCTAGCTCTTCAAGAAAAATATGAATAAATTTCTTTCCTAACTGTTACCTACCCCCCCCCCCACGCACACACAATGGATTTTTCTCTGTCTTGTGTATAGCTTGTGTGTGGTATATGGTAAAAAAAAAATGTAAGAGGAGAGAAATCATCTGCAAAATATGGCTATATCCTTGTTTTCAGACTGCTTGCACTTTGTGACTCCACAGAAATCCAGTGGTAATATATTTTTCCTTGCAAGAACTGTGAAGGGATGCATGAAAAGATAAAATTATATAGTTACTAAACCTCCATTTTTCTTACAATTCTTAAAATTTGTTTTATCCCGATTTATATATAATTCTAATTTCTTTAAAGTTTTTCCATCAATGTGTGAGAATATCATTTTCCACCATGTTAAATTGTTTTTCTTTGTCATACAATGCCACTTGCACAGACATTGTATGGCGAATCCAAGGATGAGCACTAGATATTTAAAATGTTTCCAATTTTTGTGGTAATCTTTTTCATGATATCAAAGTTTAA
Organism: Typopeltis vanoorti; assembly: GCF_054136105.1. Taxonomy (NCBI): domain Eukaryota; kingdom Metazoa; phylum Arthropoda; class Arachnida; order Uropygi; family Thelyphonidae; genus Typopeltis; species Typopeltis vanoorti. Next base: position 143,482,305 of record NC_143550.1, read on the forward strand.
TATATAAAAATCTATAATCATTTCTTGTTTATGCATCTTTATATATGCAAGTGATCTTTCAATGCACTATTATAAAAATTTATTAATTTTAAAACAATAACCATACAACCAAACATACTTTTCATATTATGCAAGCCATGGACATTTTAAAGTTTAAACTTAATCTTCACCAAACTTTTGATGTTAAATAAATTCTACTTACAGTCTGAACTGCAATGGCAAAACTTCTCACAGAAATTCTGTGCCATTACACAGGGACAGTTCATGTCACATGGTAAACCAGGATGATCACATGGTGTATAGTTATAAACATGATTAGAGGAGCTGTCTTTTTTCAGCTGAATTTTTCTGCAGTGCATTGACCATAACCGTTGTTTTTTCTTTTTCTTTCTTGGCGGAGTGCTATCGTGTACAATTTCTTCTGGAGGATAATCTGCAAGCTCCTTTTGGGAAAATGCATATACCTATATAATTACACAAATGGAATGAGAATTTGAATTCCTGTTACTTTTCAAAAATAGATATGCTCAATGATATCTGAAAAATACATTATACGATAAGAATAAGTAAACATCCAAATCTAAAGTTTCCTTTATTTTACTAGTGTTCTCCATAACTTATGGAGTATCCATTTATACAGTTATTAAGAAATGGAGAACACACTTTTAAAAGTTATATCTCACAAATGTTGATGTCATACACATTTAATTTCTTCTGTAAAACACAAACATTTTATGTAATGCTTTACTTCAATGTTAAATTAAACAGTTTAGTGCAAATGAACTGATGATCAAGTTTTAATAATTCTTGATAATTATTAGAAATAATTAACAAAATGCTTTATATGTGTGAGCAATTTTGGTTAAGGAAAGCTGAGTATTACAACTGTTGGAAAACTGTTCAAATTATAAAGATTAGTTATTTGTATTTGCTAAGTATTAGTGGCAGAACATATAAAACATAATTCTTTATGAGCTAAAGTAGTTATTTCTTAAAGGAGGAATCCAGTAAGAAGATAAACAACTTTGGATCCATTGCACTTCTCTGTGAATGGAAGAAACAGGACCAAGGAATTACAGTGATCTATATAAAGACAGGAATTTCTCTCTCTCTCTCTTTTTTTATCTCTTCCATTTTTAAAAGTGTGAACTTGGAAAAAAGTAAAGACTGTTGTTAATAATGAATTAAAGCCTAACTACTCAATATGATGACCTACTGTTTATTTCTTAGAGGTTGCTTTAAAATGTCTGAGTACACACTAGTACTTTTTCTCAGGTATCAAGCTGAGAGAAAAAAAAGTTCATTCTACCTAATATGGCTGGCTGAATAGTTATACATAATTAGTAACAACTAAAGTGTTTGTTGTAGACAGAGACTCATGTGCCTGTTTGACATAATGTGACCAACATATTTGGAAAATGTTATTGACACACCATACTGCAATTTGACATTTATAGTAAAATAGCAGTGAGATTATGCTATTGGAAATAATTCCTTCAATTTCAATCTTTTATTCTTTTACCAGTGCTGAAGAACCAATTCAGCATACAAAATCACAAAAAGGTATTAGTCGTTAAATCTGGATAAATATAATTAAGAGTTGCCAAATTTCTTTAAGCTCTCCAGCAAATGTTTTGGATTCCCCCTCCCCCAGTTGATTACAGTCTTTTAGCATTTTTGATTTGTGCTGTATTGATAAATAAATTCTTCGTTTTCTACCTTGTTAAGGAGAGATCCCAAGACAGAAACACCTGGAAATAGAGAGAGAGAGAGAATTTTAGCTGTCACCTTTATAGTGTTCCAACAGTCTACACAGATTATGGGTGGAAAAAAAAAAAACAAAAAATACTCTGAAGCAGATATTCTTCCAATCATGAATTAGATTCATCAGAACAAATTATCGAATCTACTCAAAATGCCTGCCTTTTACCGCAGTTTGATAACAAAAGCTACATTTTCTTTAGCCAAGGAAAATAACATAAAACAGCAGATCCTAATTTATAATGCCAACATTAATTTATAGGATATCGATGAAATTTTTTGTTATATGGAAGGCGGGGAGAGAACACGTGGCATCCATGCAAGTTAAGTTTGTTCAGAGTCAAGAAAGGGGTAAGAGCTATGTTTATCTCTCACAGAGTATTGAGTGAGCAGAATAGTTTGCCTTTATGGATAGTGAGTGCATCTAGTGTGAATGAATTTAAGGGAAGGTAATACAGCTGGTTTGGGTGATTTATAACCTCCCTCGATGAGTCCTTGACTCCCTGGAGGTTTCAGATGATGATGATCATCATCATCATAATAATAATTTAAAAGAATGATTCTTAAGTTGCTTTTTTCTTCTTGATTGAACCCTTCAAAATGATGCATCTACAATACTTCAATATAGGCAATCTGTCCATTTGGGGGGTGGGGGGAGTATGTTAAATGGTGTTTTTGCATTTGGTTTCCATGTAATTTTTGTACATTATAAATGCATCTCTGCAACCGAATAGTTTTGCCTTGCATCACTCACTAAGAAAAAGGTTCGGATATTGAAGGAGAAACTGGTTAACTATCTTATCCTAACAAAAGCCAATTTACTTGACTTAACAGGTCATCAGAATTAATACATAAATGGAAAATGAAATGCAACAGAGAAATACAAGTATCAAATATACAGAAAAGGTTGTATATTGGATACAACAAAAGCTGTACTGTTATTGTTTGTTATTTATACACATATACCACAAATAACATCTATTATCACTTTCCTGATTATGTACCCTGAGGGATGTACATGATACTGATTAACAGTAACAGCTATTTGCCAACATACCTGTTCCTGTTAATCTACCAATTTAAGCTCAAATAACTATTACTTTTATCATGCAATTTAATTAATATCAAGAAATCATATGCATGAAGGATCAGCAACAATCACATGAAGGAAGAAAGAAATACATTGATAAATTTCAGCTAAAGTGTCTATTACATTACTAATAAAAAAAAGATGCATTGAAGCATTTGATAACCATTAAATGAAGATAATTAAAAAAAAAAAAAAAAGAGGCTCATCAATATATTTGCTTCTCATATATACATTAAATTAACACAAGTTTTGCATGCATTAAGTTAACAAAATATATATTGTATTTTTCTTTCCAAGACATGTTTCTGTAAATTTCAGCATGATATTTTTGTGGTATATCATTTTGTACCATTCTTACATTATTAAATGTTAATTTCCTATTCTAGATAATCTTCGAAAGATAAGCATATATGCAGTATCAATGCTTGCTACAAGCCCCCATCCTGATTTTATTTAATTATATAACTATTAGATTGTGCATTGTTGTAGTATACAAAGATGACACTGCATATATCAATCTTACAAAAATTTAATTTAAAAAACAATTAAAATTTTACTAAAATTTCAATTGTTTTTGAATCTATAATTAAAACTAAAAAATTTTAAATTTTCTAAAACTACAAAAAAAAAAATAAAAATAAATGAATAAAAAAAATAAAACTTACCTGGGCACAGGTTTTGGTCCTAACCATCTGGGCAATAGCACAATAGTTGTTGTAGAAAACTCGCCATAATACTCGGAAAAGAGACTGCTCTGCACCGGTCCAGTTCGCTTCCAGATCAGAAGGCTTAAGAGGAGGCACTGGCTGTGACATGCTTGGGTCAAGAAGTTCTAACTTTCCTTTGGGAGAGGATGGAGCTTGTGAGGTATCTGTAGTCACTGATGTAGGTGAGTGGAGCTGTGTAACCAGTGGAGAGTGGATAGAGTCAGAGTGGACAGACAACAGACTTTCAGAAGGGTTAGTCGGGTGAGAAGGATCAGAAGAAGATTCACAGACAGAGAAATCCAGCTCAGGAGAGGTGCTGGTGCACTTTTCTGCGATGAGTGGTGCATCTTCATCATCTGCATAATCACTGCCATCCGGAAAATCCGTTTGGACAGATGCAGACTTTTTCGCTGACATCTCATACAGAGAGTTAGCGTCAGGCAATGAGAGGTCACCAGACTGATCGTCACATGGAGAAGGAGGAGGCATACAGTAGTCGTGATTGTTAGGAGGAATAAAGCGTCGTGAAGGGCGGAAGACTGGTGCGACAGGAGGACAGCCAGGCAGGCCTTCACCATGAATGCTTTGGGGAGCAAGCAATGAAGCAGGCCACACACTTGCCATAGTATTGGGATGTGTACTAGCAGCAATCACAAGATCATTTTGGTTATTATTACTAGTAACATTTGTGTCATGTTGTGAAAGAAGAGACCCACTTGACCAGAAAGATTGGCTAACAACTGCAATATTTAAAGGATATTCAATATTTGATTTTGATACAGTATCCATTTTTTCTAATGATGATCCACTGTTATCAGAAGTGAGTGAGAGACTGTTGTTTATTTTATTCTTTAAGTCATAGTCATGATTGCTAAGGCTACCAGACTGTGTAAGTGATGCCACTGCATTGGCATCCATAGCTGTGAAATCTGCAAAAGAAAGGCATAAGTGCTAAAAAGTAGCAAAGATACTTAGAGATGTCTCGTTCCTGTTAATTATGATGATATGAAGTCACTAATAAGCATGTGCAAAATGCTTGTCTCCATTCCCCACACAACTATCATTGTAAATATAAACTAACACAACTAACATTGTAAATATAAAATATATATTTTTTTTTATCAGAGTTTAATTGAAATCTAAAATTAAAAAAAAAAAAAAAAGGAATGATTATACACATTACCCTAAAACTGATTTTCTCGGAAAAATTGAAGTTTAAGATTGTATAGTACAAAGTCCAAAAATTGGCAATTCTGGAAGATTGCTGGACTTTTTAAATCTTTCCAGTTTTTTGGTCACCATACACAATGAACAGGCCCTACTTATCAAAAGTTGCTAAGCACAGTTTGCGCATATTTCCACACATTGCAAAACAAAACACAAAAATATTAATAAAGTTTGTTGATTCATAACAAGGCGTTGGTGCCATTTTCAGACATTCTCGCAGTGTGTGTGTATGCTTTTTGGTGTGTGTTTATAATGTCTAAGAAAATCGAATCACCTGCCGCATGTAAAATTAGGTCAGTTATCCATTTCTTGAATGCGAGGAACATTAAAGCAGCTGAAATTCATTGGCAAATTATTGAGGTTTATGGAGAACATGCAATGAATGATTCAATGGTAGGAAGATGGGTAAGACTTTTTAAAGAAGTAAGGACAGGTGCAATGATGAACAGAGCGGGCAACCACGTTCAGTGACTGACGATTTGGTCCAGAATAGATGACATGGCATGCTTACCAGGGGTGTTGTTTTCATTCATGATAATGGCTGGTGTAACACAAAAACTTGCCACATTTGGCTGGGAACAATTCCATCATCCCCCATATAGTTCTGACCTTGTGCCAAACAACTTTCACCTGTTTAAACATCTAAAAGCTTTCCTTGGTGGCCAGCGGTTTCAAGAGGATAACGAGGTCAAAGAAGCAGTCAATATGTGGTTTGCATCACAGGCGGCAACCTTCTACGACAAAGGTACACAACTCTTGGTGCACCTTTATAAGTGCCTGAACAATGGCAGAAATAATGTAAAAAAGTAGTGAAAGATGACTACTTTAATTTCCAATAAAGTTTTTTTTGTAAGTATATTTTTGTTTCTCTGACAGCCCATTGGAACTTACTTTCTGGACATCCCTCATTAGGAGGGGGCTCAACCAGTCCTAAGGGATGGGGGACCCATGCAAATAAGATAAGATTAAGTTTCAAATATTTGAGTTTAAAATAATTATGGATTTGTAACATCCTTGCAGCCTTCTAGAGCTCTTTTTTTAACTATTATTTTTGAATTTTTTTTTAAATGCTCAATTTTTAGACTTTGTACTATAAATAATAGTTCCTTCATATAAATAAACCTTTTTTTTTTCAAAAAGTGAATGAATGATAATAAGATTTTATAGCATTAAAGTGGCAGTATGAACAAGTGATAAAATTTCCTCTTTTTTTTTTTTTTTTGGACTACTACTTACCAAACAAACTGAAAGCTCTGAGTTCAAAAGAACGCTTAAGAAATATTAGTCTATTTGGATTTATGTAACATCTATTACACTAACTTCTACAGAGTAACTATTTCTAACACACTTTCTTTTGGTACACCTTAGATTTCAAAAAACAGATATAAAAACATACTGGAAGTGCATAAGTACATACTAGTAGTTAGTAGTTTTCAACATTTCAGATGAAACAATCTTATTTTTGTATATAAATAGCTCTGGTGATTGACTTCTAGGTGGCATTTTTACTTTTTTTAAGTAATATCAAAATGCCTATAACTGATTTTGAGAAAATCACTGATGCAAAGATCAGAAGAATCTAATTTTGTATAATATTCAGTATCTAAGGAGATGCATGCAGTACTCCATATGTGGCATTATTAAGTTATGTGTGTTCTTCAACAAACATGTAATTGGATGTGCGGTTTTGGTTACCTTCACAATATGCTCTCAATGCAACTCAGTGGGACAAAGCAGTTTATCTGACATGTAAACTATCTTTTTTCTTTCTTTCTTTCTTGTAGGAGAAAAAAAAAAACCTCACTTTGATTAAAGGAAATAATTAAATACATTAAAGTTTCATAGTAATGTTCCTGAAATGTTTCCTCAAGGGATTCCCACAGCTATGATAGTGGCTAAATATTAAGAAATCTTATTTCTGTTAATAATTTTCTTCAAAACAGTTATTAAATTAATCTGATTTATCTTTAGTCTATTTTTTGAAGCAATCCATAATTATTTTAATGCATATATATTTGTCAACATAGCTTTTGATGTTTTTTCAACTACTATATCATTCACTTCTTATTTTGTTTAAATCACCATGCTAGCTCAAGATTAAGCATCTGCTTACATAATCCTGGATAAATTATTTTTAATATCTTCAAAAAAGCTCTGCCACAAATATTATTTGTTAGCTGATTATTTAGATTATATAAATGCAACTAAAACATAGAAATAAGTATATGATATCTGAACACTGCATGTTTTCTTTGATCAGAACCAAAATGAGGTTTTTTTCCAACCTAAGAATATCATTGCCTGTGGTTCTTACGCATTATTCTGGTTCTTATCTCCATATTATTATTATACAAGTATATCCATGGAGTCAGAAGACTCATTATGGGAGATCCATTATTTATACACTAGCCATCATTCACGCAATACTTATCATACCTCTCCTTAAACTCATTCACTAATGAAGCACAAAACACTTCTGGCAACCTATTCCACCATTCACCTCCAAGCAAAAAATCTAGTCCTAACACCGTTGCTAACCACACTCTTACACAACTTCAACTGGTGATCCCTTATTCTCTCACTTCTGACCATGTGCTGAAAATAAGTCTTCCGTGTCAATCCTATAAAATCCCTTTAATAACTTAAATGCTTCTTAAATGCATCTCCTCTTTTTCGACTAGCAGGTAATTTTTGAAGCCTACAGACTGTCAATCTCTTCTCATAGGGAGCATTTCACAGACATGCCACTTACCTCTGAATCCTCTCCAGAACTTCATCCCCCAGATAATCCAGATATGTATGCAGTACGCCATATGTGGCATTATTAAACCATGTGTGTTCTTCAACAAACATGTAATTGGATGTGCTGTTTTGGTCACCTTCACAATATGCTCTCAACTCTATCCAAAATTACACCCAAGTCCCTGACCTCATCAATTTCCTGCAGCTTAGTTCCATCAATATAGTACACAGCTTCTGATCTCTTCCCAAAGTGCATCTCCTTACACTTAGTCACATTAAATTGGCAACCATTTATCTTTGTCCATAATGCTAGTATGTTTAAGTCTTCCTGCAGGATTTCCATTGATGCATCACTTTCATTTACTATTGCTCTTCCCAATTTAGCATCGTCTGCAAACAACTGAATATTTCCTTTCTCAAATCATTTCGTATATCATTGATATACAAATTAAACAATAGAGGACCAAGTACTGAGCCCTGTGGTGCACCTAGTGATTTGCGTTCTCCTGGACAACTCCTCCATAAACCACTCTTTGATATCTGTCCATCAACCACCCTCTAATCCAAATCACTAGATTCGCATCCATCCCCATTTGCACCAATTTATGCAATAGAGTTCTATGTGGAATCTTGTCAAATGTTGCAGTCTAGCAATATCACTGAGTAGACATTTCCCTTATCCAACTCCGTTGTCACTTTATTACAGAAAGTAAGCAAATTAATAAGGAAAGACATACCCTTCACAAAACCATGTTATCCCTTATAGAGTATCATATTCATATACACCCAATCCTGAATTCTGGCTTTCACCAATTTCTCCACCTTAACCACCATTCTTGAGATACTGCCTGGCCTATAATTTACTACTTCTGTCTTGGAGCACGCCCTTTAAGCAGTGAGACTATTTTGCCCTCTTTACACTCCGTTGACACCTTCCTAGTACTGAGGCTTAAATTAAACAGCTTGGTCAGAGGAGTTGATAATTCCCTTGCACATTCTCATAATACACAGGCAACATGCCATTTAATCCCATGGCTGTATCCATATTGAGGTTCTGCAATATTTTAAGAACCTCCATTTCTTCAACCTCTATTCTCCTATCAAGTCAAAGTCACACCTCGATAGTACACTGCTAAAAAATACTCACTCAATAATTCAACTATTGGTTTGCTCTTGTGGCCTCCCCACCATCGGCACTTTTAAAAGTCATCCTTCCATAGCCATTCCTCCTTTTACTTGCCACATAGTAAAATAACTCTTTAGGGTTTCTTTTGGCCTCATCAGCTAGCTTTCTCTCATAATCAGTTTTGGCCTTCTTGCATGTGTCGTATATTGTTCATGGGCATGTTGATCACCTTTTCTTTATAATCCCTCCACAACCTTTCCTTTGTATGCAACTCCTGCTTAATGAAGCCATTTATCCATCTAACTCCTACTTGATTTATCCTTCAGACTCTAGGTATATATTCAGATACTAATTTCTTCAAACACCCCTTGAACACCTCCCATGCACCACCACCATATCACCCTTCAAATTCTTATTCCATGGCAATGCTGAAAGTGACTCCTCAGCTTGTCATAATTACCTGCTTTGTAATTCATGTGTATCTTTTCTTAACAGAAAATTCTGCATGTCTGGAAATCTCTCAGGTGAAGATGATCACTACATGATCACTTTTTCTGAGTGGAGGAAGTATAGCTAGATTGGATAGTATTAAATTCTCTGATGGAATGATCAGAACCAACACTCCTGAACCTTGTGTCCCCTCCATTACATGCTGCCTCAGGTAATTATCTCTCAGCAGCTGTATAAATTTCATTTCCTTCTCTGCCTGTGACCATTCCTCCCAAGATGTCCCCATAATTGAAATCTCCCATAATAATTACTTGACCAGTACTCAATCATATTAATCTGCATTCTCCCACATTCTCCTCTGTATTACAGCAGCAACCAATGATATATTTAGTTCTGGCGACCTCTATCTCACACCAGATAGCTTAAAATGAACTGTCCTCTGAATCGCTGTCTCCATGATGTGTTTCTACTCTTAATTCCTCTGCTATCATTAGCAAAACCCCTCCCACCATCCTGTTTCTTCTGTCTTCTATAATGTCTATAACCTTGACCAAGTTGTGCTAACAAATAGCAAAACTCCTCAATCTTATTTCCAATACTTCTGGCATTAGTATACATAAACTGCAATACCCTTTTCATCCATCAACCTCCCTTACACCTTGTGTTACTTAGCCCACTAAAGTTAACCTAGGGCGCCATGCTTTGCATCATGTGATCACTCTCCCACATAATAACCCATAGTTTGCCTGGACCTACATTCACCTGCACTCCCCGCCCCCAAGTACATTCTAGTGTCCCTGACTTTGTATTCCCAAACTTTCACTGAACAACACTTTCTCAACACTCCTAACACTAAATCCATTTAGATGCAAGTCATCCACCTTATATAAATCCTTCCTTCCATCAAACTCAATCTCCAAGTCCACAAGCTCCACACTATTCCTCCTGCCCAATCTGCATATTGACTCATTTGCAATCATAGCCCTCCATCTCAGCTCACCTCTATTATACAGTGGCAACAGATTCTGTCACTGTGCTAATTCTGTTATTTCTTTATTATGTTCCTGACTTCTGAGGAAACATGCACCTATGTATAGCTAACATATTAACTGTTCAGCTGGTTCATTAAGAAAACACTGATATTTACTATCTTCTTGCTCACTTTATAGACCTCATCTTTTTATTGTTTATTTTCATTTAAAATTTGTTTTGTTATAAATTGCAAATAGAAAACAGACTGGTGAAGTTTTTTTTCCCTCCTCCTCCCAGTAGTGGTGAGAACAGCAGGTATTCCCACTGCAAAAGGGTATGTTATTAGTTAAAAGTAATGCCAACTAGCAATGTCAAGTGGTAGATAACCTTCACTGCCAAGTGAAACTCCACCATACTGAAAGCCTGAAGTGACCAATTCCATGGTTTGTCTCCAGAGATGTTTCCATTTCTATTTCTTTTCTCACATGCAGTGTGATATGCTTCAGGACATGGCAAACATACTGTGGAAACACATAACTTCCTCTGTTAGAGGGTATAGCAACAACATGGTTCTGCAAGCTGGCCAGTAATCACTACAAAAACTTAACCCACTAGTAATAAAGTAGACTTTCTGATTAGACAGCACACAATCTGTTACCAACTATCTTGTCAAGTCATGCCTGAAGAGAGAGTCTGAGTAGTGTGACACGTGGGTGGACATTCATACGGCTGTTCAATTATATCTCCATTCAACTGCATATCCCAACTTTTTAATTAGCTCTACTCCAACACCAGTCATGAAAAGAAAAACAAATTCACAATATTTATTAAGAAACTTCGATCTAAGAAAAAAAAACATATATATAAACCATAAAATTCACTAAAAACACTTCCACATCAGCATTTGGAACAAACACAAGTATACAAGAGATGGGGGGAACGGGGATTTGGAAAGTTCTGATAAACACCTAGAACAAAAATTATATTAAAGCAACTAATATAACCACAAGAGAGAACATACTAGTAGCAGAGTTATGAAGGTAACTTATGTTCTTATAATCTCATATGCTCTTTCTTGTGGTTATATCAGTTGCTTTAATATCATTTTTGTTCTAGGTGATTATCAGAACTTTCCAGATCCCCCCCCCCCCATTGTACATCACACATGCATCACTATTTATAGACATCACGGGTCAACCTCCTATTTTAAACTGAACCTCATGCAGATACATTAACCACTGAGCATTTTGAGTGTCCAAACTACACTCTATGATTCCTTCCAACAGAAGGCACTTGTGCACTGGTTCAATTCAATATTCTAAGCTGGAGAATGCCAAATCTGGACTACTCTGATCGTCTCTGGCCAAAATTTCCTTGCCAATTATGTAACATCTGTTGACTGTCTCTACTGTTAGACTTTTCATCTCTGAAGTCTGCTATTTTAAGTCCGATTACACAAACTATGAAGACAACCTTAGTGATTTCTGTTTTTTTTTTTTTTTAAACTGCATTACGACACAAAAACAAAAAAAAACACAAAAAGATATTCATTAACTAGCTCACATGGGCAAGACATTTCTGATTCCTTTGTAACTTGCCTAAACAGCAAACACAAGAATGCAGTATTGTACTTTGAAAAACTGCATTTAGATAACTTTTTTTTTGGGGGGGGGGGACATTCTAGATTTCTTTCCTTTTGAAAGGAGGAAGAAATCAGTCACTACTAGAATGCACACAATTTCAGTATATCACCTCAACAAAATTTAAAATACATTAATACACTCTTGTAATATCCAAAGATTAACCATTTTTGTACAATGAAAAATATACCAATATCAATGTACAAATTTTTGCATTTTTTTCCTCTTTCAGGTGAAAGTACTTTTTCCATATGAAAAAATGAAAAACGTTTCTTCAAAAAGCGAATTATTTCATAACAAGAATGCACTACGTTCTTATCAAATGCATATATAACTGCCGGCATGGTTGGTCGAGTGGTTAGTATATCCGTTCTCCAACTAAGTCTGCAGATTCAAATCCTGCCATGGATGCTTGTGATTGTCTATAGATGAGAGATGAACTTTATTGACCAGTATAAGACTACCAGCCTACTTATTGGAGGAATGAAGTGGCTTGAGAAAGTTCAATGTTTGGTCCTAGAGCAGAATTTCTGGAGTATGTAAAAAATAGATCAATTTATATATATATAAATTGATAAAAAAGAAAAAAAACCATAGCCGACCCATGATACTAAATGTACTATAGGTTTGCATATAACCTTTTTGTGGATGGGAGCAACACACACACACACACAGGGTGTTCATCAGACCCCTGTATCGAAAAATGTATTGGACTAAATTCAACCAAACTTGGTGTAAGTACACTGACACATGGAGTTTTGATTTACTGAAGATAAAAAAATTACAAAATTCTGCCACCAAGCAACATTTGGCACTATAAGAAACTAGTTTGGGATTAATTAAACAGTAATGGCTAGAGGAGACACAAAAAATCCATTTTTGTGTTCATGTAACATACAGATGTGCTTCAACATGTCTTCCTTTCATGTTCTAAGAACTGCATTCTATGAATGACATTTTCCACAGCAACATGGTCCCACAACCAAAAGTCACAGGATGTAAGATCAGGCAAATGAGGTGGCCATGCTGTGGAAAATGCATGACTAATCACTGCGTTTTGTGAAGTGATTTCGTAACATTTGCTGTAGGAGCAATCCAATGTGGTGTGGTGATCCATCCTGCATTAATATAGTATAGTCAAAGCATCATCGCTGCTGCAGTAATGGAACAACAAAGTTGCACAGCATCTCTCAATAGCTAACAGCAGACATGGTACGAGTCACTGGTCCTATTGAGCGAAGTGCTTTGAAAAAGTACGGACCAATAATAAACAATGCAGTGAAACCACACTGACTTTCGATGAGTGTAAAGAGTTCTGATGGAACACGAGTGTTATTCACAACCCAAATGCAGCAATTGCACGAGTTAACACTACCGTTCAGATAAAAAATGTACCTCGTCACTCCACACGATCTTCCATGGCCATGCATCATCCATTTCCATTTCAGCTAAGAATGTTAAGGCAAACTGCAGTCGAGTTTCTGCATCACTATGAAGCAAAGCTTGAGTATGGGAGTCTTGTAAGGGAAAAATCTCAGCATATGATGCTGGATTTCCAGACAGTTGAGTATAGCATGTCTGGTTGCCAGATATTGCCCAAGCAGTGCTGGACGCTTGTGCTACTTATTCATTTCGCGTTCCACGATGGCAATTGCAACTTATTCAACTTGTTGAGGAATAACCTGTTTGCATCCTCATCCTGGCCTCGCTGCCAAAGATCTGCTATTTTGAAATAATTTTTCTAAGAGTTATTGTTACTGGACCTTTTCTCCTATCCTTCTCGAAGTGCAACATTAGCATTATCGTGTTGTTGACAGTAAGGCTTGACTAACAATGCACATTCCAGTAAGGTGAGATCCATAGCACTTCAGTCTTATCAGAATGATGCGAATGCATTTTGGTCTTCCTTATATCTACCAACTTATCAGTAGAGCAGTGAGATTATGCAAATATCTCATGATTTCAGTGCCAATTGTTTGCTGTGGCAGAATTTTGTATTTTTTTTTTCTGTAAATCAAACCCTATGTTCCACAGTGTAATTACATTAAGTTTGGTTCCATTTTGTCCAATACATATTTTGCTACAGGGCTCTGAACACCTCCTCTTTAATTATGGTCGCTGTGTATGCATGTAAACACAAACTTCAAAGAGACTTGCTACATGACAAAAATTCTTAATATAATTTTCTTCATCTGACCATGCTCATCTTCATAGTCAATACCAATAACATCAGGTACCATATCTTATAGTTTCTAAAACCAACTTCACCAAGAGAGACTAACATGTGCATGGAGTAGAGATAGCCAGAAATAACAATTTGGGGGTGTTCTGAAGAGCAGAACATTCTATATTTAAAACAATGAGTGTATAAAGTGGTCAGAAAATTACCAGGAAGTGTCAGTCTGAGTACTGTTTACTACTGAGTGGATTGTATTTATTTTTGGTTAAGCATTATTCTCATGGAAATAGTCCAGACATTCTATTTCTGTGGTAGATCCTATCCTATCAGTGGTCTTAACAGACACTTAAGCGCCCACGACCTTTCCAAGTATTCTTGGACTTCACAACCATAACTCGAGGATAACTCCTATGCCTCCCAGTGTGTGTCCTATGTCTGTAGATGAATGTGTTCACGGGGCCAGTTTGCCTGTTCTGGGGGATGAAAAACCTGAGTTTCCGGGTGAAAAAAAACCCCACCTCCATATGAGACTGGCTAACTCACCTTTTGTCAAGAGAGACCAGATAAAGGTTCCTCCTGTCACTGATGTGAATTGAACCCAGGTCTTTCCAACCAAAGGGCTTTGTCTACACCGACTGAGCTACAGAGGATCTGTGGTAGATGAGTAGTGAAAAAAGGCTAAACATTACAGAATTTTTTCCCTCATATGCGTATATATATTTCCCAAAATCAAAATTAACATGCTATAGTAAAAAGAACTAAATTTAATTAATCAAATGTAGTTAAACAGAAACACAATACTATAAATTTATTATGAAAAGAAAATTATGGGAATTTAAAAGCAATTAATTATAGCTATATGCAAACAATACCTATCACTCCTATACCTAATATTCTACATTTTAAATTGATCAAGAAAATATACCAGTTTATCTTTAAGAGGGGGGAAGTAACTGGTATATTTTTTTGATCAATTTAAAATGTAGAATCTTGACAGTTCTAGTTGTGTTCAAAGACAACAATCATAATGAATAATTTTTCATTTTAGAATGATTTGCAAGATTATGAGTGAAACTGTCTTTGGGTGTGTTTCATTTTTATGAAAAGAATAAACAATGGATAACTTATGTGACAAATTGTATTATCATAAAATTATCTTCCAAGCATCAAGGACAAGAATACGAATAAGCTGGCATAAAGGCAAAATTACACAAGGGAAAAATTAAACAATGCAAACGTGAAAGTGAAATCACACAGACAAACAGTTGCAGTTATTTCACACTGGGCAAAGTATGATAAACCACTAGTAAAAAGGATCTGATAAACATCAGAGACGGCCAATAGGGAAGGTCTAACTTTCACAGAACACAAAACCAAGAATATCCTGAAGGTAGGGTGAAAAATCACTTGATGATCAACAGATCATCTTATAGAGCAAAAAGCAATGCACTCACACCGATAGGATCTCACCACCACTCCCTTTTTTTTCTGAATGGCTACGGACTGCTCTGAAAGATAAAAACAGTAGGAGCCTGAAGAATAGGAAAGTGCAAAAAGATTCAGGAGAGGTAGAATGAAGAATATGAGAAGTATACAAAAAGATGAAGAATGGAAAAAGGTGGCAGCATCGTCAATGCGAAGTCCCATCCATCATGAATAGATGCTCTACATTCTCTCTGAACTCGCCAATTTTAGAAAGTAATTATCATATAAATGTTTCTAATGTGGCATGCATGCTGCATTTCCTTTTGGACACTTCATTTCACTAGCTAGCAGGTCATTAACTGGCAGCTGTAGACAATATATATAATCTCTCCCAATCAAGTCAAACCCTGCCTTCCTGTAGTATGCCCTGTTTCCACAAATGGCAAGGCAAGTATTGGTGCCTTATAGGGATGTGGAGAAAATATCACCAGACCTCTAGGTGGTAGAATTAACCTGAAAATTACAGGTCATCATCAGTAGCATCAGGCAGTATAAATACAAGGTAGAATGTGAACAATGGATTACTTTAATTAGCAAGAGCTGTGTGATGTTATATATAGCACAATGCAAATGGGTAACAGAGGAAATGTATTATTTTTCTTTAAAAATTTTTAATGATGTTTGATTGGAATAAGACTCTTCCATGCAATGCTGGTGGTCGATATCAATTCCATGTTGTGCAAGGCCAGATTTCTCAGATATCACATGGCTCTTACTATTTTAAATAGTCCATTGCTAGCATTCTACCTTGTATTCAGTCTGCCTGCTTACACAGATGATGACCTGCACTTTTTGGGCTGAAATATTTGCTATTAAATTTACTATTCACTCCTTCCTCGTGTTATTGTGTCAATTTGTTACACCTTATGGCAAAGGTATCACTGAAATACCAACTCTAGGTGGCAGATAACTTTCACTGTCCAGTGAAACATTGGTGATGGTTTTTCACCAATGTTTCAGTGAAACATTGGTGATGTTTTTCCCTAGGTCAAAACAACCTTCAGTTGTTTTGACCTAGGTGACTTTGTAGGCATTGCCCACAAAGTGTTCCTGGTGAGATTTTTACAGGGTAATTCACCATTGCTTTCCCCCCTCCCTCCAATTTTATCCAAGCTTGGGACCGGCATATGGCTGGGATGTATTCATGACTCTAATTAATGTGTGTTCATGGGGGATGAAAAACCAAAGTTTCCAGGTGGGAAAAAACCCTACCTCTGTATGAGACCAGCAGTATCTGGTCTCTTTCATCGAAAGAGACCTGATAAAGGTTCCTCATATTACTGACAGGAATCAACCCCAGTTCTTTCTGACCAAATGGCTTTGTCTATACTGACTGAGCTATGGAGGCTCAGTGAAACATTACTGGAGACATGAAACAGCCTCAAGTGACTGCAATTTTGTCACTAGAGTAGTCTTGTTTCCATTCCCCACCAATTTTCTTTTCATATGCAGTCTAAGTGATGCATTTGCTGGTCATGCATATACCATTATAAACAAGGGAGCCAACACCTTATCTATTTAGAAGAACCGAAGTCAAGAACTTTCCACAGCTGATGCAGAGAACCCTGACATGCAGAAATAGAGAGGTTATGATTCCATTGTGTAAGGCCTTATATCAATTATTGTGCACAGATTTCATAGCTGAGTTTTCATGGTGATGAGGATATGTTGGAAAGGAAACAGAGAAGATTCACAAAGATAGTCAGTGGTCTTTGGAATGTGGAGTACAAGGACAGATTGAGAGAATGTCAGTTGCAGAGCCTTGTGAATAGGAGGAAGAGGGGAGGATATGATTGAGACAAATAAACTAGTTAGGGGTTGTTATCAGGTAGACATGGAAGAAATTTTTCATAGAATGGGAGATGGGAATAGAACAAGAGGCTATTGCTGGAAGCTGTATAAGAAGGGTGTAAGCAAAGGAATGAGGAGTAGGTTCTTTGCATGGAGTGTGGTTGGTGAGTGGAATGCATTACTTGAGTGTGTTGTGTGTGTAAACACTTTGAATCAGTTTAAGGCACGGTTGAATGAGTATTCAAGATATGTATCCACTATGAGTCTCCTTTGTGAATGTTGACACACTGAATCAGTTTAAGATGCAGTTGGATAAGCAATGCATGCAATAGTGAGTACCTCCCACGATGAGTCTCTGACTCCATGGAGATCAAATGTTAATAACAATAATAATAATTATTATTTTGATAATTATGTCTATTATTATCATGTTTGCTAGTTCTGCAAATTGTGCTTGGAGGAAGTCTCAGTACAGCAGAATACATAGGGCACTTGCCAAGGCTTTGATTGGACTTTGGGTTACTCCCAGAGTCCAATCCAAGAAATTATAAATTCAGATTAAAGTGAATAAGTCTGAGAATATATTCATGCTCTGTAGGAAGTAATGTGCACAAATACTACATTAGTTCATCCCTCTGTTCTATAAGTTTCCAGCACAAACTCAACAAATTCTAGTGTTACTGCAGATATAAAAAATTTTCCAAAAAACAAAAATCACAAAATATATCAAAAATACAACAAAAAAATTGCAATATCATCATAATCATCATATTCAATTTCCTGATATGTATACTCAAGAAATGCACAGAATATGATATTATTACTTCCAACAACTTTCTCTAATCCAGAGTAATTTAATAATAAGGTGTGACACCTTTTAGCAACTTGTATATGAAAATATGACCTCTGCATTATTTCAACCTTGGCATCACATCTGGGTCTGGCTCCCACTGAAGAAACCTCAATAAAGGTCAAAACCAGTCTGGGTAGTGATCCTTCCCATATTGCATAGCATTATACATAATCATAAAAATATGTGCTTTGCATTATGGGAAACTAAGGTAAGTGATGAGAAGTCTTAGCTTCTTTATATGAGTTGCCCCAGTCCTGAAAATAGATCAGGTGCAAACTTGTTTGCTTACACTCGGATAAAGGATTAAACATCATTATCATCAAATTCCTGCCATGTACCCTCAAGGGGTGTACTAACTTCCTATCTACAATTTTCCTCCAAATCAGTCTATAACTTGTCAAGACTCCAACCTCATCAGATCTTATATTTCTATCATCTAAGGCACTTTGTACCGTATCAATCCACCTATATCTTGGTCTCCCTCTGGGTCGTTTTGCTGCCAACCTGGCAGAGTACACTTGTTTTGCTAATCTTTCCTCTCCCATTCTATTTAAGTGACCATACCACCTGAGATTAGCTCTGCTAATGCATTCCTGGATGTTGACAATGTCAAGTTCTTTCCTAATATCCTCGTTTTTAATATGATATCGCCATTGATGCCATCTGTTCGTGATATTAATCTTTCTCAGGACTCTCATATTTGCTGTCTCTAGTCTTTGGTCAAGTGTTTTACTTCTGACCCAGCTCTCAGATCCATAAGTTAAAACTGGTTTGAACACGGTCTTGTATAGAGCTAATTTAGTGTTCCGACTAATTTCTCTCTTATTCCATATGAATTTATTCAATTGACTTCCTACCATACCAGTTTTGCTGATTCTGTTGTCTATTTCTATATTTAATTTACCATCTTCAGTAAAAATAGTGCCTAAGTAGCTGAAATGTTTCACTTGTTCCACAGGTTCTCCATTCACAACACAGTTGACATTTTCAATGTCTTTGTCTTTTTATTGCTGACCTTCATACAATATCTATTACAACAGTTATTCAATTTAGTCAGAGAATCTTGCAGACTTGTAGCGGATTTATTTAGAAGTATAACATCATCCGCATAAAGCAAAGAGCTGACATTAACATCTCCAATTTTGATATCATGTTTAATACCACTTTCCTTCATAATGTGATCCATATATATAATGAATAACAGAGGAGGATAATGTACATCCTTGTCTCACACCAGATTTAACATTAAACCATCTTCCTGTACTTCCTTCAATTCTAACTGCTGACTTACAACTCAAATAAAGACTAAGTATTACTTGATATAATGCCCCATTGACACCATATAACTGTAGCGTCTTGAATAGCTTCTCTCTTGGTGCCTTGTCATATGCCTTTTCCAAATCGACAAAACTTAAATACAGATCTCTGTTATATTCCCATGCTCTCTTGACTATCTTTTTTTCCCATTTGGCGTAAAGTGAAGATCTGATCCTGACAGCCTCAATTTGGCCTGAATCCAGCTTGTACTTCACTAAGCTTTTCTTCCATAATTCTTATCAACCGTTTCTCAAGTATACTTGCATAGATCTTGCCAGGAACACTCAGTAGGGAAATACCTCTGTAATTCTCACATTCATTTTTATTTCTCTTTTTATATATGGGTACTATGAGAGCTCTACTCCAATCACCGGGAATTCGTCCTTCTGTCCAGGCTTTCTGAACCATGCAGTGCAGCCACTGTAAGATTCTTATACCACCATACTTCAGCATTTCTAGTCGAATATCATCTACTCCTGCTGCCTTTCCACATTTCAAACCTTTGATGGCTATTTCTACTTCAGGAATGGATATGTATTCCTGACTGCATGCCTGGTCAGTGTTTTTTTACCACTGTGCTGTCATCACTGCTTGTTTCGTTTAGCAGTTTTTCAAAGTAATTACTCAATACTTCAAGGATATCTTTTTCTCCCATTTTCATGTCACCTTTATCATCCAGCACTCTTTCATCCATTCCTAAGCTTCTTTAACAACCTCCAGAATATTTTGCCACCTTCTTGATATTTATTTTCTATATTCTTGCCAAAGTCCTCCCATGACTTTTGTTTAGCTAGTTTTACACAGTGTTTAGCATTCTTGCATTTGTCTCTGTATTCTCTAAGAGCACAAGCTGATTTATTTGACAGGAACTTTTGATATGTTTTCTTCTTTTCCTTCACTGCCTCTTTAACTTCCTGTGTGCAAGGATAAAAAAATCAGAACTCCCTTTAACCAGGGAGTTCTGATTTTTTTATCCTTGCACACAACCTCACCACATGCCTCTCTGGCAGAATCAATCAATGTTTTCTTCAGAGTTTGCCACTGAATCTCTAAGGTTTCATTCCTGTTCTCAAACTCTTTCATTTTTTCTTCAATAATCTTTGTCTATTTTAGTCTACAGTTCACATCTGAGAGATGCTCAACTTTTATTCGCTTTAAAACTTTCTTACATGTTATTCTTTTCAATATGAAATTCAATTTTATCCTGCTCAAGACTAAATAGTGATCACTTCCAATTTCAAATCCTCTGTACACTCTGGTGTCCTGCACCAGGGAGAAAACATCACTATCAACAATAACATAGTCAATGAGACTTTTCTTATTCCTTGCCTCTTCTCTCCAAGTGAATTTGTGCATATTTTTATGTTGGAACATAAAAATGGTGTTAGTAATAACCAGTCCATGTCCTGAGCAGAAATCCAACAGATATTTGCCATTATTATTAGCTTTGCTCTTTTCTCCAAATTTTCCCAAAACATTTTTGTATGTCTGGCAATCACTTCCTTCTCTGATTTTTAGATCCCCAACAAGAACCAACTTTTCCTTTATCATTGTGTCAGTTGCTTTTTCTAAAGCGTCAAAAAATTCCTCCACTTCTACCGCTCCCACAGTAGAACCTTCTGTGGGACCATGGGCACAAATAAGTTTCACTGTCCAGTTCCCCATTCTCATATTTGCCCACATTACTCTACTTGAGACTGACTGCCATTCAAGAAGATTAGCCTCATATTTTGTGTTGAATACTATGGCTACTCCTTCTTTTCCTTGATTGTCATTGCCTGAATATAACATTTTGTATTTATTGCTCAGAAAGATCTCACCAGTTTTTGTCTTTTTTGTTTCAGTCACCCCTATTATGTCGATCTGGTACTTATCTAATTCCTCAGCTAACTCCATTTCTTTGCCATTCAGGCTTCTTATGTTGAGAGTACTGATCATTAACTCTGGTGATGTTGAGTTGGGGTTTGTTTTCAGATTTGTTCCAGTAGCTGACTTTTCGCTGTTCGCCCTGGTTCCCTGGTGAAAACAACGGGGGCCTTGTTTAACCGGGCGACGTTCCAGTCGGCATGAAATTTTGTCATGTCGTACCATCATTTTTTTATTTTGGTTTAACCAATAAGCATACAATTTGGTTGGCTAAATCCCAAATTGCCAGCCCATCCTCATTCGTTCAGTATCAAAGTAGATACCCAACAGGGTGCACCACGAGAAGGTGAGGATTGGACATTAGGTCAGAAGCCCTGGTTCGTTCTCCGCATTCCTTTAAAGACTACGTGAAGTTCTCCTCTCAGTTATACAGCTTTGACCCTTAAGCACCCCCTCAATCCTAAAAGGATTAAACGAAGTATCTAATTTCTTGGTATCTTTAATTTCTGCAAATTCTCTTCCTCCAATTTTCTGTCTCTTACTTTTTCCTTCATTTCTCGATATCCTCTTTTGCCCATAATATCATCAATCATCATTAGTTGTCTCCTTCCTCTTGGTCCCTTTCCTTCCCTTCTATTATTCTTTTCAGTAGGCTGTCTCCTCTTAATACATGTCCTTTACAGTTATGCTTTCTTTAAATTATACAGTTAAGCTTTTTCAATAACAATTTTCCTTGGTTCTTGAACTCTCATTTTTTATTGACTAATATTAGTATAGATGGGTCCATAGTTCAGCTCTAAAAATTACTCAACTCTAATTCTTTTTAAAATTTTCTTACATATTTTTTTTTCCCCATTTCAATTAGGATATTCATTTTTATCCTATTTAAAACTAAATGGTAATCACCTCCTATTCCAAATAACTCATATTCTTTTGTCCTGAACCAGAGTGAAAATATTGCTATCAACATTGTTGAATAAGACTTTTCTTATGTCTTGCACCATCTCTACATGTGAATCAGTGGAGATCTTAATATTGCAAGATGATGTCAATAATGATAATTCATGTTCTGAACAGAAATTTCGCAACTACTTATAAATAATCGGACTACTTCTTTCTCCAAATTTTACCAAACATTCCTAATATGTCTGTATTGATTTCCTATGATGCTATTTAGATTTTCAAAAAGGATCAGCTTTACCATTTTGTTTATGATTGCTGCCTTCTCTAATGATCCCAAAATTCCTTCACTTCTTCCTTAGGAGAATCTTCTGTGGGACCATTCATTTTGGAAATTATGGACTTTACAAGCATGTTATAAATAACTATTTTTAATTTCCGACGTTTTGACCTTTATATCAGGGTCATCATCTGGAGTATATACAAATATACAAGGACAAGCAGAGTTACATTTCACACAGCAAGCTAAAGAAACAATGATTTGATCACCGGTTATTCTACTGGCATGACCTCTAGTGAAAAAAAAAAAAAAAAAGATGCAGATAAAATTAAAAATTAATTTTATCTAAATTTTAAATTCAGATAAAATCAAAGCTAAATTTTATTTAAGATAACATGGGAGAAACATTCTTTCATATTGATAGTTTTCTTACAGTAACAATGATGTCCTATTTTTTAACATGACAGTTGTTATATTAGATTTAAGATTCTGGATTATCTACAGTCCTGTTTATAGTTAGCTCTTAAGAAGAAAGGTTCCGTGGGTAGAATACGTGCTTTCCATATGCTTGGGATTTTTAGATCATCATTATTGTTCAGATTGAGATGGTTGATAAGAATCTCACAGGCTTCCTTAAATTTGCATTCATACCATGTTTTGGTGTGATCTAAACAACTGGTGCTTTTCCAGTCAATTCTATGTAAAGTGTTCAGGGCATGATCAGAAAGGCCAGCTTCACCATAGTTATTATATTTAATGTGTCGTTTATGTTAATTTTGTCCAATAGGAATTGTGTATCCTGTTTCCCTTATGTATGGTAGATTACAGGTGCAATAAATATGGTATACTCCGGGGTGGGCCAGCAGAGGGAGTAAGTCTTTGGATGAATTGAGTAAGCTTTTTAATTTTACAGGAGGTTTAAAGGTGGCTTTGAGGTTGTATTTCTGTAGTATTCTGTTTATTTTATCTGATGTCTCTTTAATGTAAGGAATGGTTATAGTTTTATTGTAGTCTGGTTTATCTTTGTTTTTTATTGTGGTCTTTTAGAGAATTTTGTTAATGGTGTTTTGGATGTAACCATTTTTTAGAAAAATATTGCTGATAACTTTAAATTCATCTTTCAGTGCTTGTTCATTGGAGCAGATCAGCGAGCAGTGGTGAAATCATTAAAATCAAATCCGAAAACATTAAAATAACTAGAGCCGATAAAGGAAGTGCCACAGTTATTCTAAAGCGAACCACATATTTAGAAAAAATGAATCTTCTAGTCTTGGACAATAGTAATACCAACTTGTTAACTACGATCCAACCAATAGAATAATAAAGAAAACACAGAAACGCTTATATCAGTTACTAAATGGCCTGAAGATACAGTCAAAAAAATTACTTCCGCACTACAATTTTTCACTGAGAATTTACGGTCTACCTAAGATACAAGAATAAAACACACCACTCCGGCTGATAATAGAAGGTACAGACAGCCCGAATCATCACCTAGCCAAGAAATTAGCAGCAACAATGGTAGGTCATTCCCCCTCCTATATCAGAAACATACAACACTTCATAAACATAATCAAAGACATTACATTAGAAAAAGATGATTTATTAGTCAGTTTTGACGTCCCTCTTTATGAATGTCCCAATCAATGATACAATCCTTCTTTTACAGAACAAATTCCCTCCAGACATCACGGAGATCTTTGCGCATATATTATGCTCTGGTTATTTTGTATGGCAAAATGCTTTCTACCTACAAAAAGAAGGCACAGCCATGGGCTCAGCATTGTTCCTCCCATTGCTAACTTTTATATGGAACATTTTGAGCAACATGTCTAGATTCCTCTCCTTTAAAACCCAAAGTCTGGCTTAGAAACGTTGACGATGTTTTCGAGATCTGGCCACATGCCCGCCAGACACTAGACACTTTCCTTAGCCACCTAAACAAACAACACAAATGGTTCACAATTGAGATTGAAAAACAGAACATACTTCAATTTCTAGATACACTTGTAACACGTCTTCTGATAGTCTTTCCTTCACTGTTTACCGGAAATCGACACATACCGGCCAATATATACACAAACTTCTACCACCACCACCCAACACAAAAACTAGTTGTCATTAATACTCTAAAAAAAAAAAAAAAACAGGGCTTTGAAGATCTGCTCCAATGAACAAGCACTGAAAGATGGATTTAAAGTTATTAGCAATACTTTTCTAAAAAATAGTTACAGCCAAAACACCATTAACAAAATTCTCTAAAAGACCTCAATAAAAAACAAGGATAAACCAGACTACAATAAAACTATAACCATTCCTTACATTAAAGGGAAATCAGATAAAATAAACAGAATATTGCAGAAATACAACCTCAAAGCCACCTTTAAACCTCCTGCAAAATTAAAAAGCTTACTCAACTCATCCAACGACCTACTCCCTCCGCTGGCCCACCCTGGAGTATACCATATTTATTGCACCTGTAATCTACCGTACATAGGGGAAACAGGACACACGATTCCTATCAGACAAAAGGAACATAAACAACATATTAAATATAATAACTATGGTGAAGCTGGCCATTCTGATCATGCCCTGAACACGTTACATAGAATTGACTGGAAAAGCACCAGTTGTTTAGATCACACCAAAACATGGTATGACTGCAAACTTGAGGAAGCCTGCGAGATTCTTATCAACCAACCCCCAATCTAAACAATAATGATGATCTAAAAATCCCAAGCATATGGAAGGCACATATTCTACCCACAGAACATTTCTTCCTAAGTGCTAACTATAAACAGGACTGTAGATAATCCAGAATCTTAAATCTAATATAACAACTGTCATGTTAAAAAATAGGACATCATTGTTACTGTAAGAAAACTATCAATATCAAAGAATGTTTCTCCCATGTTATCTTAAACAGAATTTAGCTTTGATGTAGTTTATAAATATTTAATTTTATCTGTATCTTTTTTTTTTCTTTTTCACTAGAGGTCATGCCAGTAGAATAACTGGTGATCAAATGATTGTTTCTTTAGCTTACTGTGTGAAATGTAACTCTGCTTGTCCTTGTGTATTTGTATATACTCCAGATGATGACCTTGATATGAAGGTCGAAACGGTGGGAAATTAAAAATAGTTATTTATAACGCGGTTATAAAGTCCATAATTTCAAAAATGAATGCTGATCACCGTGCAACACTAAAAGAAACGATTCTGTGGGATCATAGGCACAAATAAATTTCAGTGTCCAATTCACCCACATAACGCTATTTGAAACTACTTGTCAATCAAGAAATTTATCTTCTTGTTTGGTGGTGTATGCTATCACTATTCCTCCCGTTCTTTTATTATTACTGCCCAAATATACTATTCTATATTTATTATTCAGCAAAAAAGTAATTGTTACAAAAATATCCCCAAAATCTGGAGCATCAATAGAAACACTAATGATGTGCAGACCAGAAAACCTGTGCTTGATGCCTTCCATAAAAAGAGCAGTGCATGTGCTTTTTTCAAATCAAACAATTATCAAAGGCTATTAATTCTGAAATCTCCACTATACGATCTGTTCCTGCTCAAAATTTCTTTATCTCACTTTATAGCTTTTGTTAGCTGTTGCCTATACTCTTCTAATTCAGTTGGCAATGCTGCCATCTTTGATGATTTCTCTCTGAGAGTTGATTTCATACAGTATAACTCAAACTGGGAGATTATCTTTCTAGAAAACTTTAATGTTCTTAACTCAAACTGGTCCCTTCTCTTACATCACAGATCAAGTGGGAAGGATATCAAAAACGCCTTATATTCTGTTACATTACTTCAACAAATAATATTTGTTGAATGGTGTAACAGAATATAAGGCTTTTTGATCTAAACATCTGTTCCAAATCAAATAAATAAAATCTTTACTTGAATTAGCTCTTTTATTTTCTATTAACTGCAAAACACCTCAACCTTTGTGCAAGCCTTGTTTCTCTAAAAAATGTGCCATTGTGGTCCAAGATAAAAATTCAGCATATATTCAATGCAACAACTTAAGTCAAACTTCTCACTATGTCTACACTACACTACACTACAGCCTGAAACTGATGGAAGAAATCATCAAAAAAATTCGAAGCAGAGGACTAAATGCAATGAGCCTTCCTCCTACTCAAACAGCAGCCAAGTCTTCTAATCCCTCACTAAAAGACTATTGGGTGTAACTTCTAGCCATTCTTGTTTCCACCTCTCTCTTGCATCTTAATAGTACCATAGTGACATCACTGATAAGACAGACCTCTTGATAACAGTTTTTTCCTCTGTTATATACTTGTATAGACAAACAAGGCCAATCACCTCTATTCCATGAAATGACTCATAGTACGTCTACTCTGATCTGCTGCAAAAAAGAATCATAAAAATCTTCAGTAGTTTAATAAGCTGCTTGGTGCAGATGGTATCCCTTCAATTGTGTTAACAATTTGTGCTCTAGAATTAGCACCCATCCTGTGACACTTATATAAGTTGTCACACCCAACTGGTGTCTGTCCAACAGTATGGAAGCAAGCCTGTCCCTAAAAAAAAGTGAGATAAATGTCAGCCATCAAACTATTGTCCAACTGCCCTCACCTCGATATTCTTGAAAGTGATGGAGAAGGTAATCAACTACCAGGATATTCACCATCTAGAGGTCCTTCAGTTAATTAGTGATTACCAATATATACAGAGCTGAAAAATTTTGAACCAGTACAAAACATTAGCCTGGGTGTACTCTTTTTTTTTTTTTTTTTTTTTTTTTTTTTTTTTTTTTTTTTTTTTTACAAGTACTGTCATGGGTATTGCACTACTCAGTTGTCCATAACCATTCCTCCACTTTCCTCTAATCATGTAAGAACATGAGCAGCCATCAATCAATATCCATCCATAGTTTTTCTTGTGCTCTGAGGATGCTGAACAATACCAGCAAAATATCAGATATTTAACTCCAAACTTCTCATCTTTTTTATGTATCTCACATACACACACATGCATGAGCATGAAAGAATGCAAGACCTATAATAGATCAGCGTCATTTATCAGCAAGAATGTTTATTTATTCTAATGGAGTTTCCTCTTTTCTTCCCCGTCCCCTATTGGGGCGAGTTGAGCCATCTCATGGGGGGGATAAGTATTCATGACTGAAGATCTGCGTGTGTTCACAGGGCCGATTTACCTGCTTGCAGGATGAAAAACCCCAGATAAACTGGTGGAAAAAACCCAGCTGTCCACACCCAAGACCTGCTGACTTGGCTATGACTGAGAAAGATCTTTAAGCTTCTCACGTTGCCAACAGGAATCAAACCAAGGACACTTCTTCCCCAGGCATATGGTTGTGAAGTGCAAAGCCACTAGGCTAACCACAAGAAGGTAAGAAGAAAGGATGAATCTGTTAATACATTTTTTGAACAGCTTAAAGTTGTAGTCTTTGAAGAAGACAGCAAAGGAGAAGTTAGTTTGGTAAGTTTGGAACTGGAATGTAAATGTGTCCACTAGCAGTTGCTCTTGTTCCTATGATTTTGAAGAAACTGGAGGATAGTGTCCAGTTCACAGCAGAGCACTGTCCATGAAAATATCCATAAAACAGTATAAGGTAGAAAATGAATCATTAGTGCCTTAAGCAGAAAAGTGTTTTTTTTTTTGGTAGCTGCAGAAGCAATGACTGAGATACACATCTCAGTCATTGTGCAAGAAAGGCTACAGGTAGGACAACCCCAAGAAAGAAGATCTGATCATGTTTGGATATCTGGGTATTATCAAAAGTTAGAGAAAGTGATGTGATATTCTTCTGGCAACAAATTAGATATATCTGAATTTTGGTAGCACTGAAGTTTACAAGGCTATCCTTATCGCAATGAAGTACAGCAAGGAGATCAGAGTTTAGGACAATGGTTACAGTTCATCTTAAGGATTCTAATAGTTGGGCTCTAAAAGCTTGTTAAATGAAAACAAGGAACGACGTGTACTGTCATCAGCAGAGCTAAGGATAGGATATGAAGTCAGTGAGAGCAAGTCATTTATGTAGGAAAGGAAGAGTGTGATTAAAGGTACAGATCACTGCTTTACTCCTGAACTGATAGGGAAATCTGAGGAGAGGAAGCTAACTACAAGGCAGCCCATAGGATGGTAGCTGGCCGAGTTTTTCCAAACCCTTTCAATGGATTGAGTCCAAAGGTGAGTAGTGTAGGCTAAAAGATCAACTGTGGATTGAGTGGCAAAAATCCATGCTGCAGGTCTGCTGATTAGCTTGTTTACCTCTAGGTGATAATGAAATATGCTGTTAATGACCTTCTCCACAGAATTGGAGTGAAAGCACTTTGAATGCTGTTCAATGGCTGACTTTTATCAACTCCTTTTCAGAATGTAGTAGGATAGGAAATACCAGTTGAATAGGAAATACCGAAAATACCGCTTTTAGTCGAGTGACTTACCATAAATTTTTTTTTTTTTTTTTTATCAAACCAGGACATTTTTGAGAGTTTGCTCAAAACAGAAAGTAACACCTTCTACGCTAAGTACTTATGATTCAAAAGGCAAAATAACAGAGAGGTTAACAAAAAACATTTTGTAGTAATAATTTTTAATTACTCTTAACTGAACATGACTTATTATTAAAAAGTTATTAATATTTATCACTAGTGTCAACTTTCTTTAAAAATTCTTTGTTATTTTTAATCACGTCGAAAAATTCACTACAATTTAGTTCACTATTAAGTTTGCAGCACAATACAGCTTTTACTGTTGATTCAGCCATTCTATCCCTTTCTTCAGACCATATGTTATTCATTATTGAGAATATCCTTTCAACAGGCGAAGATGTGCCTGGCAGGCTGAAAATGTATTCTATAATTTGGACAAGATTTGGAAATGAAATGTTCTTTTCTTTGAAATGACTGAATAGTTGTATTCATTTTTCTTCGCAACTTGTATTTTTCAAAATGTCATAGTTTGCTGACCAAAAAGCTTATGCAATCACCACTTCATCAAACAGTTCATCCATGTTTATTGCATTATTTGCAAGAGTTTCATTAATTTTTTCAGCTCAAGCTACAATTTCCGACCAAGTTAATTCATTATTGTTTATCCAAGTAAAAGATTCTGCTCCACCAAAACTGTTTTCCCAAACCTCAATGTAAGAAAGATATTGGTCATAAAATTTTGTAAACTCTTGTAGTATTGTATTAATATTAATACTTCCATTATTTTCCAGTATTCTAAAAAGCTTTTTTGCTTCTTGAGGTATAAATTTATTATCACGCCTTTCCTCAAGATTTGTTTTTAATTTTCCAAGTTCAATGACAATATCTGTTGCACTCGCTTTTGTACTTATCATAATCAAGATAGATTTGTTAAACAATTTGAGTTGCCCGTGCACAAACCACAAATACATTTCACCACAATCATTATCAAAGAACTGTTTTATCATCACCAGACAGTGTTCTTGTGAAATAAAATATGAGTTCAGTCCCTCATAGATTTCAAGTAATCTGTCAATAGCTAGAAGTAGTGAAAGAAAACAGGTGTTGCCATGTTGTAGAACCTTTTTATACTCTACATCTACAAATTCACAGAACGCTTTTAGTTGAGTGACTCGAATCGTATAAATGTGGAAATATTTATAAATTTTGACTACTAAAGCTTCTATTTCAATTGGTAGAACATCAACTGCAGTTTGAAGACAGTTGTGAATGATGTGAGCACCGCAACCAATGCCCACAATATTTCTTCCTAATTCCTTCTTCAATCGACTGTAAATATTGTTTTCTCCTCTCCGGTTTACACCTCCAAAATTGGTATTGCAGTAATCTCCATAAAATCCAATAATTTTTTTTTGTTATATTATGAGTTTTCATAACTGACATTAAATGGTTTGTCAGTATTTCTGCAGTTTCACCAGGAACTAATTAAAAGTCTAAAAGTTTAACTTTTACTCCACAATCTGGTGCAAAATACTGCACAACACATGGCATAGTTTTAATTTCTTTCCTGTTGGAAAAATCAATTGATATCGTCACAAAATTTGTTTTGTTTAAATCTTCACAAAGTTGCTGAAACAACAGTGGCTCAATCACATTAACAATGACAGCTTCACATTTTGTTCTACCCAGTCTAAACTTTGTTTCAAAAAGCTTTGATATTAATTTAGATGAAAAATCGGCAGACTTAAAGCTG
This sequence comes from Typopeltis vanoorti, assembly GCF_054136105.1. NCBI lineage: Eukaryota > Metazoa > Arthropoda > Arachnida > Uropygi > Thelyphonidae > Typopeltis > Typopeltis vanoorti. The sequence continues at coordinate 143,512,884 of NC_143550.1, forward strand.
AGGTTGTGAATAGCAACATGAAATGGAAAAGTTGCTTCTTTAGCAGCTATTAAAAATTCTTTGTCACTTGGATCGGCACCTTTAAAATATGACAATATCTTTGAGGAAGTTCTTGCCGCTGCAAGATTAGCCTTATGTTTCGCACATGTCAAGTGATTTTTTATGTCTGAACACCCACCATGAGCCACAGAAAATTCTGAAGAGCGCTGTTCACATTTCACTTTGTCAATATGACACAAACTTTTTTCAAAAACGGATAATCCTTTTTTAATTCATCTGTTTTGGCATTTTGGGGTTAAATTAATTTAATGAAGTAAAAAAATCACAAACAACATGCCGAAAAGAAACACCGACTCGCAATCTAAACTCAACTAAGATTGCGCATGCTCAACAATGACTTGCAACGCAGCATACAGGCCAGAGTCAAAGTGGGGTATTCGTGTTGCCTAATCGCCATTTTCTGAGGCTGCACTTTGTGTACTGCATGTATATTCTGTACTTTTAAATTTTTACCAAATAACCGGGACAAAATGACAAACTGGCCGGGACCATACCTTCATACTGGGACATATAGTAAGCCTAGCTATGAGTGACATGGAGTGAGCAGTTCTTGGTGAAGTAGGAGGAAATTGCTTTGATTATCAACAAGAAAAGTGATGCCAGGTCAACCTTGACTTTGGGTGACATTACAATAGTACCATCTGGATGTGAGAGCAGTGGAGAACACAACAGGCAAAAATTGCACCCAATGTAAGAGAACAGTAGGCACAACTCCCACATTTGAGCAGGAGGTGAATTTGCAATATTTGTCACTTTCAAAACTTTTTTTTGCCACAATCCAAGCTGAGTGTGATGTTGGGTATTGCTTTAGAGCTACTTGTGGTATGCTGAATTTTTTCTTGGACTGAACTGATATACTCATTGGAGAATGAAGACATAGATAATGGTCAGGAATTTTTAGTGGAATGAAGACCTTCACATTCTAGTGAAGTTCTGTTATTCAGTCACAGAAGCAGTAGTCAGACATGAATAGGAGAAGCAGAAGTCATGTAGGTCACTCCATTTGGCACCCTTGTAATGCCAAAGGACATGAGACTGACAACTGTTTGATAAAGGTTGTTCCATGGTGAAGGACACTTGGATGAGGTTGTGGTCTAAGTTAAGAGGATAACTAATATTCAGAGTGCATTTGGAAGGGGAGCCTGTTAAGAAGATGGCAAGAATGTTGGCAGGATGATGAGGGTTGCCAGGTATTCTGGTAGATAGGACTATCTGTGTTAGATCCCAGCAGATGGCAAATAGCTTGTTATCCCTGCCTGCTTGATGAATGGAACTGGAGAAGGGAAGCCAATTTGAGCTATGGATAATGAAGTTCCCAAGAAAGGTGATCTCACTTTTTGTGTATCTTTGACTGCAGAACAATGAGCTTTAGATAATCTAAGAGGTCAGAGTAAGTATCAGAATTGGAGTGTTCATGAAAGCAAATGAATGAAACATTGTTTGGTAAGGAAGTTTTAGATCAAATGGGGAGGGGGAGGATATGAAGCTTCACATTCTCTGGAATGGTTTTCTGATGAACATACAATGCCAACCTAGTGGCTGATGGAGCTGTGTAAGACATAGTTTGGTTTGCTAATGTGGACAGCTGATGTTCTGTTAGAAATAATAAGTCTGAATCTTTTACTTCATACTTTCCATCTACCTCTGGTCTCTGAACAGTCCTCACCATACTATTATTCTCGATGACCCCCAGCTTTTCAAGAAACATGTTAATAGATTCCTTCTTTCTCCTTAACCACATGCCCGCCCACACACACACACACACAACACTTCTGTTATAGGTTTTATAACCACTGTTGTGCAGGATTAATACGTGTGTGTGTGTGTGTGTATATATATAAAGCAATTTTTCAAGTACATATAATTTATTTCTGTTATTCTTTCTTTCACTGTTACTTGGTGATCAGCATTCATTATAGATAAATTACAGAGAATTCTGCCATGTTGGAGTAATAACTTTAATTTCCTGATGTTATTTGAAGTACACGCACATAGAGAAATAAGATACATTACAATTCACATGGTATGCTATAGTATCATTAAGCTGATCAACCATTATCATAACTAGCCTGATCACTACTGAACCAAAAATACATCAACGCTGTAATGTTTGTTTTTCTTACCAGAGGTCAGGCTAGTAAAGTAACATTTGACCAACTTGATCATGGTAATACTTTAGCATGTTGTATAAATTGTAACCTATTAACATTGTAACAGGAATTAAAAAATCCTGTCTAGCTCTCCAGTCAGACAAATATCTCACTAGTCAGGTGTCAGCCTGGGTGGAACACCACAACTGCCTAACACTGTTATCAGGTGACTGCTCCATGGCGTCCAAGGACTTACTGCTGGAAGGCACTATATAAGCCACTATCTAAAAACACTTAAGTTCATTATATTCATTCCATCCATGTAATTACCGGTGATTTGGTTAAAACGTTTAAAGCTTATATTATTAGTGTGTTAATCAGTCAATAAGACATGAGGAAAAATTCATACATCAGTGATTCAATCAGTGACTGTAAGCAATAAACATGTAATTGAGAGAACATATTTCATGCTTTCTCAGTTATTCAGTTTCTGATGAAGCAGTGGCAAGTGAAAAATTATCAACATATTTAGGTTCCATTTTTAGAATGAATACACAGTATATATAACTTACAATATATCATTTAGAAAATTAAACAGACATCTGAAATACTTCTCTTTCGACTTTCCAAGTTTTATATCTACTATTAATAGTTCAAATTCTGCATATTCTCAGCAGTTAAGAAATAAGTCAATTACTGCTGTCAGCTGTATCTCTTTTAGTAATCAAGTTGCAATTGGCTGGATGCTTTGTAGTAAGTATAAGTACTTTCTAGAGATAAAATGATGCTTGAGTATCCTATGAAAGTGATATAAAAACATCACAAGTAAATTATGACTGAGGTCCACTGTCGTTTCATACTAAAAAACCGAGTATTTGGATTGGGGGGGGGGGGGGAATAAGCTTCCTCACATTACACATTAAACACTTTCCAATGAAAATTCCCCTCTGCCCGCTTCTGATGCCTTTACTCATCAACTAAAATTTCTCACTCATCACAGATGAGCAATATATATTGCTTCAGATATCCACACATTTCTCTTTGTGTATGTATGTACTCAACATAACATACCATGAAGGCTGAAATATCAGGAAATTATTATTTCAGCATGGTAGTTATTGCCTTAATTGTTCCATAATGAGTACATGATTTTATTACTGTGTTTTTTTCACATGAATGGTGCTTGTGTAGCCTTACTGTGGCATTTCTAGTTCCAGAATGTTCTTGCAATCTAGTTCTAGATTGCCAAAAGAAAGACCATTACAGGTTTGATTCTAATTGTCAACTTTCTATCCCCCCCCCCCAACCAGTTAATGTTAGCTAATCTTTGACAGGCAAAGAAGTTTCTTCTTCTTCTTCTGGAAACTAGGGGTTTTAACTGCATAATTAAAAAAAAATGCACCATAGCTGGCAGATGTCTGTTATACTCTAAACCAGAAGTCTTTGAAATCATCAGTAAAAACAAAGTGGAGACAAGCTGCTAACTGATTTTCAAAAAGTTAGAGCTAAAAGAGTTCCTTTATATATATAGACATGCCATGACAGGAGAGATGTTTATATAAGGGGATATAATTTTATACTTTACTGCAGAAAGTTAACCTTCATTTGCATGTGTCCCTATCAACACAAAGCCTAAATATTTTATTACTGTATAATTAAAATTTAGAAAAATCACAGTTTAAATGTCTAAAAAAAAAACCCTTATTAATAGTGAATATAATGTAAGGATAACGAACAGTTAATACTTAATATAACAAACTGACTCACTATAATAAACTATCAAAACATCCTAACCAAAGTCCCATAGGCATGCTGCTATTCTAAATGAAATTCACAATAGCATACTATCCATTATAAAGCACTAGTATAATAAGTTTGCTAGAGTAAGAGGGAATTGTAGTTGTTTATGATATGTGTATCTAAACATGCTCAAGATGTATAACGTTCACAAAATTTTATGACTAGCTTCTGTAATATAGTTAATAAAATCTGCTACTTCACTGCCAAATGCTATAGACCTGAGTGTTGCTGAGGCACAGGTATTTACAACGCTCTCAACAAGCTTAACAGCTTACAACATAGTACAGTTACTTTTATCTATAATAAACTTGATTTCTAGATAAGGTTACATGTTTTGCATTACTAAAGCTCTGTTAAGTGCCACTGAAATAAATAAGAAGCCTTGAAATGAGAGCTGATGATTTTTCATTCTTAAAATAATGTTTTTTATAATTCATACTTTTGTCAGCAATTCAAAAAATACAATGAACTACCTTCAGACAGACCACTTATGTTTCTTGACTAATTTGAAACAGATGTATAAGTGATATTACTGAATTTATAAACCTCTATGGATATATAACAATACAATGTTATTAAAATTTATGGAATGACGATTTATAAAGTTTCAATTTCATCTTTGCAAAGCAGATGTTAAATCACAAGTGAAAAATTTTACTACTTTGAATGACTTCCAATACGAATACTATGAAATGAATTAATATTGATAACACACATGAAAAATTTATTTAATACATAAATTTTTCACAAAAAAGTTATCCTTGTTAATTAATTTCATAATATGCCCATTTATGTTGATATTCATTAATAGATAAATATGATAATGCAGAAGTATACAACTGACATACAGAAGTAAACAAGATAATGTATTCAATTACAGAAAATTCATCTCACTGAATGATTAAATGCAAAAAAGAATATCTGAGTTCATCAACTGATGTACACAGAAGGTTATTAATAATAATTATTTTTTAATATGACAAAAACAGCAACAATGAGCAGTAGCAAAGCAGCAGTGGTAGCAAAAGCAACAGCATTCATTAAAGAAAGATGTTTGGGCTTTGTAAAATCAAAACCAAAGTACGGTACAAAGTAAAAACAGGTGCAACCAAAAAAAAAAAAAAAGCACAAAAAAGTTGCAGCAGCAGGCTGTAGCATTTTTTCCCTTCTTTTTCTGTAACACTATATATATATATATATATATATATATATATATATATATATATATATATATATATATATATATATACACACATCTATACACACACACACTTGCTTCAGGTGGTTCTAAAATAAAACACCAGAAAATCTATGTGAATTTAAGCAGTAACAATCATATAGCAATGATTTTAGGATAAATTATTATAAAGGATAGAGAAGATTCTAAAAATAAAATCCAAAATCATAAGACTGGATCGACAAAACACACTATAAATAAAACACCACATTATTATTTACTTAGAAATGTAGCTTTGACAATAATAGTAGCTTGGACTAACAGGGCTCAATTTTTCATTTATAGAGATAAAATATTAGTGTGGAATGTTGACAGGTAGGTAGGTTCTTGACAACAGCATAAACATGATAGCATAGCTTTGCAAGATGTCGCACATATGTTGATGATACAACAAAACATAATATGAAATGCACATAATATGATAATTAATATCTCCTTATAAAATGATGATAATGATGTGTAGAATTAGCAGAAAAGGATGGTTTCAATGAAAAGTCTGACTTTACTGCCTTAAAAAACCCTTACTAGAAATATTCAGAGAATAGGTATTTACACATACCTATTCTCAATGCTCTCATATAGAGAAATATTAGAAAAACTTCATGTTAGCATAGTCTTGAATTCACTTTCTGGATTCTTTACATCTTCCTCCATTCTCAATTACATAGGAATATAAAGGAATTATGTAAATAAACAATTAAGAGTGAATTTTAGTTATGTAATGATTCATATTTAATGCTTGTATATTTGTGTGTTCATCCTAACCCAGATGAAGCCACTAGCTTAAGTGGCAAAATTAGTAGGTTTTATTAAATAATTATTATAAATTTAGTTTAATCCTTTATCCAAGTGTGAGCAAAACAAAGTTTGCACCTGAAAATATCTTCGGGACTGGGATTAATACACCAGAAATGTCTTAATCAAGTGAATCATTAATAACTTGTTCTAACTGATTTCAAGGAAAGATAAGCCAACAATATTATAGACGTGATGGAAAAAATGGACAAAAAAAGAAATGGAAGAATAAGAACAACAACGAAGCCTAAGTCAGATATAAAGAGATCAATAAACAAGTAAAAATTCTGGCTAAAAAAAAGGCAGAGGAAGACTGGCTCAATCAGATCTGCAAGGAAATAGAGGAAAATGATACAGCAAAGGATATGAGCAAGGTCTACGAAGGCTTGAACTTGATTTCAGAGAAGAGGAGGACAGAAAGCGGTGCTTTGAAGGATGAAAGAGGAAAGATTTTGTTGGAAAAAAATGATAAGGTGTAAGAAGTATGTAACAGGACTTTATGAAGATGAAGATGATCTGGAATGTGATCAGATAGAAAATGATGATAATCCAGAATTAAGGAATGGGAAACCAAAGCAGCCATTAAAAGAATAAAGGATAGGAAAGTTCCAAGAGTGGATGATATTCAAGGAGAGCTGCTGAAAGCATTGGGAAAGGAAGGAATAAAACTTCTATCCATCATCTTTACTAGAAGTCTGGAGGAGGATAGAATACCTAAAGACTTCGTAAGATCTATTTTTATTCCTATTCCCAAGACTACAGGAATGATGGATTGCAATAAGCATAGAACTATCTGCTTGATTAGCTATGTTGCAAAAGTCCTAATCAACATAATATATAGAAGAATGGAACAGATGATAGAGAGAATTAAATGAAGCACGGTTTGGTTTCAGGAAAAACAGGGGAACCAGGAAAGCTATTACAACACAATGGATATTGGGAAAAAGAATAATTGAGTGCAATAAAGATTTATATCTATACTTTATGGATTATGAAAAAGCTTTCGATAATGTTAATCACTCTGTTTTATTTGATATCTTACATAAAATAGGAATAAATGAAAAAATTATCAGACTGTTGTTCAGAATATATAAAACTCAAGAAGCCAAGGTTAGATTTGAAGGAGAGGATACTGAATGGATCCCCATAAGAAAGGGTGTGATGCAAGGGTGTGGGATGTCCCCACTCCTTTTTAATGTCTATACTGAATGGATGATGAGGGAGGTCTTGAAAGTTCTGAAGGATGGAATAAAGATAAATGGACATCTGATAAATAATATAAGATATGCAGATAATATTGTACTTATGAGCAAAACAGAGAAAGGTTTGCAAAGAATTTTGAATAGACTGAAAGGGTTGGAAATGAGAGAGATAAAATGAAAATAAACGTTCAGAAGACAAAAGTGATGAAGATTTCAAGGAAAGGAAATGATGGGATGGAAATCACTTTGAATGGACAAAGAATAGAAAATGTAAAAAGTGTTTAATACCTTGGGAGTTGGATAACAGATAACAACAGATCTAATTATGAAATTAAGAACAGAATTAAAAGAGCAAAAGCAGCATTTTTCCAAATATACCACATATTAGGAAACAGAAATCTGAACAAACAGAAGTAAGAATCCTCAAGACAATGATCTGGAGCATGGGGACGTATGGATGTGAGTCCTGGACAATCAATAAGGAGATGAGTGACCGGAATGAATTTGAAATGTGGTGTTTGAGAAAAATGAATCATATCAGCTGGACTGAAAGAATGAGCAATGAAGAAGTTCTTAAAAGATTCAAGGTGAAAAGAGACTATATATGGCTAATATCCAAAGAAGAAAAGTTTAGTAGCATTTGCAGGACATTTGATGAGGGGTTCTTCTGGAGAGCTCCCCAGAATAGCATTGTAGGGGGATGGTGGAGGGAAGGAGAGGAAGACTCCAACTGCAATGGAAAAACAACATCAAAGACTGGACAGGCAAGCGTCTTACAGAAGCAAGAGATAGGCATGGAAGCGGACTGTTCATCAGCTGCAACCCTCTTAAAAGAGGAGGTCACAGGATTAGATTTTTAGATATGTAATAAGGTTTTAAAGGTTGTTTTTTTATTGGAATCTGAAATCATTTACATTTGTAAACTACTGTTAATCACTGTATAACTCTTAATTATGTATCTGTAAACACTGTTTTTATGTGCATAAACAGTGTTTATACACATATAAACAGTGTTTACAATAAACAATAAACCAATGTGTTATCTGACAAAACGTTTCTCTGAGTTGAAGTGGATTGTTTTACTGCTGAGAACTGATTGAATCTGAACTTTTAATATCTTAAATTGAAAAAAATAACTATCTGCCAGCTACACACTTTCATCTAAATATTTCACTTGTCATAATCACTTAATATCCATGCGAAAGAACATATCACTGCTGTTCATCTACAAGTCATATGTACCGCTTGGCTCTAGCCACTTAACCACTATTACATATCTGGTCTCAAAGCACAACAATGACATACCTTTTTTAGATATAAGTATCACTGTATCTTCAACCAACTTCATCTGAGAGCCAAACTGAGTTTTTTTGTTTTTTTTTAATGGAATTTTTGCTGATTTTATGGCTTTTTCTTGTTGTTATGCACCAGAAGAGGGGAAAAGAAGAAACACCTTTTATGATATTTATGAGAATAATGAATTCAGTATTTGAACAAAAAAATACAAAAAGATACGTGGTCAGTCAGAAGATATAAATCATTCAGTGATTACATTATTTCAAATTTTAAACTATTTGAGTCAATTCTAGATGTAAGAGCATACTGAGATTTTGAATTGAACTGATCATTATATGATAATGACAAAAAAACCAAGATGGCTTAAAAAAATCCTACCAACAAAGTTAAAATATTTCTTCATTAGAATATTTTCAAACTAGGTAAAAATATCAAATTGTACTGATGAAAAAACAAAAAACACACAAGAGCCAAATGACACACAGAGAAGAAATGAGAAAATCTGAAACAAATTCTGACAAAAGAGGAAGCAAAAAAGCTCAGGAATAAAGAGTCAATGAAATGTAAAAAGAGGACTATGTAACCAGAAAAGAGAAATAGAAAATATAATAATATTCAATATTTAATAATATTAAATCATAATAATAAAATATAATAATAAAGACAGTTATAAGGATTGGCTAAATATGAGTACGAAAGAAATAATGCTATTGCAAAACAGAAAAGTAAGAAAAAGCATAGAAATAGAAACATTTTATAACAGAGCTAGAAAAGGATATGTCAAAACCACACCCAAAAACTTATAAAATAAAATACATAAAGAAATAAAAGGTAAATATATAAACAACAGATTTAGAAAAATAGATAAATGTGTTATTGGATTCTTCAGTTACTCAGCACTCTTGCAAAATAGGTGATTTTTATTTGTTTTATTGAGTTTTTTCTTAGAATAATTAGTTTTTTACAGTATATTACTACTGATTTTTGTGTTTTTATTGTATCTGGTATATTTCTTGATATTTTGTTGAAATATTGTGATATTAAAGTAGTACAGTAAAATGACACTAAAATGTTCAAGAACAACACTGCAGCATCAAACAGGAATGAGGATTAATGAAAATAAATTAATTTTCAAAATCATAAGACTAAAGAAAGTTATCAGGCAGACAAATGTGGGAATTATTAAAAGTTGAGAAGTGATCAAGGAGAAAGATGGGAAGGACAACAAAGTTAAGTAGCAAAAGGAAACACACAAAGCACTGAAGCAGTAAGATATTATTCTGTAATGATAATCAGTTAAGTAATGCCATTTTATATGGCACAGTGATTAAATTATAACACATGTCACTGATTGCGTCTGCGTGGTTAGCCTAGTGGCTGTGCACTTCGCAACCATATGACTGGGGAAGGAGTGTCCTAGGTTTGATTTCCGTCGGTGATGTGAGCAGCTGAAGGATCTTCCTCGGCCATAGCCAAGTTAGCCGGTCTTGGGAGTGAATAGTAGGGTTTTTCCCCAGTTTATCCTGGGTTTTTTTTATCCTGCAAAGCAGACAAACCAGCCTTGAGAACTCAACACTACAGGGCATTGGATACACCGGGGCGTAGGGCTGATCACCTTATCCTGTGAAAGGTTTGAGGTCCGATGATTAACAAACCCTCGACACTGTAAGGTAAAAGGAAGAGGAGATGCCACTGACGACTGTGCTACTAATGAATTTTTTGGGTGCTAAAATTAAAAATTTAACAAATGCAATTGAAAAACAAAAGTAAAAGAGAGAGTAGTATTTGTGGGTATAAATGATTTAACTAGTGATAAATACAGTATGAAAAAGGATATGAAAGGGTTGTTGGAAGAAGCAATAGCAAAGTGTGAGAAAGCAAAAATTATTAGTCTTTCATCAAGATATGATAGTATTGAATTAAAAAGAAGGGTTATGATGGAACAATTTGATGCACAGGCTGAGAAGAAGGAATAGAGAGCGTCCATAGCTCAGTTGGTATAGGCCCTTTGGTGGGAAAGACATGGGTTCGATTCCTGTCCATGATGTAAGGAATCTTTATCTGGTCTCTTTCGCTTAAAGGTGAGTTAGTCTAATACGGAGGTAGAGGGTTTTTCCACTGGAAACTTGAGTTATTCATCCCTCAGAACAGCCAAACCGTTCAATGAACACACATGGATCTACAGTCATAAATTACATACTTAATCCCTCATTAGAAGGGTTGAGCCCTCACCAGAAGGGCTCAACCAGTACGAATAAATATAAAAATAGAAGGAATGGCTGCAAGTTTTTGGATGTGTGGAGTGAGTTTGGGTTTGGAGGATGAATGAATTTATAAGAGGGATAGAATGCATTTGAAATAAGGAGTCTGGGAAACTAGATCACAATGGAAGAAAGTAAGAAATCTACGCATAAGAGTGACTAAATATGCAACTGTGTTTTAATCCGGAAGCACATCTTCTGGATGAACAAGTCAGATTTCAACAAGATCGAAGTACAGTGCAACAAATATTCGCACTAAGACTAATAGCAGAGAAAGCTCAAAGAAAGAACAAAAAGATATATTGCTGTTTCGTGGACTTCCAAAAAGCATTTGATAATATTGACCAAAATATAACATGAGCCGTCTTGGAATCCTATGGTGTGGACAATAAATTGATCTGCCTGTTGAAAGATATAAACAGCCAAGCACAAGCAAAAATCAGAATAGCAGGTGAGACCGGAGATTAGTTTGCCACTAGTCAAGGCACAAGACAAGGGGACCCAATATCACCTTCACCACAAAATCATCTTCATCACACATCTGAGAAGAACACTAGATAAGATTAAAGAAGGTGGAGGCATTTCAATAAATGGCATAAGAATAAACTACCTCTGCTTTGCAGATTACATCGTCCTGATTGAAGAAGACACAGCAAAGCTGGAACAGACATTGCAAACACTATACACAGAAGGAAAAAGATATGGACTAAATGTCAACTTCGAAAAAACTAAAACAATGATATTCGGACAACAGGAGTTACCGAACAGAGTTACGATAGACGGATTTCAACTGGAAAATGTGGAACACTTCACATATCTTGGATGCCACATGACTTGGACCCCAAAGAAGAGATAAAAATTAGAATAGCCAGAGCAAGAACTATTTTAAAAGCCATGGACAAAATATGGAAGAGCCGAGCTATAAAGATGCAAACTAAACTGCACATTGTAGAAACCTGTATCTTCAGCAGCATGCTCTATGGATGTGAGGCCTCGGTACTCCTGAGAGAATCTGAAAGGAGGATATTGGCATTTGAGAGGGAGTGCTATAGAAAGATCTTGAGAATAAGCTGGATACAGAAAGTGAACAATGAAGAAATCTACAGACGAATACAACCAAAAGAAAACCTGATCCAGAAAATAATCAAAAGAAAACTACGTCTATTTGGCCATATATGTAGAATGAATGATGAGAGAAAATTAAAAACGTTGCTGTTTGGAATGATTGAAGGAAAGAACAAAAGAGGAAGACCAAACAGAGAATGGGGCGATGACATCGTCAAATGGGGTAGAAACTCTATAAACAAATTGAGTCATCTCGCACAAAACAGGATGCCAAGATGGCAGCAGACAACTATGGGCACTGGACCCATGGTTGTTGATGATGATAATAATGATGTGTTTTAATGTTAATAGATATATTTAATCATAAAGGTGATTATGATGAAAGAATGTCTGTGTGTTCCTCTGGTTTCGACTTATCAAATATGTGCAAAATCTGTATAAGTGAATAGACATCTGAAGGATGTTCACTTGTGTCATGCATGTTGTATACCAGTGGTTCCCAACCTTTTTCCATTTGTGTATCCCTTTTAACCCATTTCTATAAATTGTACTCCTTGTTTTTAAAATAGCTGTTTTTAAATACTGACACTTTTGTTCAGTGCCTATCTTAATGTAAAATAGTGGAAATGAGGTAATGAGTTGGGAAAAGAAAATTACTACACTACAAACCACAGATTTAATTTTACAATATTTGTAACACAAAAATAAGTATAGCTTCATGTTAAATATTGATAATGATGATCAAGTATTTAACAAACATTTGACTTATTATTATTAATAATATTTGTGTTATCTGAAAAGTCAGTAATAATTGGTATGTATACAGATCACTAGCCGACTGAAACATTGTTGGTGAGATCGTTGAGCTTGCTTTGATGCACTTAGTTTCTTGAAATCAGGCTCAAAAGTTGCAAGATACAGTCTTAAATCTGGACTTGCATTAAGCTTGTTGCAGTACTTATTTTTTATGAAGGTGTAAGAAGAAAAAGCTCTCTCCACTAGTTCAGTATTAGTAAATGGCAAGAGGTATATGAGTGCCTTCTCACAGAGCTGTTTGTATTCCTCACTGACATCTACCCAGAAGGTAACAAGATGGTTTCGCTAGTGATTCAAACTTAACATTTATTGTTCCATAACTTTTGCATTTTGTTTATTTACTTCTTTTTCCACCATTACTGATTATCTTTCGTGTACCCCTGAACAGTCCAGCATGTATCCTGTGGGTACGTGTACTACCGATTGGGAACCGGTGTTGTTTACAAAAAAGCATGGCGGTAATTTATTATGTCTGCACATAAATGTCAAACATATTAAGAACAAATGGATACGATAAATTGGTGAATGTCTTGTGCCCTCATTGTTGCTATTAGTGAGACCTAGCTCTCAGAAGCAGATATACTAACTTGTATTGAGTGTAAAGGGTACAGTGTTTATAGGAAAGACAGACAAGATAGGAGAGGAGATGGGGAGGGAGGTAATGCCAATAATATCCATCATTTGATAATGGAACACTTATAGACCACAGTAATAACTTTAATTAAATAAAGGTACAAATATTTCGTACTAAAAGTAACAGTACATCCTCAGTGTAGAACAAACAGTTCAAGGAATGGAATACAAAGTACAGAAAAGTCAGTGTATCACCAAATAAAATTGTTGCTGCATGGCAGAAGATTGCACAGATGCAGGTTTAAATATGAACGCCTTTTTAAAGAACGCTGCGAAGCCCTCTTACATCGGCTGAATTTAAATCAAAATGACTGTCTCTCTCTCCCAAAAGTTTGGGAGACTCTTATTTTATGCAGCCATCAATGAATTAATTATATTTAAAGAATTATTTAATAATATTTTAATAATTAATCTTCTGGCATGCAGCAACAATTTTATTTGGTGATACACTGACTATTCTGTACTTTGTATTCCATTCCTTTAACTGTTTGTTCTACACTGAGGATGTACTGTTACTTTCAGTACGAAATATTTGTACCTTTATTTAATTAAAGTTATTACTGTGGTCTATACGTGTTCCATTATTAATTATTATGCCACAGGTACCTCTAAAGATTAGATCCATCATTTGAGTCTAGTTAAGAGAAAAAGCAATGACTGCAATATTAGTAACAATTTTCAATGTAGCAGTGAGTCTAAAGCTATCTACTGTGGAGTCTAACAAGATCAAATATATGGTGGGGATGTTGTTTACAGATGCAACAGATGAGTTGCTAGTGACAATGAAATGCATCAGGAAATCAATCTGATGGGTAACTTTAATTATCTGAACACTGATTGGATAGTAGTGAAATCTCATAATAAGAATGAAGCCAAATTTGCTGACCTGTGGCAAGACAACTTCTTTAAGTAGCATAAGTGGACAGAAGGAATTCAAGGCTAAAGTGTAGTAAACCTGATTACTGTGTCAGAGGAGATTTCAGTTAAAGATATCACTGTTCTGCCTCTAGTGATCATGCTATACTGATAATGAAATGGCTAAGTATATGTATGATTCATTCAGAAAAGGTTTCATGTTGAATTACAAAGTAGGAAATTATGACCAACTGAGGAGAATACTACTGTATAAGCACAGCATGGGAAGCATTAAAAACCCTATATGATGCAATATTAAAATATGTCCTTTAAGTCAGAAGAATAATTAGGGAAGGAGTGATGTGTAGTCTTATTATGCAAGAGATTCTTAAGAAAAGGGTATTGAAAAGAATACTGTGTGCATAAGGATTTTGGTTATGGAAATTACAAAGGCACAGGCCAGAAGAGTTACAAGTATTGTATGGACAGCTATGTTGAGTTTAAAAAGAAATTGGCTTCTCAAGATAAAAACAACCTAAAAGAATTCTATTTATGCTGCAAGGAAAAGAATGAATGTAGAAGAATAACCTCTACTGAAGGAGGATAGTTTACAGGTGTCTCTGTGTTGTATTGCACACAGAGCTCACTGCAGCTGCTACAGTGGATGAAGAAACTTAAGTGTATGAGGAGGAGGTACTACAGTTGGTGAATAAATTAAATAAGAATTTGATAATAAGGACTGTTGGGATATTATCATGGATATAAAATGAGTATCTTCTATAAATATTTCCATAAACATTCATATGAACTAGCATCAATAATTCATCCACTCTCTACTGTGTTGAAACACATGTAGTTACCACCAAACATCCCTTCACAGTTCAACTCCAAACTAACAGAACAAATTTCTTTTCTTCCTTCAACCCTGCTACTGCTATACTGTGTTCCCCCCCCCCCATATGTTTCCCAAAGAATACAATATATATATAGGCCTTCAAATTAAATGAAAACAAGTTTTTCATTTCCCAATTCATTACCCATAATATAGTATTAACATGCTATTAGGCTGATCAAAAATCTTTTGTGTAGGGGCTCAACATAAAACAGAGCATTCACACTCTGATCTGGCTGTATAATTGGAGTCTCAATACAGATTCCACAGGAGTGGAAAGAATGTATGATAATCCTGTTACAAAAGGATAGTGGTACAAAGAAAGATGTGTCTAATTATTGACCTATAAGTATCTCTGAAGTGATGATTCAAAATACTGGAAAAGTTAGTCAGAGTTCACATGCGGAATTAGGTTGACAGAGAATCTATACTTTGCAATGAACCTGATGTATTTACTAAGGGAAGATCACATTTGAATAACTTGCTCACGAGAGTAATGGATACATTATGATACTTTTTGGGCTTTGCTAAGGCTTTTGACAGAATATAGCATAGAAAACTGCTACACAAGTTGGAGGATGCAGGATTGGATTATAGACTGTTAGCTTGGAATGGGATGGTTGAGTGACAGATATCAAAAAGTGATGTATGAGGGATGTGAGTCTGAAAGAGATACATCCCTGATTACACAGGATAATCTGAAATGAAGCTGACATGCAGTATTTGCAGAATGATTTGAAAAGTTGGATTGTAGGCATGATCAAATGGTTGTCAGTTCAATGTTAGTAAATGTAAAGTTATGCACTTTGGTGTGATGAAATATCCTACTGGCATATTATATTGACAGAATTATGCTAGAAAAAAACTGATTAGATATCTTGAAATTCTAATAGACAGGAAATTGAAGTTCAGGGCTGTATAGTAAAAAATACAAATACAACACAGAGGTACTAATTATATATTGGGTTTTATCCTTTATCCAAGTGTAAGCAAATGAAGTTTGCACCTGAAGTGCTTTCAGGTCTGGGGCAACTCATGGTAAAGGTGGTATAAGTTCTCATCACTTGCCTTAGTATCTCCCATAATGCAAAGCACATCTCCTTGCAGACATGTATAATGCTATGCATTAAGGAAAGAGCCACTACTCAGACCGGTTTCAACTTTTATTGAGGTCCCATCAGTGGGAGCCAAACCCAGAGGTGGTGATACTAAGGTGAAAGTAATGGAGAAGTCATATTTACCTATATGAGTTGCCAAAGGATGTCACACCCTATTATTAAAATTCTCTGGATTGGAGATAAGTTTATGGAAGTTTTTTCACTTGGCTATGTTACTAATTATATATTGGATTTTATCCTTTATCCAAGTGTAAGCAAACAAAGTTTGCACCTGAAGTACTTTCAGGACTGGGACAACTCGTGGTAAAGGTGGTATAAGTTCTCATCACTTAACTCATAAGGTATTTTGCCTCTTACTTATTTTATGAAGAAGTCATAGAAGATGCTGGTAGATGGAATTTTTCATTTTTGGAGGTTGGAGAGAGTATGAGAGTGCATCCATGGAAGTTGAGAATGAATGTAGTCAAGCAAGGGGTGAGAGCTAGATTTTCGTCTCTTGGAGTGGTGCATGATTGGAATGGTTTGCCTTTGTAGGTGATGAAAGCACATAATATGAATAAATTCAAGAAAACGTATGACAACTGGTGTGAGTGATGTGTCCCTGACTCCCTAGAGGTTGCTGATAATAATAAAATGGATAACTTAATTACTAAAATAAATGGATTTCACAAATATAATAATTTCAAAAGAGAAAACCTAATAAGAATGATACATAATAAAATATTATAACAAGTACATAACTTCATATGGAATTTATCATATGAAGATGAAAGAGACAGATTAAAATATCAAATTTTGTTAAAGTAAATGGCATAATAAATGCATTGAAGCCACTCCTAATGCAAAAATGTAGACTCAGACTGTATAACATCCTGCCTAAACCACCCTTTTTTATATGGAAATGAAAAATAGACCATTAAAAAAATTCAAATAACAAAAATGAAATTATGTTAAAGATACCAAGCAATTTTATAAGCTAAGTTTTAATCCTTTTTCCCAAGTAAGCAAACAGACGAGTAAGTCAAGTTTGCTCCTGAACATAGTTCAAGTCTGAGGCAACTCGTGTTAAAGGTGGAGTAAGCTCTGATCACTTTCCTTAGTATTTCTCCTAATGCAAAGCACATCCCCTTGCGGAGATGTATGATGCTATGCATTAAAGGCAAGGGCCACTACCCAGACTAGTTTCGACCTTTATTGAGGTCTCGTCAGTGGGAGCCAGACCCAAAAATGCCAAGGTTGAAGTAATGCAGAGCTTATAAATTTTACCTAAACAAGTTGCCACAGGGTGCTTTGACCTTACTAAATAAAAATCTCAGGATGAGAGTAAGATGTAGAAAGTTTTTTACCTTGGGTACCCAAGGTAAAAAACTTTCTATAAAAATGAAACTTTTCAGAAAAACAGCTGGGTAAACCATGTCGGAACAAAGCACAAATGAAGAAATTAAGAAATTTTACAAACTCTGAATATACAACCAATAAATTATTACATAAGTAAATATAAACAAAAATGGATAGAACATCTAAATCAAACAGACAACAGCAGACTACCAATATTACAGCACATGTAGAAAATAAATGGAAAAAGAGAAATTGACCAAGAAGGCAATTGCATGAGACTAGAACAGGACGCATGGCCTAAAATCCATGAAGAGTTTCACTTTTTCTTTAAGGAGATTTTTAAATGCAATGTTAGTGAAATGTTTTATAATGACTTGCATAGTTCTGTTGAGAAGGAATAAACTAAAGGGTAGGAGCATACAGCATAGGTAAAGATCCACAAGCATCCTCTACACGGGGGGAAAAAAAAAAGCGCACCTAGTTTCTAGTACATTGCATGGTCTTCACAGCCCTTCCCCAACAGAGTGGCAGCCAGATTATTCACTAGCTACTCTGGAAAACTCTTAATGTGTTACCATAAAGTTTAGCCCCATTTACCATCAAGCCTGCTGAGCTGTTTCACTGCAGTAACCTCAAATGGGAAAGTCTGGGGTCTGAACAGTATATCTGGCATACCCATGAAGCTGATATATTATTAAATTGGGACCTTTTAGTCAGTTAAGGATCCATGCAAATAGTCAAGATGCTAAATGTACACTGGTGTCCAAAACCCAAGGACAAACACTCTTTCTGAAGATTACAACTGCAAATTCAGATGAATCAGTTTGTGCCAATTTGTAAAACTGATGATTTCGAGTAGAAAGTAGGTACACATTCAAATTTTCAAAGGGGTCAACGTGGTATCACTCAACAGGATAAAAGACGGAAGGCTGCACAAAGGGAATTGTGTTTGAGAGAAGCTCTTTTCATGAAGGAATAAAGTCGTAATGTCTCAAAGACATCATCTAGATGATTTCACATGGAGAAGAATTATTGGAAAGCTAGAAGAAGAAGGCTGCAGAATTACTGATATTATCAGAGAGTGTAGAATCTCACATAGCATTATATCCAGGCTATGGGCAGCATTTCAAACCAATGAAATGTGTTCCATACATTTGCTAAGAGGTCATCCTCGCTCTACCATGGAAAACAAAGACAGATTTTTAATTATAACTGCAAAACGTAATACACACACACACACCATGGCAGGCCAGCTTGCAAGTTAGTTCCATTCAAGCACAGGTATGCAGATATCTCAACAAACTGTGGCAAGACATCTGTGACAAGTAGGCCTATACACACAAAGGCCTGTAGTCTATGGCCTTTTATCCACATCTTATTGTACAGCATGTTTTCAGTAATGCTATATCTATAAAAATTGGACAAGACACCATTGAGTTAATATACTCGTTAAAGATGAGTTATTTTAGTCTTTCCTCCAATTCTAGACGATGCTTGATCTGGCATGAAAGTGATACTACTTACCATCATGAGAATGTTCTTGAAAGGGATAGATATGGCAGGGTCATGGTGTGGATAGGCATTATGCTTAATGGATGATGTACTGAGCTACAGGTGCTGGAAAAAAGGAACAATGAGTCGTCACACGCTCCCTAGATCTCAACCTCATAGAACATACTTGGGAAGCAATAGAGAGAGATGCATTGCTACTAGAAATTCCCTTCCTGAAAACAAACAAGGCCTTATCCTTGCTCTGAAGGAGGAGTGAGTCAGTTTGCCTCAAGAACTCCTGAATCACTTAATGCTAAGAGTGGTACGACAGACACTGTGAGGGTTGCATTGCAGTATGTGGGGGGGGAGATATATTCCATACTGAAATGTCTCTCCACATAGCATTCTGTAGGCACTGTACATTAATTCCTTACTACATCCTTAGGAGATTGTAACTTTTGCCGAAAACATATTGCAATTTAATTTGTATGAAATTATAACACTTTGTGTAATATAATTTATTAGTATGCCGGCAATAACTTTATGTCGACATTTGGCTGTAGTCATGAAAATGTTTTCATATATGGGTAAAAATGTAGTTTATCCTTAGCTTTTAGAACCCAGTGTAGTATATGGATGGGGAGCTTACCAAAAGTAGTAGAAATTAATTCAATGAAATTAGTAGTGTAGCATTCCAATATTCAAAATCTATCACTAATAAGGAGTGAACATTACATTTATCTTTTGCTAGTAATGCCAATTTTTAACTGGCATCATCAAAGTAGAAAACATAGATTTATAGATGCTATTATAAAGCAATACAAAATTGGCTTAGGTGTATATACAATATGATTGCTGTAGTTGTCATGAGTGTATATGAAGCATTTCTGTAAGAGTACAGTAAATGATGTCTAAAAATATTAAATTTTAAAACACGCATGCTTCTAGTCTGAAATTCTTGCTTACCATTGTGATGAAAAATCTGTATTTTTCCTTTTTTAATTTCTGTAGAATAGCTAGTCAGTCCATAATATGATAGTCATTTCAAGACTTCTTCACAATGTATACATGTAGAAGTGGGATGATACTGATTTCCACCTTTATGTTAGTTGTAAAGTAGAGTGAGTAAAATCATGCTCATTTTTTGTTTTTGGTATTCTTGTTCTGTGAAATAAGACTTCGAAATGGAGGAAAAATCTTGTTGGATATCTCACATTTTGCATAACAATGAAAGTCCACATTTCATCTGTCATCTTATGGAAAAATATAGATGGCAAGCCCTCACCCCCAGTTTCAAGTCTGAGAGGTATGAGTTCTCACCCATTTTTGTCGATAATGATAGTGAAATGCTTCGCTATCCTTGATGAAGTTTCTATTGGCAACTTATGAAACATATCAACAAAAGAAAAGAATACATAGAATGCTCAAAGAATACAAGACACCTAAACATTGGTCAGCAATGATATGTCAGAATGGAAATTATAGCAAATGTCTGTAAATGTATTTTTTAAATAAACATTTGGTTTAACAATAAGAGCAGATTATACAGAACTTTTTGAAATGACCTCCTAATTTAAATTACGTGAACTAGGAATCCTACAAACTTGGAAAAGAATTGATCTTGTCCCTAGTAAATGCTAGCTAAAATTACTGGCAAAACAATAAACATCACCTTTTTTTTTTTCATTTTAAATTCTTCTTCCATTAAAGAAACAAATCATGTCCCAACAGATACTTAAGCCATAAAAAAGTACTATTCACAATCACATCAGAATGATCTCAAAACCCTTTGTCCTCTCATTAAATGGATTCTCAAACTAAGAACTTACATCTAATTTCTTATATAACCATAATTTCAGTATTCATCTACCACAGTGCATGCAAAATATGCAACTCTTCTAAACAGCAGAAACTTATGTGCACAAGTGTGCACATAAGTTTCTGCTGTTTAGAAGAGTTGCATATTTTGTTATAAGTTTCTGCATATATAAAGAAATTTTTTTAATTTCTAATGTTCTGGTATACAACAAAAAGTATTAAATTTAGATGACAAAAAGGATTAGAGAAAAAATAAATAATCAAATATCAGTATTCAACTAGAGAAAACAAGTTCTACTATAACAAGGTATGATCACAAAGTTTGTGGGTTATTTTCTTTTATTCTGCTTTGAGATAAGAGTATCAATTTGCTATTTTGTGTTAGCTCTCTGAAGTCGTTTCTTTGCAACATGCAGCATTTCACCATTGTTTAAAAGCATTTGTGAAGTCAACAAGTATAGACTGCATTTTCTTTTATTATTATTAGTGTCTGTGTGTATTTAAAATTTTTCCCAGCAACTTGAGCTTTGGGGGGGAAAAAAAAAAAGATAAAAGTTACAGGATAGAAAGA
Organism: Typopeltis vanoorti; assembly: GCF_054136105.1. NCBI lineage: Eukaryota > Metazoa > Arthropoda > Arachnida > Uropygi > Thelyphonidae > Typopeltis > Typopeltis vanoorti. The sequence goes on from NC_143550.1 coordinate 143,534,222, forward strand.
TCAAGGGACTAAAGAGGGTGTTGGACAAAAGTCATTTTGGGTAAAAGTGAGAAGCAGCACTGCTGTGATGGCACATTGGAGAAATCAATCTCCAATGCACTGCTTCTAGGGTTAGTTTTGCTACAAAACATGTCTAAAAATGTTGGACCCTTAGCTCACTAATGAATATTAGCAATATTCAGCATCATGAACAGATGCAACTCCATTTCTGAAATGTGAAATTAATCAAATGTATAAACAAATCCTACTTATTTTCCATTGGAAAATTAGTTATAGCACCTTGAATGTTTCTATGGTAGATTATTATTATGATTACCACAAAGACATTTCACTGGAGTCAGAAGACCCACTGTGGAAGAGCCACACTGTTATTCACACAATACCGATCATATCTCGTTAGTCAACTTCCAGACCATTAGTTCTTTCCCTACTTATCATGTAATGAAAATTTCTTTTATATAAACAATATGCATAGAACCACTTTAATAATTTGTTAGTTTCTATCGTGTCCTTTCTTTTCTGCCTATGAAGGTGCAACCCATACAACCCATTCACAGACATCACTTTCTTGGTCACTTGTCTCTGAATCATCTCCATTACTTCTTCATTCCCAAGAAACCATGTAATCAAATCTGTGCTCAGTGGTCAAGATATGGTTATATTATAACCATATAAAGAGGGATAGCAGGCTCCCTATCTCTATTTGTCAGTGTTCCTCAATATTCAAGTAATCCTTTTGAGGTATTTGTCCACTTTTGCAATATGCCCTTCGAACATCCAACTGTCCACCATCACCCCCCAAAATCCATAGCCTAGTCCTGTACTGTCGATGTAATATGTAATTTTTTCATCCCAAAGTATATAACTTTATACCTTGTACTCTGTCACATTAAAACGAAATCAATATTCTTTGCCCACACTGCTAATTCATTTAAATTATCCTATACAATCTCTATATCACCTAATTATTGCCTCCACCCCAATTTTGCATTATGAGTAAACTGGATGCACCACCTCTCTCCCAAATCATTCTATAGATCAGTGTCCCAAATCTGAGCACCATACCATACCAACCCAGGAAGCTGCAGTGAAAACTTAGTAGTAGTTTTTTTGCAAATGACTATTAAGTTTTTAGGAGACAAATACTTATTAAGTAGTTTGGACCTAGCTGCTACTTAATAAGTGGAACTGTTAGGTGCTATTCTTTTGGCCTATGGATGCTATGAAAAAATTACTGAGACACTAATAGTGCTGTGAATTGAATGAAACTGAGAATGTTTGAGAACCTCTGCCCTATATCAGTAAAGTACAAATTAAACACCAGTGGTCATAGTACAAACCCTGAGGCACTCCACCAGTCACCCTCATTCTTCTGAATTCTACTCCACTATACACTATTCTCTGGTACGTCTGCAGTCTGTTATCCACGTCACAAGCTTCATTTGCATTTGCTCCCATAAATAATATTTTTCTGTGCAGTATTCTGTCAAATGCCATTACATAATCACTCTTTGCACAGTCATTATCCATTTTTTGTCACTGCTAAATAAAGGCCTTCCCCAAGTCCTCCATTCAGTCCTATCTTGAGCTTTTCTTTGCCACTGAGTTCCAGTCATCTCTCTCTCTCTCTCTTTAATCTTATCTTCTCACCAGCTGTACAGTCTTCCTGTAGCTCTCTTTCCATTTCTAGGGTAGTACTATTCAGATATAAACTCTGCATGGTATTACTTCTCAATAACACAGTAACACAGAAAAGAATTTTCTGTGTTACTGTGTTATTGAGAAGTTCTATGTCAGATAAAGCTAATGGAGAAGCATTGTATTAACAGAAAACTGCAGTAATGTTGTCATTTAAGCAATTAACCCAGATATTTTTGGTCATAACTCATATACCAAATAATTTTATCAGAAAAAAATGTAGAATGCTTGATAACATATTTCACATATATGTAACAGTATGATTTTTTAAGTTCCAATCTCTTCTTTTTCTTAGTCATTCTTAACCAAATTGCTATATCTTCTTACCATCTACAACTTTCCATCTTCATCTTGTCTTACATATGACACATATTTTCAAAGATTACACAGCCAGTTTGGAACATGGTGAAGGCAAAATAGGCTACAACTTTTCTAGTAATTCTTTTTCAACTGGCAATGAAAAATGATTCCTCCAAATCATTTTGGCAATCTCCCAAACTTAAGAATCTAATGTCATACCACAGCTAAACTTTAAAGAAACTGGTTATCTATAATAATAACTGAATGCTAGGATGGGAAGAGGTTTGACGTTCAAAAAATTGGGAAAACTGCAAATAACTGACATTTGAAAGTTTGATTTTCAGACTTTTTTGAAAATCAAACTGAAAATGTTTAGATACAGGTTCAATCCACTACCCAGATACAGTACTAATGTACTATAGGTTGATCAACCACCCTCTTGTGTATGGGCTTAATAAAAAATTTTTTTAAAAAAATCATAAATAAGAATTTTAAAAAAAAATCAAATAACTGGTAAAAGTGCAAATGACAGATGTATAACAACTGACTAAGACTTATCTGAATGCTAATTAGGTTGGGATATGATGTTAAAGTAACTGAAAAAAATACAAATAACAGACATGGGAATGACTGACTTTCATACTTTTCCAGTGTTAAGTTGGGGCTTGATGCTGCATTAATTAGTAAAATTGCAGATAATGGCCATGCAAATAACAAACTGATTTCCAGTCTTTTCCACTGTTAAATAGGAAGTTTAAATCAGATAACATTATGATATTCAATTTTCAAACTTTTCAAATGTTTTGCAGGACTCAATGTTTGGGTAATCATAAACTACAAACAACAGACATCTCAAAAATAAAATAGTGCAAAGGTCAAATGGAATGGTGCAGGAGTTCATAAATAACTTGAACATAGATCTAAAAATAACTGATGGTGATATATCAATGATACTACTTTCATTATACTCATATATATATAAAAAAAAAAAAAAACTGAATCAGAAGATATACACAAAGACTGATAATGAATAAAAAAATGAAAATTAAATACCAATGATAATTTTGCATTTGTTACATTTTTTACTGTCATGCCTTTAACAGAGCTTTCAGAAGAAAATCATTTTAAAGATAAAAATCTGTCTTTACATCTATTTTAAAAAAAATCATATATATTTAAATATTTGTAGTTTAAATATGAAAAATGTGAACAATTTAAATTTATTAACATATTTAAACACATACTTATATTTAAATATATGAAACTTGATAACTAAGTATAAAGTATTGCTCATGTTTATAAAATAAACAGGCTGTCTAGCACCCCTTTTTCTTCTGGATATATCTATGTTATTTTTATTTATTTCATTTTATTTTTTTTTCCCCACCTTGGATGGAAGTTTGGTGAAAAATTATTTTACATATGCCAGTGGCCTCTCTTCTTTCCTGTTTTCAGTTATATAAAGTGGGTTTTTTTTTTTTCCTTTTCATGGCAAAACATAATAGTGTGTATTGCAAATGAAGCAAGTGCATACATTGAGAGAGAGGAACATAAAGGTAGTTAAAAACAAAGCATGTTAGTAAACACAAAAGCAGAAGATGACAGTAGCTAGAGCACAAGCAGCAAAAACAAGTGTTTATGTTTTAAAAGTATAGCATGTACAATATATGCATAAGAATAAATAATAAAATAATTATACACATAGATAAATATTAAACAGTACAAAATGAACAGAAGATTCATTTTACAATTACTACCATTCAAACTTTACAATAGTTGAATGAAAACAATTAAAAAAACATTCAATAAAAATCATGCTATAATACCATAATTAATCTGTAATATAACAAGGAAATATTGAGCATGTATAAATACTATATATTATTATGCTAATTTGCATTATCTTATTTTACATTACTTTATCATATACTTACAAATTAAAAAACTAATCATAATAAATTAAGTTAAGTTATAGATAAGCTGTTTCAGTGAACAACTTATAAGAAAGTTGACAACTTTTATTAATCAATAGCAAAAGAATGTGGCAGTAATACCATAATGCCATTCAATTACTTGAAATTTCTAACTTAGAGTATAGTATGTCATGACAACTTTGGATATAGTTTGGCTCCAGTTGATGAGACTGACTTCCAGACATTACACTTCTCAAATAAAACTTCTAATGTTCAGATAACAGAAATACAATGCAGATGATGAATATTCTGTCCTATTTTCTTGTATCCAATATAGTGTCTGATCAATTTTGCCTCAAAAACTTTTTTTTAATACAACAGCAATTTATTGCCAACCCTTCACAAAATAACACAAACATGAGCAACAAGCGAAGAGAAAAGAGATCTGAACTCATGCACTCAGGTAAGATAGCACAGAGAAATCCATGTGAAAAAAAAAGAAATCCATGAGACTACCGTATTTATTCTGATATAACTCGCACTTTTCGCCCAAATTTAAAGTTAAAAAAATCGTGGTGCAAGATCTATGTGGGGATTTTTGGAAATTAGTGTTGTTCAGGAAAAAAACTAAATCGACGTTTAGAATTAAATCCTCAGTGTTCATTATAATTGCTCACATTATTTCTATAATGAATGCATTTAAATGTTAATTATCAACGTTATTTATGCGGTCAGTCGCTCACATTCATCATGCGATGTATGTGAATCTTTAGTGACAATTAGCATTGTAGCTAAAGATTCAAATTAGCGAATGACTAATGATAAGTGAAATCTGAGCTCGAAACAGACAGCAATGGTAGACCAGTAGCAACAGCACAGCTATGAAGATGTGCATTGATTGGTGTGATATTAACGAAAGATCACACAACTCGAAAACAAAGGCAAGCTGATGATAGTTGGATTGATATGCTGATTCTCTTCAACCGAATTCCAAAATATCAGCAACTGTCATAACAACATGCACTACCTATTTCTTCAAGTATTTAACTTTTTTTCATGTGTGATGTAGCAAAACTTTTTAATTTCTTTTTTTTTTTTGTAAAGTAAAATCAGGGGTGTGAGATATACACGAGGGCGAGTTATATTCAAGTAAATACGGTATGTTTCAACCATTGCAACTCAGACATGTAGACTGTCTGGCAATCATTGCATATTGATATAGCAGAGGTGATTTCAAAATAAAGAATGATTTTTTGATTATTAGGTGCCTATGAACACTTGTGGCAATGTTTCTGGTATCATATCAGACTGCAAGAATCACCATTATAAGTTTCATTCTAGTTGCTAACCAGAGGACTTTTGCAAGGACTTATTTTTCCAGTTGTTTCTCTAGAGTTAATCTCAAGCATAGGCAAATAAGGCTTTCTTCCTGGAAAATGAGATTTATAACCCCACATCCCAGAAAAACTGACTATGGAACTCAGATTATTTCAAACATTTCAAATGTGTTAGGGTGATCAGATGTCAGCAGCTTTCTGCTGTACTCACATCCTGATACCTTGTAACCCATCACTTGCCATGGGCTCAGCCATTGTTGATAGCTACTGGTGGAGTTGGCAGCATACTCCCTTTGGGAGAATAAAAGGTGCTAATAATTTTTTAAAATCATTATTACTTTTGACTTCTTATTAATTATCATTATTTTCAAGCCTGAAATTTACTTTTCTTTGTTCCCTTTTTGCTTTTTTAAGTAATTTTGTAGTATGCTTATATACATATTAAGTTCGTATTGAATAATATTCAATGTAAAATTAATATTACGATAAATAAATGACTAACTTTTTAGATAAAAAAATCCCTTAATAGCAAAAATGCTGAGAAAGAGAAGAAATAAACGGGAATTTTTTAATATCAGCAGGCAAGGCAAAACTTGTTACAAAACCACCGTTCTATACAGTTTCTCATAAAATGTGTTATCAAATATTATATAGTTATTGTCTCCCCCACTTCTTTTTCAGATCACTAAGTCCAAATGTGTCTTGCCCAATGTTATTAATGAAATCCGTGTCCTGCTTTTTGTTATTATGGCAAATTTCACTGAATACAAAAACTTCTACTGCCAGCCTGGTTGGCTGAGTGATTAGAGTATCCACACTCCAGACCAAAAGCTGAGGGTTCAAATCCTGCAATGGGCATGGATGTTGTGAAAATACTAGTGGTGGTAGTAGATAGCGTTGGTGTAGTTGTTGTTCGTTGTAGATGGTGGATTGAGTGGTGGAGGTAGAGTTGTAGAGCAGGTGCCCATCCTCGACAAGTCTTTAAACTCCCTGGATGTGTCATGTAATAATAATGTTTTACTCCCAATACAAATTAATGTGACCTCTCTAACCTAGACTGATTTGGAGGAAAATTGCAGATAGGAACTCGACAAGTCTTTGGACTCCCTGCAGGTGTCATGTAATAATAATAATGTTTTACTCCCAAGACAAAATTAATGTGGCCATCTATAATCTATCTAACATACTTGAAAGATTAACTACACAGTTTCTCCTAATGCCAACGATTTTTTCTAGCCACATAAAGAATTTAATGACTTATTTAGTGATCTGGAAATTTTAATGGAGGAATCTTGTCCTTTGGTGAAGAGAAAAATGTCAAGACTTTCCTGACAGGATGAAATGACATGTAGATATTCATCATCATCATATTCCTGCCATGTACTCTCAAGGGGTGTACAGGATATGATAGTACCACATGAAAAATTTACAACATCACTAACTTCCTATCTACAATTTTCCTCCAAATCAGTCTGTAACTTGTCAAGACTCCCACATTATCAGATCTTATATTTCTATGTTCTAAGGCACTTTTTACTGTATCAATCCATCTATATCTTGGTCTTCCTCTGGGTCGTTTTCCTGCCAAACTGGCAGAGAACACTTGTAATGCTAATCTTTCCTCGCCCATTCTGTTTAAGTGACCATACCACCTGAGATTAGCTCTGCTAACGCATTCCTGGATGCTGACAATGTCAAGTTCTTTCCTAATATCCTCGTTTTTAATATGATATCGCCATTAATGCCATCTGTTCGTGACCTTAATCTTTCTCAGGACTGTCATATTTGCTGTCTCCAGTCTTTGGTCAAGTGTTTTACTTCTGACCCAGCTCTCAGATCCATAAGTTAAAACAGGTTTGAACACTGTCTTGTATACAGCTAATTTAGTGTTCTGACTAATTTCTCTCTTATTCCATATGAATTTATTCAATTGACTTCCTACCATGCCAGCTTCATTGATTCTGTTGTCTATTTCCATATTTAATTTACCATCTTCACCAAAAATCGTCCCTAAGTAGCTGAAATGTTTTATTTGTTCCACAGGTTCTCTATTCACAATGCAGTTGACATTTTTAAAGCTTCTGAATATTTTCATTGCTTTTTATTGCTGACATTCATGATCATATGTATTACAACAGTTATTCAATTTAATCATGGAATCTTACAGACTTGTAGTGGATTTATTTAGAAGTATAACATCATCCACATAAAGCAAAGAGCTGACGTTAATATCCCCAATTTTGATATCAGTTTTAATACCACTTTCCTTCATAATGTGATCCATATAGATAATAATAAATAATAGAGGGGATAATGTACATCATTGTCTCACACCAGATTTAACATCAAACCATCTTCCTGTACTTCCTTCAATTCTAACTGCTGACTCACAACTCAAATAAAGACTAAGAATTGCTTGATATAATGCCCCATTGACACCATATAACCGTAGTGTTACGAATCGCTTCTCTCTTGGCACCTTCTCATATGCCTTTTCCAGATCGACAAAACTTGAATACAGATCTTTGTTATATTCCCATGATTTCTCAACTATCTGTCATAAAGCGAAGATCTGATCCTGACAGCCTCTATTTAGCCTGAATCCAACTCGTTCTTACCCAAGCTTTTCTTCTACAATTCTTCCCAACTGTTTCTAAAGTATACTTGCATAAATTTTACCATGACCACTCAGTAGGGAAATACCTCTGTTATTTTCACATTCAGTTTTATTTCCCTTTTTAAATATGGGTACTATGAGAGCTCTACTCCAATCATCGGGAATTCGTCCCTCTGTCCAGGCCTTCTGAACTATGCAGTGCAGCCACTGTAAGACTTTTATACCTCCATACTTCAGCATTTCTGGTTGAATATCATCTACTCCTGCTGCCTTTCCGCATTTCAAACCTTTGATGGCTTTTTTTCCTACTTCAAGTATGGATATGTATTGCTGACTGTATGCCAGACGAGTGTTTTTTATCACTGTGCTATCAATGCTTGTTTCATTTAGCAATTTTTTGAAGTAATTACTCCATACTTCAAGGATACCTTTTTCTCCTGTTTTCATGTCACCTTTATCATCTCTAATTCCTTTTATAACACTCTTTCCTCAATTTCTGAGCTTCTTCAACAATCTCCAGAATATCTTGGCACCATCTTGATATTTATTTTCTATGTTCTTACCAAAGTTTTCCCATAACTTTTGTTAACTAGTTTAACATTGTGTTTAGCTTTCTTACATTTTTCTCTGTATTCTCTAAGAACACAAGCTGACTTCTTTGCCAGGAACATTTGGTATGCTTTCTTCTTTTCCATCACTGCCTCTAACTTCCTGTGTCCACCATGGAGTTCTGATTTTTCCTATCCTTGAAGACACCACATGCCCCTCTGGCTGAATCAATCAGGGTTTTCTTCAAGGCTTGCCAATGAATCTCCAAGGTTTGGTTCCTGTTCTCAAACTCTTTCATTTTTTCTTCAATAATCTTTGTGTATTTTAGTCTACAGTTCACATTCTGAGAGCTGCTCAACTTCTATTCACTTTAAAACTTTCTTACATGTTATTATTTTGAATATGAAATTCAATTTTATCCTGCTGAAGACTAAATAGTGATCACTTACAATTTCAAATCCTCTGTACACTCTGGTGTCCTGCACCAGGGAGAAAACATCACTATCGAAAATAATATAGTCAATGAGACTTTTCTTATTCCTTGCCTCTTCTCTCCATGTGAATTTGTGCACATTTTTATGTTGGAACATGGTGTTAGTAATAACCAGTCCATGTCCTGAGCAGAAATCCAACAGATATTTGCCATTATTATTAGCTTTGCTCTTTTCTCCAAATTTTCCCAAAACATTTTTGTATGTCTGGCAATCACTTCCTTCTCTGATTTTTAGATCTCCAACAAGGACCAACTTTTCCTTTTACACTGTGTCAGATGCTTTCTCTAAATCCTCAAAAAATTCCTCCACTTCTACCTTAGTAGAACCTTCTGTGGGACCATAGGCACAAATAAGTCTCACTGTCCATTTCCCCATTCTCGTATTTGACCACATCACTTGAGACTGCCTGCCATTCAAGAAGATTAGCTTCGTATTTAGTGTTGAATACTATGGCTACTCCTTTTCCTTAATTGTCATTGCCTGAATATAACATTTTGTATTTATTGCTCAGAAACATCTCACCAGTTTTTGTCTTTTTTGTTTCAGTCTCCCCTATTATGTCGATCTGGTACTTATCTAATTCCTCAGCTAGCTCCATTTCTTTGCCATTCAGGCTTCTTATGTTGATAGTACTGATCTTTAATTCTGGTGATGTTGAGTTGGGGGTGTGTTTTCAGATTTGTTCCAGTAGCTGACTTTTTGCTATTTGCTCTGGTTCCCTGGCAAAAACAACGGGGGCCTTGTTTAACCTGGCGATGACCCAGCTGGCGTGAAATTCTGTCATGCTGTACCATCATTTTGTATTTTGGTTTAAGCCAATAAGAATACAATTTGGTTGACTAAATCACAAATTGCCAGTCCATCCTCATTCGTTCAGTATCCAGGTAGATACCTAACAGGGTACACCCACAAGAAGGTGAGGTTTGGACATTAGGTCAGAAGTCCTGGTCGGTTCTCTGCATTCCTTTAAAGGCTATGTGGAGGTCTCCTCTTAGTTATACAATTCAATTCAATACAGCTTTGACCCTTAAGCACCCCATGCAGAAACTCATAGGCTTATAATTTTTTGTAATCTATTCAGGTAGTCTTTAACATAGGAATGAGTAATTTCTTCTTGGGTGGAAAAGTAAGGAACACTATAACTGTTGAAAACTTTCTTAATAAAGACTCCACTAAATCCATTTGTTCAAGACAGTTGATTTGCTGTAATGCAATTCTTCATGCAATAAGTAATTTGAAGAACACAAAGCATGAGAACTATGTATTAAGGTCTAAATAGTCCTAATTTTTCTGTTATCGGGATGATGATGTGACTTCGCATGACATAGCAGCCTGTATGAATTCTCATACAAAATGCAGAAAATCTAATACCACAAGCACACGCACTCCAGTGGAATAAGACAAAAATCCTACATAAAAGCAGATTCCTTATGGAATGCCTTTATAAAGAAATTTGTAAAACATTACTACATTGTCCAAACTTAAATAGATTTGATGGTCTACATTTATCTCCCTTTTCAATTTAGGAATTGGTTGACCATTTGTTAATGTGCTAGAGCTATTGAGACATTTTAGAATGTTTCTGTTAATTGTATATTATACTGTTCCATTTTTGAGCTGCGCTGTAGATGCCTAAAATACAGAGGTGAAAAATTGGGGATTAAAAGTATTTATTATATTAACTGTTCTTTAATTTCTAGTATTATGCTACTTATGAGATAGATTCCAAAAGTTTCTGGCTTGACATAGAAAATTTGCACTAATTTTAAAAGGCCGTACATTACAGATAGCACCATCTATGGGGAGCTTAGTGTACCAGTTTCAACTCTCTACCTGTGTCATTCAGCTGGAGGCACTCGTTTGACTAACACGCAGCATGCTAAGTGGCTGTAATGTTAAAAATTGAGTAGTGCACTGTGATAGTTTTTCACCAAAGAAGGGCTTTCTCCAAGTGCTATCCAAAAAAGTGATTAGATGGTGTTTATGGGGAAGCTTCTTCATATTCCACTATGAAGAAATGGATTAAACAGTTTCACCTAGGAAGAGAGCATCGAAGATGATCCTTGTGATGGTCAAAGTGGAAGCCTGCGGAAGTGATGACTGAGGAAAATGTGTCTCTCTCTTGTTGAGGAACTGCTCAATGACAGACGGCTGAAGCTCAAAGAAATCTCAGCAAGGTTGGGGCTTTCTATAACAAATGTCTTTTGCATCATTCATGAGAAACTTCACATGACGAAAGTGAGTGCAAGATTAATGCCCAGACTCTCTTCAATTCAGAAGGAGCACGTGACCTGTTCCTGCAAGTTTTTAGAGTTTTGCTGGAATCCACTGTCACTGGAGATGAAACCATGTCCCTTTATTATGATCCTCTTTCCAAAAGAGAATCCATGGAGTAATGCAAACCAAGCGAAGCACCGGCGAGAAAAGCCAAGGTCACACAGTCTACTAAGAAGATTATGGCAACAATCTTTTGGGATTGTGGGGGAATTCTCTTGATTAACTTAAAGGAAAGGAATACCATTATGCTTCACTTAGGCACAAATTGCTTGATGCCATAAAGGAGAAGAGATGAAGAATGCTGAGTCGTGATGTTCGCATGCTTTATGACAATGCTCTAATCCATATTATGGCTATTGTTGAGAATGCTGCAGTGAAGGACTGTGGCTTCAAGGAGATTGAACACCTATCCTATAGCCCAGAGTGACTACCTGTTCTTGAAACTGAAGAACTTTGAGAAACTTGAGATCTTTGAGGAAGAACATTTTCAGATGACAAGTAAAAAATGCAGTTTTAGGCCATTTTTCAAGGGCCTAGAAATGTAAGTAACAGTTGATTTCTTTCTATAAATGGAACCTTATAGCCGGAAACTTATGGAACCACCTTCACTGGAGATTGTTCCATAAGCACATTACACTTTTCTCAAATTGACATGAATAATCATTCGATGTTAAGCTTCTTTCTTTTGATCATTCATTCATTCATTCATGGTACTAAGAGAGTACTCTATAAGTACTATAAGTTCCAAATGAAATGCATGTGTAATCCATAATCTGAGTTTAAAATTTCCACATTATAACTACTGAAATTCTATATTTCAGCTTAACACTGCTGAAAAATCCTAATAAAATTCAACTGTTATGGAAAGAATCTGAACACAGGTCTCTTTTACAAGCAAGTAATATATGGAGTAACAGTAATGCTAAGAGTTAAGTAAAATTAACTCTTAGCATTAACCATGCAATATATATACTTGAATCCAGTGAACCACTCATGCAGTTTTTTTTTTTTTTTTTTTTTTGGGGGGGGGGGGGGGGGGTAAAAATATTTCTGGTCCATATGCTGCTCCCAAAATGCACGTTTGGTTGCTCTAGCCAATACAGTAACGAGGGTATGAAGCGCCTGTGGCAAGTGTCTAACTTGTGTCCCCCCAACCCAAAAATAAAAAAAAATTTGAAAAATTTAAATGTAACAAGTTAAATTTTACTAAATGCAATATCTTACTATTAACCCCATCAAAATGAGTTGCAGTGTGTGTTGTAGAATTTGTGTGTCTAAAGCGGCATATTTCCGAAATTTAAAAATACAATATAAAATAGCAAACTTTCATATCTATTTATTTATTTTTATTTTTTATGTTTTACGCCCATGGCTGGCACCACTTTCACCATGCCCTCATTACGGCACTGGCTTTAGCACCTCTTTGAATCTAGGGTCTTCCTTAATCATTCTCTAATCCAGGTCCCAAATGCTTTGGAATAGTTTCTTGCACTCAGGCTATTTTAGATGATCCACTCTATTCTTCAATATTCATGACCATAAAATACTGCCACCTCCATATGAGACTAGTAGCTCACAATTAGTTGAAAAAGGTTCTTTTATTTCAAATAAATGTTCTCTATATCAATAATTATACTGAATCCAGGTCTCTCCCAAAGAAAGAGAGCATGCTCCACTGGTCTTCTGACTGGACTATGGAGGTGCGATCTAAGTCTTATTTTGCTGTATTCTTTTACAACCACCAAACTCTTAGTTCAAAATCTGTCATTTAAACAATAGCGTTAAAGACTTCAAATGTTTTCTTGAAGAACTAAAACAGGTTGCAGCTAGAAAAGTGGACAATGCATTTTGAGTTTAAGTCCTTCCACAGCAACATGCCATGAGAGGTCTACTTATCTTGCATTAACCATCGATGTTTCTTTGAATCATAGAAATCACAACACATGCATCAAATCTTGTAAATACACAGATGAGATGAATTATACCTTAAGATTCTGTTTACTTGAGAATGCCACTACTTAGCACATTTTCAACATATGGAAGGGAACTAATTTTTTCTGTGATATTTCTATAGTCTAGAAGCAGGTTTCTTTCAAGGAAGATACTTTTTAGCCATTTATTCCCATCCATTTAATTTAAAAGTGAAATAAAGAATTGCATCATCATTTTTTTAAAGCTGCATAACACAGCCTTCCAAAAAACATTCTGCACATGTCCCATAACATTAAATAAAGAACTACAGAAATCATATTATAGCATTCTTTCACTTATAAATTTGGTGATAATGTTTAAAAGAAATTAGAAAATTAAGCAGGTTTAACATTAAGATATATTTATCATTACTAATTCTCCTAAATACTTTTTTTTTTTAATTTTACAAGAAGCAAAGTAAAACTAAACCATGATCAATACAATACTAATCATTTCAGTATAATTATACATATCTGAAGGTTTTATGATTTTTTTTAAGACCCATAACAGAAATGATTACACTAAATTATTCAAATGCCATGTGAATAAGAAATAAGGTAAAATTATAGAATCAATTTTATCTTCATAATAATTTTTTCCATTTTATTTTTGTCAAAAATAAAGTGTTAGCTATTATTCAAACAACAGCCACGTATAACAAGCATCTTGCAATCTTGCTTTATTGCTAAACATCACTGTGTGGCTCTTGAGTTATACACAAATATGTAAATTAATACTAAGAGCAGAAAATTCAAAAATTCGGATATGAATTTCAGTCATTTTGGGAGCAAATTATTAAATATATTAAATAACAATATAAGGGGGTGCTTAAGGTTCAAAGCTATATAGAGGAGACCTCCACAGAGCCTAGCTCTTCTGACCTTATATCCAATCCTCACCTTCCCATGGTGCACCCTGTTTGATATCTACCTGGATACTGAACGAATGAGGATGGGCTGGCAATTTGGGATTTAGCCGACCAAATTGCATTCTTATTGGCTTAAACCAAAATACAAAATGATGGTACAACATGACAAAATTTCATGCCGGTTGGGACGTTGCAGGGTTAAACAAGGCCCCCATTGTTTTCACCACTGGGACAAACAGCAAAAAGTCAGGTACTGGAACAAATCTAAAAACACACGCCAACTCAACATCACCAGGGTTAAAGATAGGTAGTATCAACATAAAAAGCCTGAATGCAAAGAAATGAATAGATGAGGAATTAGATAAGTACCAGATTGACATAATAGGGGTGAATGTAAAAAACATTTCTGAGCAATAAAAACAAAATGTTATATTCAGGCAATTACAATCAAGGAAAAGAAGGAGTAGCCATAGTATTCAACACTAAATACGAGGCTAATCTTCTTGAAAGGCAGGCAGTCTTAACTAGGGAGATGCGGGCAAATATCAGAATCGGGAAATGGACAATGAGACTTATTTGTGTCTATGGTCCCACAGAAGGTTCTACTAAGGTGGAAGTGGAGGAATTTTTTTGAGGCTTTAGAGAAAGCAACTGACACAATGAAAAAGGAAAAGTTGGTCCTTGTTCAGGATCTAAATAGCAGAGTAGGAAATGATTGTCAGACATACAAAAATATTTTGGGAAAATTTGAAGAAAAGAGCAAAGCTAATAATAATGGCAAATACCTGTTGGATTTCTGCTCAGGATATGGACTGGTTATTACTAACACCATGTTCAACATAAAAATGTGCACAAATTCACATGGAGAGAAGAGGCAAGGAATAAGAAAAGTCTCATTGACTATATTATTTTCGATAGTGATGTTTTTCTCCCTGGTGCAGGTCGGAAGAGTGCACAGAGGATTTGAAATTGTAAGTGATCACTATTTAGTCTTCAGCAGGATAAAATTGAATTTCATATTGAAAAGAATAACATGTAAAAAAAGTTTTAAAGCGAATAAAAATTGAGCAGCTCTCAGATGTGAACTGTAGACTAAAATACACAAAGATTACTGAAGAAAAAATGAAAGAGTTTGAGAACAGGAACCAAACTTGGAGATTCAGGGCAAGCCTTGAAGAAAACACTGATTGATTCAGCCAGAGAGGCATGTGGTGAGATTGTCTGCAAGGAAAGAAAAATCAGAACTCAGAACTCTTTAACTTCCTGTCTCCTGGTGGACACAGAAAGTTAAAGAGGCAGTGAAGGAAAAGAAGAAAGTATACCAAAAGTTTCCTGGCAAATAAGTCAGCTTGTGCTCTTAGAGAATACAGAGAAAAATGTAAGAAAGCTAAAAAGTGTGTAAAAACTAGCTAAACAAAAGTCATGGGAGGACTCTGGCAAGAACATAGAAAATAAATATCAAGAAGGTGGCAAAATATTCTGAGGTTGTTGAAGAAGCTTAGAAATGGAGGAAAGAGTGTTGTATAAGATAAAGGGCATGAAAACAGGAGAGAAAAAGATATCCTTCAAGTATGGATTCTTTACTTCGAAAAATTGCTAAATGAAACAAGAGGCGATAGCACAGTGGTAAAAAACACTCAACTGGCATACAGTCAGGAATACATATCCATACTTGAAGTAGAAAATGAGACCAAAGGCTTGAAATGTGGAAAGGCAGCAGGAGTAGATGATAAGTCGACCAGAAATGCTGAAGTATGGTGGTATAAAAAGTCTTACAGTGGCTGCACTGCATAGTTCAGAATGCCTGGGACAGAGGATGAATTCCCAATGATTGGAGTAGAGCTCTCTCATAGTACCCATATATAAAAAGGGAAATAAAACTGAATGTGAGAATTACAGAGGTATATCCCTATTAAGTGTTCCTGGTAAGATATATGCAAGTATACTTGAGAAACGGTTGAGAAGAATTGTGGAAGAAAAGCTTGGTGAAGAACAAGCTGGATTCAGGCCAAATAGAGGCTGTCAAGATCAGATCTTCACTTTACAACAAATAGTTGAGAAAGCATGGGAATATAACAGGATCTATATTTGAGTTTTGTAGATCTGGAAAAGGCATATGCCAAGAAGGAAACTATTCAATATGCTACAGTTATATGGTGTCGAATGCGGCATTATATCAAGCAATACTTAGTCTTTATTTGAGTTGTGAGTCAGCAGTTAGAATTGAAGGAAGTACAGAAAAATGGTTTGATGTTAAATTTGGTGTCAGACAAGGATGTACATTATCTGCTCTATTATTCATTATCTATATGGATCACATTATGAAGGAAAGTGGTATTAAACATGATATCAAAATTGGAGATGTTAATGTCAGCTCTTTGCTTTATGTGGACGATGTAGTACTTATCAATCAATCCACTACCAGTCTGCAAGATTCCTTGACTAAATTGAATAACTGTTGTAATAGATATGGTATGAAGGGTCAGCAATAAAAAGACAAAGACAAGGAAAATAGGCAGAATCGTTGAAAATGTCAACGTGTGGTTGTGAACGGAGAACCTGTGGAACAAGTAAAACATTTCAGCTACTTAAGCACGATTTTTAGTGAAGATGGAAAATTAAATATGGAAATAGACAACAGAATTAACAAAGCTGGTTTGGTAGGAAGTCAATTGAACAAATTCATATGGAATAAGAGAGAAATTAGTCAGAACACTAAATTAACTGCATACAAGACAGTGTTCAAACTAGTTTTAAACTATGGATCCGAGAACTGGGTCAGAGTAAAACACTTGACCAAAGACTAGAGACCACAGATATGAGAGTCCTCAGAAAGATTAGAGGCATGAACAGATGGCATCAATGGCAATATCATATTAAAAACGAGGATATTAGGAAAGAACTTGACATTGTCAGCATCCAGGAATTGCGTTAGCAGAGCTAATCTCAGGTGGTATGGTCACTTAAATAGAATGGTAAAGGAAAGGATTATCATTACACGTGTCTCTTCCAGGTTGGCAGGAAAACGACCCAGAGGAAGACCAAGATATACGTGGATTGGTACTGTACAAAGTGCCTTAGACAATAGAAATATAAGATCTGATAATGTTGGAGTCTTGACAAGTTACAGACTGATTTGGAGGAAAATTGTAGATAGGAGAAGTTAGTAATGATGTAAATTTTTCATGTAGTACTACTATCATATCCTGTACACCCCCTTGAAGGTACATGGCAGGAATTTGATGATGATGATGAAATAAAAATTTCTATTTAATTGGAAAATTTAATTCTTCTAATGCATTTTCATTCCATGAAAGGAGTAGGTGGCATTCTTTCACCCTTAACTTTCTGGAAATCAGTAGATGGCAAATGACTGACTCACTATCACCAAGGTTGAGTGCATTCCCAAAGCCTATTAGATAAGAGATATAGGAAACTTTCCTAATCCTAACTAGTATTAATTTGTGTATTTTACAGCTGATTTTCCTGAGTTGTAACGTTAATAAAATTAGTTTATTCTCAGAGAAAAATATCTACTTGCTTGTAATATGATCAACCATGGCAGATCGGCTGGAGAAATAACTTAAAAAGAAAAAGAAAAAAAGTTCTAGTTGGTGACCAGAACTGAACTTATAATGGTCTTTTTTCTCCAAACTTAAAATCATGAAAATTACTATGAGGATGTGTGGACCTAAGTGGATGTAGTACATATTTAAGCAATGTTTATTTTTCAAAATGAAGGTTTGGAAAGTCTAAATTGGTAGTCTAAAGTAGAAACTCTTAAGAAAGTCTAAAGCAGGTTTGTCCACGTGGTTGAGAACTTGAATAATAAATGCACTTTTAGAACACATTTTTCATAAATGATCTGATCATCTTATGAATGATGACATGGAGTCCTAAACAACTCACCCAATGCATTATGATATTTATTATGGGTTGAATTTAATTTTTTAAGTGTTTCAAATCACGATGCTATCAAACCATTTTAGGACAAGATATGTACTACACCAAGCAATGAAAGTCATCTATTGCCCAAATTTACACCTAAATTTTTGATAGTTAAATAAAGCCCTTGCACACTATAATCTGTTAGTATTCTATTAATTCATAATACTCCAGATAATGCACTTTTGGTTTATGATTAGTTTATTTAAAATGCTTCCAATTCATGTTGAAAGTTTGTCCACCAAGAAATTATATTCTTGGTTTAATCCTTTATCCAAGTTTTTCACACACAAACTTTATTTGTAAGCAAATAAAGTTTATGTGTGAAGTAACTTCACGACTGGGCAACTTGCATACAGAGGCTAATGACTTCACATCACTTGCCTTAGTATCCCATAATACAAAGTAAGTATCCTTATGGACATGTATAATGCTATGCATTATGAGAAAGGTTACCCGTATATGATTTCAACCTTTATTGAGGTATCATCAGTGGGAGCCAGACCCAGAAGTGATACCAAAGTTGAGTTGAAGTAATGCAGAAGTCATATTTCCATACACAAGCAGTCAAAAGGTGTCACACCTTATTACTAAAATACTCTGGATTAGAGATAGATGTTGAAAATTTTTCCATTTGGTTATACTATAAATTAAAGATGACAAGAAATTATATTCTTGGTTTAAACCTTTACCCAAGTGTAAGCAAACTCATAATGCATAGCATTATACATGTCCATAAGGATATGTGCTTTGTATTATGGGATACTAAGAAAGTGACGTGAAGTCATTAGTCTCTATATACGAGTTGCCCAATCATGAAGTTACTTCATGCAGACACTTTGTTTGCTTACACTTGGATAAAGGATTAAATGAAGAATATAACTTCTTGACAACTGTAATTTATAGTATAATTAAGTGGAAAAACTTTCAACATCTATCTCTAATTCCAAGTATTTTAGTAATAAGATGTGACACCTTTTGTTTACTTGTATATGGAAATATGACTTCTGCATTACTTCAAATTTGACATCACTTCTGGGTCTGGGGCCCACTGTTGATAGTTTGAATTTTGGCAAGAGAAGCACTTTGGTTTTCTTTCATTTGTTTTTCACTTTCATTTTATTTTAATGGTGTTAGTGATGGTTTCACTCCCAATAGCACTGTTTTTTTTTTTTTTAAAGTAAATATTAATATTGATGCTAATGCAGTTAATATCTGCATTACAGGATTCCTTTTGCTAGCATCACGGGATAATTTAATTCTCAGTTCTCCCCCCCCCCCCCCCCCCCACAATCAAATGCAGAGGTTTTAGTCTTTACCAATTCCTCCAAGGGTTCAGACTCCAGGAATTGAAATTTCAGGATATGATGAAGCGAGATGATTCTTGTAGATAACCTTATATGTTGGTTCGACATACTTCTAATTTTTTTGGAAATGACAATGCAAACTAAATTATTAATTATAAAAATCTTCAGGGATCACAAAACAATGATATGTGCACACAGGCACGCACGCTATGCAAATGAGGCCTGAAAGGCAAATGAAGTCAGCTAGAATCCTAAAGGTGCCTCTTAGCGGACTGATGATCTTAGAATGTAAGCTTCCCAAATTTGGGGAAGTCTCATGCACCCAAATTTGTTGAGGTTTGGGAAGTTTTTCAGGGCTGAGGTTGATTCAAGAAATAATCTGTCATGCTTGTACTTGCTACAGTGTAATAAAGTGGCCTTCTTCCAGCATATTCTGTGGTGGGTAAAACTGGATGTAATCCTTGTGTTTGGATATCCTGGTAATGGTTGTCCTGACTGTTTGGCTGTAGTATGACAGTTTGTTTGTAACTGCAAGGGACCTGGTCTACTCCAGTTAGGCATAGGGAAAGTGGATGGTCTTTGGTGGAGCAGATAAGAGATGCCGATTCTCATGTTGTTTGTAACTAGTTGTGAGGTCATATTTTCTAATGATTTTTGTTAGTTTTTTGGATGTACCCCAGATATATGGAACAGTGATAGATTTAGAATAATCTCTGCTATGAAGGTGAGGGGGATTAAGTGGTTTTAATATTTTTTTGATTTTTTGGGGATTGTAACCATTGGCTGAGAAGGTTTTAAGGATATAGTGAAGTTCAGTAATTAGGGCATTGTTATCTAAGCTGATTAATTTTGCCCTGTTATATAAGGTTTTTATAATCCTATACTGTTGGGAGAGGGGGGGGGAAGTGACTGCTGGTGAATGTATCTACCAATATGTGTAAGTTTTCTGTAAACAGAGAAAGCCAGGGATCCATCTGGCTGGCGTGTAATCAGTGTCTAGGAAAGGGAGACTTGTTGTTTACCTTTTCAAAGGGTAAACTGAATCCTGGAGTGTTCATTGTTTAAGTGTGTTGTGAAATTATGGAGTGTATCCAGGTCATGCAGCCAAATGATGAACACATCGTCCATATAGTGTAGTCAAACAGTAGGTTTATGTAGAGGAGAGTTTAAGGTCTCCATAAAGAAGTTGGCCAGGAGTGAAGAGAATGGGGAACCCACAGCTGTCCCCCTCTATCTGTTTGTAGAATTTTCCTTGCCAAACAAAACAGCCTAAGTTCATGGTGAACTGAAATAGGGCTAAGATATCAAAGGAAATTTGGCTTGGTATCTTTGAGTGGGACATTGGTATAACAGGTCCCTTGCAGGTGCAAACTGCCCTACTACGACCAAACAGGCAGGACAGCCAATATCAGAATATCCGAACACAAGGACTACATCTGGTTCCACCAATAAAGCCAATCAGGACACCCACCACAGAATACACTTCCCAAATATCAACAAATTTACATTCTAAGATCGTCAGCCCAATGGCTAAGATAACCCAATTAGCCCACTAGGACCGATTTCAGTTGACTTTCTTCAGCCTCATTTGCTTAATGCAAGTGCCTGCATGCACATATCATTTTTTGTGATCCCTGAAGATGGCAATGTAACAATGCTGAAATAGAGGTAGTTATTAAAGTTTTTATAATTAATAATTTAGTTTATGTTGAAATTTCCTAAAAAATTAGAAGTATATTTAAAAGAGATAGTTGGTGCTAGTAAGATTTATTCTTTCAGACCGTATGATGGAGGGAAATATTTAATTGCAGTTAAAGATATGGAAACAAGAGACAAACTATTACTTTTGAAGGCAGCACATTTATTCCTATAATAGTGGGAAGTAAGGTTAAGATAGTAAAAATTGCAAGATTTCCAATGGAATATATAGAAAACAGTAATGAAATTCTTATACAGACATTCTTAAAATGGAGTAAAATTAGTAATATATGAAAAGGTTTATCAGGTGAAGATCCAAACTAGTTTTCTGGTGATGCCACCTTCACAATGGATATGAAGATGCCTGTACCAAATTTTATCAACATCAGTACAACCTGAGTTATGGTAAACTATCCCGGAGTACAGAGGCAGTGCCTACATTGTGGTTCATACGATCACTTGGGTGGCAACAGCTCCAAATACTAAATGTTTCAACTTCATGGAGATTGGACATATCACTAATCAGTGTCTTAAACCGTGTTAGAAATGAGAAAATGAACATCGTGTTAACACCTGTCCTTTCAGAACTTTCACTGAAAGAGTGGGAGCACTGGTAGAGCCAAACACCGTATATATCAGAGGCAATAAAGAAGAATTCCTGGACCTTCCAATTACGTCTAGTAAAGACAGAACTTTTAAACAAACTACACTTGGTAAAATCACAAAAAGTGTACAACCAAATCAACCAGAAATTAGCCTCAAAATTCCAGAACTGCAGGAACCACTTTCCCAGTCAAATATGGATGGAACAGCATCAGTTGAAATTACCAATAATGAACCTAGTATAACAACTGAACAGATACAAGACAAAATGCAAACACATGAAACTATTCTACAAGGAGAAACTGGAGAAGAAATAGAAAAGCAAATAAGACAACTGAAAGAACTAAATATGCAGACAAGATCATCATAAAGGAGAAATGAATGAATAAAAAAAATTGATAAACAAAAAAAATTAAAAGATGTGTTAAAAAAAGGAACCACATCTAAAAGAAAAAGAAATAATAAAAAATGTAGAGATGGAAAAGGTTGTAGATCATCAAATGAAGACTCTTGAAGCTCTGAAGAGTTTATGGCCTATGAAAAACCATCTAATGCCAATAAAGGGAAAGCAAGAGATACAATTAAAGAAAAAATAATAAAGTTTACTAACTCAAAGTTTTCTCAGTACAATTATCATCTACATGAAAAGAAAATAACTAGCTTCCAAATCAAGAACAATAGGCATGAAATTCCAATAATAGAAAGCAACTGTAAAATGGAAAATAGTTTACAAGAAGCAGGCTACACAATTGCTCCTTCACAGATTGAACAATTGCTCCTTCACAGATTGAAGACCTCATCAGGTTCATCCAAAATCTAGAAGTTAAAGACTTACCAGTGACATTTCACTAATCACAACAACACTTTCTGCGATTATGAGAATGTATGAGAATTCCACAGGTAAATTAAACGAACTATATGGAAATTTAAGCTATGCCATAATATCAGGTTTATGTTTCTCGAAGAAACATACTTCTGCAAATATAAAGATATAAAAACTTTATATCTTTATATGGATAACAGACAGATGTCCACTTTTTTCTTAATGGAGCTTTGGAAGATTTAACAGGACTGGAGTAATAAGGTTTTTTAATGTTTATGCTCCATCCAATGGAACAGTTGGACAAAAATTCTTCCAGGAATTGGAGCCATATTTATATGGTGCCCACTACATCAAAGCAGCTGAAGACTGGAATTGTATTGAAAATCCCACATTAGACAAAATAGGAGGACACACCAGGAGTGGAAAAGTGGGATATGCTCAGTTAAAAATATTTCTCTACAATGCTCAACTTGAAGACATATGAAGGATTTGCAATCCTAATCTTCAGGCTTACACATGAATCAAAGTATTGGTACCCGTCTTGATCAAATTTAAGTCTCTTCTTCCCTTATAGATAGGATAATTCAGATAAAACATCATGACATCAACATGTCAGATCATAATCCAGTTCTACTTAAATTTCACTGCATGGAACAAGTAGAGATCAGTTCTGGACAATGGAGACTTCCACCAAATCTTCCATTGATCTCCATCCGTTGATGGAGATGATTGGTAGTAGAGCTTCAGTGTAGTGGTGGAGATAGTTGTATAATAGGTGTCCTCCCACGGTGAGTCTTCGGACTCCTTGGAGGTGTCACGAATAATAATAATAATCTTTTCAACCAAATTCCAGACCCCAATGTTCAAATTGGAATAATGTTACCTGGAAATGAGATATGTGGTTAAAATTCAAACAAGCAATAAAATATAATATGATTGAATATGGAAAGGAACAAGCTTTCCTCGAAAGAAAAAAGTTGAAAGACCTGTATAAAGGAGAGAAGCTGGTTTGTAGCAAAGCAATGGTACATAATGTAGCAACAACATTAGAAACATTAATAGAGATAGAGGTGGAAAGGCAAAAACAAGTAGAAGAAAGAAAGAAATTTTAAAACAAGAAGAAAGCTGCACTTAGCAGATAGCCCTTAAGCTGCATTCTGCAATAGACAATTCAATAAATTCCACAAAGAAAGGGCTATCACTCAAATCTGTGTTGATGGAGAAGACATGTCCATCACTCAAGACATTCTTGACTCCTTTCAAAAACATTACAAAAATCTGTTTGAAAAAAACAATAGCACAATGAGAAATTATAACTCTTGGAACATTAAGGTTTTCTTGTTCATATCCAAGATGCACTTGACAGACCCATTACACCATCTGAAGTTACCACATCCTATAAAGAATGCCAGACAAGAAAATCCCCAGGACCTGATGTTCTAGGGATAGAACTTGACTATGAGGCCTGAGATTTTATTCTTCCCATTCTAGTTATACTATTTAATTATTTTCTCTAGCCAGGAGACATACCAAGTGAATTCGTAGCAAGCCATACTGTCCTCATTCCAAAACCTAATAGAGAACATACCTTAATCAGCAGCTGGAGACCTATTTCTCTATCTAATACTGACTACAAAATATTTTTCTGTATTATCAAAACAGGCTCAAAGTAGGAATGTGATATATAATTAAAAGAACACAGGTGTGTGGAGTTCCAGGCCGAATCTGTCTCTGCTACGCAATCTGCTCCACTTAGTTAATCTTTTTTGGTATTTTGGAAAAATTCAGCCAGATCAGTGGATTAACTGCTAATACAGACAAGATAAAATTAAGAATAAATTAAGAAAAAAGAAGAAAGAAACCAGTAAGAATAAAGGCTTACCAATTATATAGTAAGCCTGACAATTGCTTTGGTCCAGCTGATACCAAGAAGTGAAAAAGGAATTTCTTCAACTATCAAAGAAGCATGGAGGATATGGGCTTCCAATCTTAAAATTCTGCCATTTAAGCAACACAGCTTCAAAATTCCATAAAATATTGCAGACCTTCTCCTATGCTACCTGGGTTTTCATATTCCCCTGTTTGGAGTAAACGATTATAAAGGTCCAAAAGTTGAGATTGTTCTGAATAGTACAACACTCTGTGCTTAACTCTAAGACTGCTACAACACTCTGGCATTGACATTCTTTCCATTAATAAAAGTAAAATTTGGTATAAAGAAATCGTTAACCTCTTTTGCCACAAACTTCCACAGGTGGGTACTGACAACAACACTTTGTTTTATAACTTATTGAAGTTCCAAGGATACCCTAACAGGAGGGATCTTGCTTGGAGAATTGCATATGGTCACCTTCCAGTCAATACCATCAAATGGAGGTATTTTTAACATTGAAAATCCAATCTGTAACACCTGTTACTTACCAATTGAAAACAGAACATGCATTCTACAGCTGCCCTCTTACCTTGCGTATTTGGAACAGATTATGTAATGTGTTGGGCATTCCAATACTTAGAACAGGTTATTTTTTTCAGCACCCATCACCTGTCAGGAATGGGTAGAGAATTTTGATTTTTATAATTAATGAATTAAAATACCATTTATGGAAGGTGAGAAAGAAACATGGATTTGAAAACCAGCAAGAGAAAATCCAAATGCTTTATAATATTGTACTGTGGAAATTTTTTTGTTCTGTCACATGATTTTTGTATTTAGGAGATATATCATTTGGAGATGCCAAATTTTTGGCTAGATGATATAGAGCACACACACATTATGCAACATTCAACAGGGGGAGATAAAAATTTTATCTATTTTTGCTATGAGAGGTTTTGTAAATGGTTCCATCCTCTTAATTCAATGAGGTCTTATGGTCAATTGCAGGAATGGCTGGAGAGGTATCCCAAGCAGAGAAGGCCAATTCAAGGCAGTTAAACTCATAAGGCTAACCACCTGGGTATGTCGACTTTGCGCTTGAGTTTCAATTGGTCTTTTGGTCATTCATCTATATGAGATTGGTGAAAAAGGAAAACTGATAGCCTTTGGCTATGATATAAAAGAGCTGAGGCCTTTACTCTATCTCTCTGTCTTCTCTTTCTCCTAATACTATCAGGCTCTCTTGCACCCCTATACTAACTAATCCAGGGCTATGATGAGCACCCCTTACTTTTTCACCTTAATAAAGGTTAAAACCAGTCTGGGCGGTGACCCTTATCGATAAGGATACATGCTTTGTAAGTGATGTGAAGTCATTAGCCTCTGTATATATGAGTTGCCAAGTCGTGAAGTTACTTCACATGCAAGCTTTGTTTGCTTACACTTGGATAAAGAATTAAACAAAGAATATAATTTCTTGACATCTTTAATTTATAACTTCCAATTCATTTTGTTACTTAATAGCAACATCAAAAATTAATTATCACTCTAAGCAGCAAATACTTTTAGTCATTCTTTAAAAATGTTTTTAAATTTTGAATAGCCTAGAATATTAACCTTTAGTAAGTTTTTCACCGATGTGTAAATTTCTCTGATGAAACTGATAATAAAGGCTACTGGATAAGTTATTAATAAAGTAATGCAATAAATCCACAAGAACATTTGTGTATCAAGGAACTGTAAAAGTGAGATTAAAGACATTGGTAATACTCCTTTTATACTAATAACTAGTTTTTTTTTTTTTTTTTGGGCTAAAGAAATAGTTTACATATTTATCTTTGCAGGCTTTTATCTAAACTGTGGGCATGCTGAGAAATCACTATCCTATGTCTAAAAGTTGCACATAATTGATACAGATTTAGAAACTGATGTTAAAACAAGTGCTATATCTGAAATGCTGGTTGTTTTTGTACTTCTTTTCAAAAAAAAGAAATGGAAAAATCTATCCATACCCACACACATGCAACTATTACTTATTTCATACAAAGTAACATTTTAAAAATATATGCTAATATATATATACAGTCATACCCCAAAGTTACGCGGTAGGTGGGACCAACAAAAAGTGCGTAAGTCGAATTCGCGTAACTCGGGGTATAATTTTGCATGTAATTTATATATACAAACATACAAAATATTAGTTAATTGGGACCAAAGGTTTACAAAAACACCTATATTTTTTAAGAAATATAATCATAATTGTAGTTTTTCATACATAAAAAAAAAGAACGTTATTTCGATGTCAATGGTTTCATAAAATCTAATAGATTCGTCTGACGGCATAATGTCTTTTTCTTGTCACGCAAAATTTCTTCATAGCAATTTAATGATTTTTTTCATTCCTTACCTTGTGGCTACAATTCGTTCCTCGTTAGAATCTATGTCCTCCAAAATCTGTAAACCTTTCTTTTATGATTGTTCTTACTATGGATTCCTGTAGATCGAACTTCTTTACTAGCTCACAAATTTTCATTCTGCCTTCAAAATCCTTAATAATGTTGAGTTTTGTTTCCAAAGTCAATGTTTATCTTTTCTTGCTAGCTGTAGAAGAATTGGACTTGCTTCCTTTGGATGACATTATTATTTTTTATGTGATAAAATTTTTATCAACAACATAGCATTAAACAATCGCAAGGTTTGTAGACTATAAAAATCGTGTATGAATAAAGACCACGCGAAACACGTCAGTGCTTGTTCACAGCATGTGCAACACTGGCAAATGTGGCTGGCACTGGAAAGATACGACTAGTGGTGAGGCATGAAGCAGGACGGGAATACATACATATAAGAAACCGCGTAACTCCGGATTTGCATAAGTCAGGGTATGACTGTGTGTGTATATATATATATATACAGGGTGTTCGGGATAAATTTGACATATTTATAATTAATTATATTTTTCCGTAAGTTACATGTATTAACACACACTTCTCTTCATTTAAAAGTTTGGACCCTTCTTCATTCATATACAAGATGTCAGAAAGGATGGATAGCTGGAACCCACCTGAATCATGGAAGAGAATAACTTGTATCATGATGATTCGTGCCCGCCATCAAAATAAGGATATTACGACTGCTGCCCAATGCTCCCTGAATACAGTAAAAACAATCAGGCATGAACTAGAGACTTGCAATGGTGACTACGAGGATGTAGCAAGAAGAAAGATCCCTAGCAGACGATCTGATTGCGTTCGTACAGCAGAATTCCTCGCAAATCTGCAGGAACAGGTGTTGAAGAACCCTGGCATTGGAATTCGGGCTTTGTTCGTGGAGTTGCTAACTGTAGTCAAGCCCTGGATAACAAGGGTAGCCAATGGTAGGCCGTATGTATGGCAGCAGGATTCGGCCCCTTGCCACACCTCTGGGAAAAGTCAAAAATGGTTGTCTGAAAATTTCTACGACTTCACCAGTCCAAATGTTTGGCCTCCAAACTCCCCAGACCTTAACCCCATGGATTATTTTGTATGGGGCGCAGTTGAAAAAGACACCAATCGCACTTCCAGTAATACAAAAGCCCAGTTAATGGATAAAATTAAAACAGTTTTTGCGGCCCTTCCCAGGGAGACTGTAGCATCAGCTTGTTCGAGGTTCCGAAGCAGAATTGAAGCTGTGATCGATGCTAATGGTGGTTATTTTGAGTAAATCTTGTTGATAGTATTGTAATTAACTCTGCCTGTAATGTTTTTTTGTCAATTCATTAAATTTAATAGATACAAAGAAGATTTTCTTTTTCCTTACGAAACTGTCAAATTTATCCCGAACACCCTGTATATATATATTTTTTTTTTTTTTCCCAGTCATATGTAAAAGATTCTAAATTTTTGGCAAGATTATAATATCAAACTACTCCTACCCATGATTAAAAAAACTGAAAGCGTTCTATTTAATAATGTATAAATTATACATAACGTAACTTTTAATTCATACAACAATAAAATAAAATGACTAACAGTCACATAGCTATATTTCGTGTACCATGGTTTCGTAATTAATGATTATGATATAATTATTGTGTAGTGCAGTATACAATAAGAATTAATCAAAAAGCAAAATGTAATTAAAAATTAATGTAAAGATTACATTAATAAATATTAAGCATTAAATATACTAAAAGCAAACTAATAAATATTTCTCGTGGAAAGGCTTAGACGTTGGTTATGCATTTTTTACTAAATAATTTAAGGAAATTACAACGTCAGCTAGGATATACATTAAAATAAATTTTAATATACTTCAATATTTCGGCAAGGTAAGCTGAAAGCTCTATTGTTAGATCAGGCTACATACCTCCCTATCGAGTACAATCCCACCAACTCACAAATGAGAAACTCTACAGGCTCCTTAAGAAGGTCACTTCTTGGCCTGTGGAAATCACTAACAAATTAAAACCATTTAACTCTCCATACCCTCCCGTATTTATGGACTCCCAAAAATACATAAGGAAAATGTGCAATACGTCCCATAGTGGATGGCATTGATTCCCCCACATACAAACTAGCTAAACATTTGGCCAAAGCTCTCTCACACTATACTGGCAACACACCTTCACACATAAAAAACTCAGCCCACTTCAAAGCCAGCATAGAAAATCTTACGCTCAAACATAATGACATAATGGTCAGTTTTGATGTCTCCTCCTTATTCACAAATATCCCACTCAAAGAATCCTTACAGCTAATCCATGCTAAATTTCCTCCCAATATCACAGCCCTATTTCAGTTCACAATGAACTCAGGCTATTTTGTTTGGCAAGGAAAATTCTACAAACAAATAGAGGGGGACAGCCACTCTCCCCACCCTTGGCCACCTTTTATATGGAGACGTTTGAAGAGAAAGCCTTAAATTTTGCCCCACAAAAACCAACCGTTTGGCTTCATTATGTTGATGATGTGTTCGCTATTTGGCCACATGGCTCCGATGCACTCCACTCCTTCCTAACACACTTAAACAACCAACACCCCCAGAATCAAATTCACCCTGGAAGAAGAAAAAAACAACTGCCTTCCTTTCTTAGACACACTAGTCACCTGCCAGCCTGGAACCTTGGTTTTCTCAGCCTACAGAAAACACCAGGCAGATACATTCACCAACAATCCCGCCACCCCTCCTCGCAACAATATGGAGTCAGTAAGACACTACACAACAGGGCTAAACTTATCTGTTCAAATGACAATGCCCTTACCACAGAACTAAACCACATTCTCAACACTTTCTCAGCCAATGGCTAAACCCCCCCCCCCCCACCAAAAAAAAAAATATTGAAACCAGTAAACCACAACCCCTCCCCCTGGTGTATTCCAGGTCCCTTGCAGCTGTAAGTTGTCCTACTTTGGCCAAACAGACAGGACAGCAAATATCAGAATTTCAGAACACAAGGACTACATCTGGTTTCACCAATACAGCCACTCTGGTCTTGCTGAGCATGCACTGGATACCTGCCGTAGAATATGGTGGAAGAAAGCCACGATAATACACCACAAATATGAAAGGCTTTTCATGGAATCAGCTTCAGCCCTAAGAAACAATCCAAACCTCAACAAATTTGGCTGCATGAGACTGCCTCAAATTTGGGAAACCTACATCAGAAGACCTTCAGCCCAATCGCCCAAGAATACCAACATTGCCCGCTAGGGGGCACCATCAGGACTTTAGGAGAAATAATAGCTTCCTGCTTCTTCCTCACTTACTGTTTGCTGTGCCTGCGTGCATGTGTCTTGTTCTTAAGTTTCTTGAAAATGGCAACGTGACGTTGCCAAAATACTGAAGTATATTAAAATTTATTTTAATGTATATCCTAGTTGACATTGTAATTTCCTTAAATTATTTAGTAAAAATAAAAAATAATAAATATTTGTTATTAGCAAACTAATTGGGTTGGTTTAACCTGATCTCATAAGTGTATTAAAATTACAAAAATACCGGATCATGTGGATATATATAATTATGGACAAATTTTTAAAGATGATTAACAGAAGCAATACTAAGCAGTTTGATAAAAAAGAATTCATAAAATAAATTTCAGCAGTAAACACAAATGAAACTCATGATTTTTGATATGTGAAATAATTAATATTCTTATTTCTTTATTAATATTCTTTAATAATTAATAGCCGCTTTTACTACAAAAAAATATGGCTAAGATTTTATAAGAGAAATGGGTCAAGTTTATGTTCACGTGTATGTTCTTGAGCTAATTTTATATATGAACAGGAGTGCCTTATAAAATTAACCATGTTAAAAGGCAATGACTCAAAACTATTATATTAATTGGAAGTCATAAAAAATTTGCTACAGTATGAAGGAAGTTTTGCTTTATTTCAATATATATTAACAAGCAGCTTTTTAGCTTATGTGGTGCAGTACATGAATTGACATAATAATGGGCAGTAGAGCTTACAATAGCTTCTCTCGGCAATAGCAATATTTTGCTATTGCTATATCAGATTATCTCAGTCTTCAGCAATATGAAATGACCAACCAAAAGTATCAATAATTTAATCAATCATACATTTGTTTTTTAGTATCACAACCCAGTATCCTGGTGGGAGAGAAGACACTATTTCTGTAATAATAAGTCAACACTGGAAAAATCCTATAAAGTGTTCCTCCAATTTGAGCTGCTGGAAACAAATTACTAAATCATCAGCAATGTCCCTGACTCTCATAGTAGATATAGATACAAACTGATACTTTCTCAGAACACATAGGTAACAAATCCTTTATATCCATAATCCTTTAAGTACAATCAATTCAAATATGTGAATTCTTCTTCTCTTCTGTCCTCAAGATGGGTTGAGTCCCACATGGACAAGAGCCTTCCACTGTTTTTTTTGTCTAGAGCAAGCTCTTTCTGTGCCAACAGCTTAGAAAAATTTAAAGATAAATTGTAAATTTGTCTTTAAAAATTGCAATGACAGAGAAATGAATGAACTGCAAAAAAGGTCTCATTACAGCAAACACCATCATAAACTAAAAAAAATTCCAACCAGAGCCCCAGGGGCACAATCCAATACTAAAAGAAATTCACTATAACAAACTATTTCTTTGTTCTCTACAAATTCTCTATAGTGAGAGTCAACTCTGCTCATAATTGCTTCTTAATGAAGATTATATAGATTGACTGATCATTAGGAGGAAAAAGAATAAACCATTTAAAGTTTACTGATGATATTATCTTCTAGGGAAAAATAAATCAGATCTTCAGGAAATCACCACAAAATTAGCTTAAACTCTTAAAAAATATGGCTTAACCATAAGTACCCAAAAATAAAAATAAAAAAAATGACAAATATATGTGCTTCTGTCCAAGGCAGAAGTGATGTAGCAAAAACTGAAAAAATCCTCCTCGAGGATACAGCACCAAAAGTTCATCAGTTTAAATACCTGGGAAATCAAAAATCTAGATGGCAGATCAAGACAGGATGTTGGAACAAAAACTGCAAAAGCAACAACAGCATTCAAAAAACTAAAACCACTATGGACAGATAACAAGCTTATAACTTCAAACAGATTACAGCAACCTCTTTTCATCTTCCTAAAAGAAGATGAAAAGAGGTTGCTGGCATTTGAAATGAGGTGCTATAGATGACTCCTAAAGATACCATACATACATACATACACTGATCACATCCCAAATTTTGAAGTAAGACAAAGAACTAGTTCTTTCACTGATCCAAGAGATAACATCATAATTAAGATTCAAAGAAACAACTTACATGGCGTGGTCACATCAGCAGATCAAATGGTCTACTAATGCAAGTTCTTGAAGAACTTATTCCAGGAACTCAAAAAAGAGGCAGAATAAACCAAGAATAAACTGGATAGACAATATAAAAAACTGGACAGGTGCTTCACTTACAGAGCTGAAAGCAAAGTGTCAATCAAGGATTGAGTAGAAGATTTCTGTAAGGAATATTTCCCAATATCTACTCTACTCTACAGGCCTTCATGGACTATGGGATCATTCAATGATATTAAAATCTGGCACTCATTTTTTTTTAAATACCCTATAATGAATGATGCATATTAAGGTTTTTTTTTTTTTTTGTTATTATGAAATTAGCAATTTTCTGGTTATTCTGAAACTGGAAAAATTTTCCTCAATTTCTCAACTACTTTCAATAATAATTTTCGTTTGGTATGTAAAATCCAATTAATATGTGAATACTGAATTAATTTAATTATCATTGAAAATAAAACAAACTAAATTAGATAAAATAAAAAATCATGTTTCAACATTTAAAAAAAAAAAATATTTGCCATAAAACATTAAAAAAGAACATTTTTAGTCAATGCAAATATTAAAATAGATATCTACCTTGATTTTCATCTCTTTCAGTTATTAGCTTTTTTCCAGTAGACCTTAAACTATCATTACTATCTTCACTGCTTGCTTCATTTCCACTATCTAATGACATCTGTTTTCTCATTTTTCTCCTCTCCCCTAATTCATTTTCTTCTCGCTGTCTTTCTCTTAGTTTTTCTTTCACAGATTCCTGCAAAAAACATTACTATATATATTTACTGTGACAATGAATATATTTTGTTTTAAACTCAGTGGCTTTCCCTTAGTTTTTCTTCCAGATCTTCCTATACCAATTAATAACAATAAAAAAAATCACTGTACAAAAACAATGACAAATAATATAATTTGCATATTACTGAAAATAAGAGCCAACAGGCTTCACTTCGGCGAAGTAGAATTATTCAAAATTAAGTGGATATTGAATACCACATTATTTCTTAGCCAAATAAGAAACTCAAAGATAGGAAATCTAATTTAAGAGTTTCATGCGAATGCAGAAAACTATATAAAGTTCAGTGAGTTCAAGCATAAGCCAACACCTGGTAGTGCAATGCTAGGGCGACTTGTAGTAAAGGTGGAACAAGCTCCGATCAGTGTTCTTAGTATTTTCCCATAATGTAAAACACAGCTCCTAGGAAATGTATTACTGTTCTACATTATGAGAGAAGGTCACTACCCAGACTGATTTCGACCTTTTTTGAAGTCTCATCAGTGAGTAAGTAGACCTAGATGCAATACTAAGGTTACAAGAGTCAGAGCTCATTTCTTTACTGTACGAGTTGTCAAAAGGTGCACAAATACAATCACTGAAAATAAGAACCAACAGGCTTCACTTCGGTGAAGTAAAATTATTCAAAATTAAGTGGATATTGAAGTTTCTTATTCGGCTAAGAAATAATGTGGTATTATTTCTTATAGCCGAATTATATATTTTTTGAATAAGAAATTATTCAAAATTATGTGGATATTGAAGTTTCTTATTCGGCTAAGAAATAATGTGGTATTCAATATCCACTTCATTTTGAATAATTTTACTTCACCGAAGTGAAGCCTGTTGGCTCTTATTTTCAGTAATTGTATTTGTGCACCTTTTAGCAACTCGTACAATAAAGAAATAATCTCTGACTATTGAAACCTTAGCATTACATCTAGGTCTACCTACTCACTGATGAGACCTCAAAAAAGGTCGATAACGGTCTGGATAGTGACCTTCTCTCATAATGTAGAACAGTAATACATCTCCTAGGAGTTGTGTTTTACATTATGGAAAAATACTAAGAATAGTGATTGGAACTTGCTCCACCTTTACTACGAGTCGCCCTAGCATTGCACTACTAGGTGTTGGCTTAGGCTTGGACTCGCTGAACTTTATATAGTTTTCTGTATTCGGCATGAAACTCTTAGATTAGATTTCCTATCTTTGAGTTTCTTATTCGGCTAAGAAATAATGTAGTATTGTTGTGTCGTCCCTTCTTCTAAATAATGTGCATCTTTCATTGATATATCGGGATAACTTATTCAAATTTTAGAATTTGAATAAGTTGTCCCGATATTATTATTATTATTACATTCGCAATATCAAGTTCTATCGCATGTGTAACTACATTAAGTAGGTTGCGTCATTGTTCTGCGATCCACATTAATAATAAACTTAGCCTTATGTCTTGCTTCTCTTATACTCCTTCTTATGCAACTTAACTTTTAAGGGCCACCAGAAGTTTACCCGTTCCCTGAATTCTATAAATTATCCTGATCACTCAGACAAATTTATTTTTTTTACTGCACCAGCCTGAGCCTTAAAGTTAGAGATAGACACTGCCTTTAGGTTAATCACAGAATATCAGGTGCTACTAACAATATAAATTAAATTCCTAGAAAATTGGGCTCTCTGGCATAATTTTACTCTTATTTTGCAGTCGTGCCCTTACTTTCAATTGAGGTATTCCTGCACACACACACACATTCTTAGGTTTGATATTTTATGAAGTGAATGACATGGTATAAAGGGCAGCAATAACAACACAAAGATGATGAAAATGGGAGAAGCATTGTGAATGGAGAACCTACAGAACAAGTAAAACATTTCAGCTACTTAGGCATGATTTTTAGTGAAGATGGTAAATTAAATATGGAAATAGACAACAGAATCAACGAAGCTGGTATGGTAGGAAGTCAATTGAATAAATTCATATGGAATAAGAGAGAAATTAGTCGGAACACTAAATTAGCTGTTTACAAGACTGTGTTCAAACCAGTTTTAACTTAAGGATCTGAGAGCTGGGTCAGAAGTAAAACACTTGACCAAAGACTAGAGACAGCAAATATGAGAGTCCTGAGAAAGATTAAGGTCACGAACAGATGGCATCAATGGCAATATCATATTAAAAACAAGGATATTAAGAAAGAACTTGACCTTGTCAGCATCCAGGAATGCATTAGCAGAGCTAATCTCAGATGGTATGGTCACTTAAATAGAATGGTAAAGGAAAGATTAGCAAAACAAGTGTTCTCTGCACAGGTTGGCAGGAAAACGACCCAGAGGAAGACCAAGATACAGGTGGATTGATACGGTACAAAGTGCCTTAGACAATAGAAATATAAGATCTGATAATGTTGGAGTCTTGACAAGTAACAGACTGATTTGGAGGAAAATTGTAGATAGGAAGTTAGTAATGATTTAATTTTTTTCATGTAGTACTATCATATCCTGCACACCCCTTGAGGGTACATGGCAGGAATTTGATGATAATGATGATAAAAAAGTTAGAAACTCATCAGTTTTAAAAGATTTCTCTAATTTGAATAATTCTCAGTCTTGGAGCACCCTTTGTGCAATTAAACTATTCTATTCTCCCATGGTACGCTACCAGTGCTCAGGCTAAAATAGCATGCACAAAAAACATTATTGTGTAAATACTTCATTCATTAAAGCCATTTCACTATTCTCATCATCATATACTTCATTGCTATGTTTATTTCTGTATTCTCTACAACACATCATTTTTGCACCTTTCACGGCTATCTCCCTTTTGACACTCCACTTTTAATGTGTACTCAAAACATTTCTTAATAAACTCTCGCTCTATTTAACCTATCACTCACTTTGGACATAAATACACAAACACTTCATCTCACAAAGTTCCTCATATTAAATTCCTAGAACAAAGACAACTTATCCACTAATGTCCTACACGACATCTGCTATTACATGCACAATAATACACTTATAGACACGTGCACACATACCATCAAAAAATCATAGCACACTGAATAAATTCCATATAAAATAAACTAAATCTAAATTATAATTTATCTTCTACAGATAAACTATATCCCAACCAAATCATCTTACACTTATTATCGTCTAGACCAGTGATGGCGAACCTATGACACGCATGTCAGCACTGACACACTCGAGGGCTTCAGGTGACACACCTTGGATGTTGAAAAATATTGGTATTCTGATGAAAAAACTGCGATAAATCGTGTAAGAGCACTCTCAGTTAAGGCAAAGGTAGGTTTGTTCATTGAAAGAACTTTCTACCAGTAGTCAGCAACAGAAAAGTCATTAAATGTAATGTAAGTTTGTAATTTCAGTTTATTAAATTAATTGCATAATATGAATTCATAGATTTTATACCAATGTCCTATTAAATAAACAGCCTAATATGATATGCATAAGTCACCATCTATGATTATGTAGTTACATTTATAATGTATGTACGCAAGTGGCACATCAATAACGTCAATATTTAGAAAAAAAAAAAAAAAAAATTGACACACCTGGGAAAAAGATTCGCCATCACTGGTCTAGACCACAGGTTCCCAAACTTTTTCAGGCCACCGCCCACTTTGCAAGACATAAATTTTGTAATGCCCCCCCTATTATACACACATGCTCTATTTTCTCATTGACAAAGAAAATTGACATCTATTTCTATCTGACATGGTAAATTTTCAAATGATTAAATAATTGAAATAGAAAATTGATAAAAAAATTGATCATATAAGACGGCTATAAGATGAATTAATATGCAATATTTAAATTTTAAATGATTATCTAATTGCAAAATCATGAAAATGATTAATTTTTAAATATATATTATTCATTTCTTCTATAAAGAGCCACTTACCCCTAGACTGCCAGAACGCATCCAAATGCTTCTGATCCCACTATAGCTCCCCCTAGAAGGCTTCAGCGCCCACTGGGGGGGGAGTACCGCCCACTTTGGGAACCTATGGTCTAGAACTCTTCACAAAGTCTTTCTATGACTTGTTTAGCTAAACAGGAGTCATAGGACTAAACAAAATGTCTAATTTTGTTTAGCTATTGATACATATAGCTTTCTTACATTTTTTAATATTTCAATTCTCCAACGGCACACAAGCCAGGGACTTGGGTGTGATTTCTTTTTTTCTATCTTTGCAAACAATTTCCCATATTTCCATGCTAAGTCAATCGGTCTTCAAATATTACTAATGTTTGATTTTTGAACTTTACTTTTCCCAATTTGTATGCTTGAGTCTAAGAGTCCTTTCACTGATTCTTATCACAACTTTAAGTGCACTTTAAGTACAAAACTTTCTCTCCCCATGGGATATTCAAACTTAACCAGCTCAACACTAGGTGATCATTTCCTATTTCAAATTCTCTACACACTACTACTTTAGGGACTACTGTTGGCATGACATATAGTCTCTCACAGAGTCGAGTCAATCCCACCACAAAGGCATACATGCCTTTCCTAGATGGAGGAAACCAACTAGACCTATAGGTGATAAATGTTTTTCATCACTTAGTGAAACACCACCACGGTGCTTACTGGAGACTTAAAGTGGCTTACATCCATGTTTGGTCTTCAGAGCAAGGGATCGGGTTTCTTCTCACCCTCTTCTTTCACATGCAGCATGGGTGACACACTTCAAGAACATGCCAAATACATTGTATTATCCAGACTCATCTCCATTCACAACTGCAGACCAGCATTTTTTTTT
Organism: Typopeltis vanoorti; assembly: GCF_054136105.1. Lineage (NCBI taxonomy): Eukaryota > Metazoa > Arthropoda > Arachnida > Uropygi > Thelyphonidae > Typopeltis > Typopeltis vanoorti. The sequence goes on from NC_143550.1 coordinate 143,571,855, forward strand.
AATTTTATTTTTTGTGATTCTCACTCATGAAAGATTATAAGCCTAGAGTACATTAGTACCATAAGTGGGTTAAGGACTTTTTTTCCCTATCTGGTATTATTATTACAGTCAACCCTCCTACAACGCGGTACTCTTATAACACGGTTTCCATATAACGCGGAGCCAAAATTGCGACAGCCCTCCTATAACACGGTACTCTTATAACGCGGTTTCCGTTCAACAACATTCCATCAACTTAATTGGTTTAAGAAGATTCTCTATAGCATGAATTTATCTATGTGTTAAATTTTTACAGTTGAAATTAACGGGGAATCCCCTTCTTTTTGGTGAAGGTACATCACCATTTTCCAATTTCAGTTATCAGGGAATTCCCCTATAAGTGAAGAAACGATGCAAGATTGTTCACAGTGCTCTGTTTTAATGCTTAAAATAGACCGTATGATTGGCTGTTGCGTATTTGTGTGAATTTTTTTATCCATACTGGAAAAAACTACCATCTAGAACCTTCATTTCAAAAAATGAAAGGCATGTAGATAGGAAATTAGTAATGATTTAATTTTCTCCAGGGTTTAAACCTTCAAAACAACGTATCACTCTTCGTATGTGCAGCAATCTATCAGTAAATCTGATGATAAAACCAATGATAATAAATCATTCTTCAACTCCTCGTGTAATGAAAAACATTAATAAGACCCGATTGCCTATATTCTGGCAATCTAATAAAACAGCTTGGATGACTCAAGATTTATTTAAGGACTGGTTTTATAATTGTTTTATTCCGGCGGTGGAAAACTATACGATAAAAAAAAATTTGTATTTTAAAGTTTTATTGGTTCTTGATAATGCTGGTTGCCACAACAAGGAACTGGATCATCCAAATGTAAAAATTGTTTTCCTTCCTCCTAACTGCACGTCATTAATACAACCTTTGGACCAAGGAGTCATTCAAACTACACACGCCGATTTTTCCAAACCATTTTCGACAGATTAGAAAATGATGAAAATAAAACTCTTATTCAAGCATGGAAGGAATTCTCTATTTTAGATTGTATTAGAACCGTGTCATCAGCTTGCGCAGAAATTAAACCATCAACACTTAATACATGTTGGAAACCTCTTTTGCCTCAAATGGTTCAAGCAAGAAATGATATTTCACTCCCAGTTGCAGAAATAGTAAACATTGCTTCTCGTTTAAGCGGTGAAGGATTTGCATTAAACCATCAAGATGTAGAAGAACTACTTCAGGAAGAAACCTTAGATGAGGAAGAATTGATGGAATTAGCTGATGAATCTACCTCAAATGCATTGGCAGACGAAAATATGAAAAACGAATGGGTGCCAAATCTCAATTTATACGATGTGAAAAAAGGGCTAAATTTGGCTAAAGAATTAGAACTTCATTTCGCTCAAACTGATCGTTCAATGGTGCGCAGCGCAAAGTTTAAAAGAGAGTTAAGAAACTGCTTAGCTCCATATAGAGAGGTTTTAGTACAGGTTTTAGTTAGAAAAAAAAGCTACGATTGAAAATCAACAAGAAGATTTGTCAAGTGAGGAAGACATTTGGCCCATTAAAAGACGAAGAGTTAGGCCACTCATATTTGAAAGCAAGGATGAGTGTTAAAAGCGTTCAATACACATGAAATTATGTTATGCAATTTTACATAATTTTCTTGGTTTTGTTGGAAAACAGTTTTTTAGTTTAGTTTAGTTTTAGTTTGATTTTTTTTATCATTTCCTTGTATGAACTCTTCGATTCAATAAAGATAATTTTATTGTACTTAACATATTATCTTGCCTTTTGTGTTTGTAAAATTTTTTCCACAACCGTATGCACCGTAACTTGACGCTCTGAGAATGCAATTTTCATACAACGCAGAACGAATCAAACTGATTAACAAGTGATTTTAATTACTTCCGAGTTTCACTCAACGCGGTTCCCATATAACGCAGTACAAATCAATCTGATTCGTACTAATTCTGAGTTTCTCATAGTGCGGTTTCCATATAACGCGGTATACAGTTTCCATATAACAAGGTATACAGTTTCCATATAACGAATTAACCTGGTTTGCACGTTAATTCTGAATTTCTTATAACACGGTACGAATTAATCGCGTTATAGGAGGATTGACTGTATTATTTTATATTTTTATTCATTTTATACATAGTCCAGAAACCCTGCTCTAGATTTCAAACATGGATCAAACACTTTTCAAGCCACTTCAAATCTCCAATAAGCAGGGTGGTGGTAGTCTCACACCAGGCAATGATATTCATCTCAAAATCTAATTCCTGTTTAATCCTTTATCAAAGTTGTGTGTAAGGTAGACTTACCATAATTTTTTTTTTTTTTTTTTTTTATCAAACCGGGATATTTTTAAGAGTTTGTTCAAAATAGAAAGTAACGCCTTCTACACTAAGTACTTATGATTCAAAAGGCTAAATATAACAGAGTAGTTAACATAAAACAACATTTCGTTGTAATAATTTTTAATTACTCTTACTGAACCTAACTTATTATTAAAAAGTTATTAATATTTATCACTAGTGTCAACTTTCTTTAAAAATTCTTTGTTATTTTCAAATCTATTGCAAATCTATTTTGCTTATCTTTTTACTTAATAGAAATCTAGTGTGTTGTATCCATCCACGTAAAAGTGCCAACGATGTTTTAAAATAAATATGTTTAGCTTGTCTTGATCAATAAATCCCAATAGAGGTCATTTCCATAGTTTTTGTGGTCAAGAAAATAACGTTTTAACATGAATAGAATCCATGGGGAAACCAAACAAAAGGTACGCTGTTTTGAACTGGTATAATGCAAAAAGGCCAGACTATTAAATCATCTTACTTTTTTGAAAAGATGTTGGGAAAACAACATCATTCCCAAGTTTCTATCTTTAAAGGAACAATTCCATTCCAGACGAGCTAAAAAACAAGAGATCTGGTTAAATAAAAATTTAACCAGATCCCTTGAAGTTGCAAACCATCCTACTAAGGCCAAACAAGCAGAACAGCCAATATATATAAATTTCTGAACAAATGAAGTACATCAGGTTCCACCATTACAACCACTCTGGACTTGCTGACCATGCTTTTGACAAACACACACCACAGGATATGCTGGAAGAAGGCCACTCTATTGCACCACAGCAAATACAAATATGAGAGGCTATTCCTGAAATCTGCCTCAGTCTGAGAAACTTTCCAAAACACAACAAACTTGGGTAGCACTCACCTTCAGTCCAACAGCCAAGACCATCCAATTTAGCCCATCAGGGGACACCATTTAGGACTAAGTCTGACTATAGTTGCCTTTCTTCAGTCTTATTTACCTCGTGTTAGTGCCAGTGTGCACATATCAGTGTTCTGTGATCCCTGATGATGGCAACGTAACATTGCAAAAATATTGAAAGTATTAATTGAAGTTATTATAATTAATATTCAATATATATTGTAATTTCCTGAAAAATAATAGTTATGAATAGCCGACGTATAAGCCTTTCTAACAGAATTACCTGAGATTAGCTCTGCTCACACATTCTTGAATGCAAACGTTAAGTTATTATTATTATTATTATTCCGGGCAACTCCAAGGAGTCGATAGACTCATCGAGGAAGGCCCTAACATCATGTCAAGAACAACTATTCGACATTCACACAGTATCTATCATACCTTGCCTTGAACTCATTCACGGTCGTAGCACCCACAACAGACTCTGGAAGCTCATTCACCCTCTCCAAGTAAAAACCTAGCTCTAACACCCTTGTCAACCACACTCTTGCCCAGCTTCCATGCATGGCCCCTAGTCCTCCCACCACCAGTCCTATTTTCAAAAATATCTTCTGGATCAATCTTATAGAAACCCTTCAGTAATTTGAATGTCTCAATCATATCATCCCTCCTTCGCCTATCGACCAATTTCTGCAACCCACAAATCTTCAACCTATTCCATAAGGTTTATTCCACAGTCCTGTTATCATCTTGGTCACTCGTCTCTGGATCCTCTCCACTTCCTCCCCATCACGAAGAAACCCTAGTGCCCATAACTGGGCACAGTAGTCCAGATGGGGTCTTATCAAGGCTCAATACAGAGGAACAACTTGTTTGTCTCTGCATGTTAAAGTATTTATCAGAAGCCAAGTGATTTGATGAGCCGATTTAGCCACTTTTGCAATGTGCCCCCTAAACTTCAATTTCCCTATCCACCAACACTCCCAAATCCCTGGCCTCATCAATCTCCTGGAGTACAGTTCCACCAATGTGATATACTGCTGCTATTCTTTTCACCCCAAAGTGCATAACCTTACACTTTGCCACATTAAACTGACATCCATTTCTCCTAGCCCAGTCCTCCAAACTATCCAAATCATCCTGTAAAATTTTGACATCCTGTGCACTCACAATTGCTCTACCCAACTTTGCATCATCAGCAAACAAGTGAACACTTCCTCTCAGATCCTTTCCTATATCATTGATGAACAAATTGAAAAGCAGTGGTCCAAGAACAGAGCCCTGCAGCACACCACTAGTCACAAGCCATCTTTTAGACTCCACTCCTGAATAAACCACTCTCTGTATCTCTCCTTCAACCACCATCCTATCCATCTCACCAACCCTATATCCATCCCCATCTGCTCCAGTTTACTGATTAGGGTTCCATGTGGTATCCTGTCAAAGGCCTTGGCAAGGTCCAGTAGTATCAATGTAAACCCATTACCCATATCCAGTTAAGCCGTCACGTGAGCAAGTTACTGAGGCATGATCTACCCTTCACAAAACCATGTTGTCCCCCCATACAATATCCCATTTTCATCTATCCAAATCCTGTATTCTTTTCTTGACTAATTTCTCTAAGACCATGAAAATGATTCCTGATATGCTAATTGGTCAGTAATTTACAACAGCAGTATAATAAATTTAGTTTAATCCTTTATCCAAGTATGAGCAAACAAAGTTTGCGCCTGAAAGTATCTTCAGGACTGGGGTACATATCCGCAAGGAGATGTGTTTTGCATTA